>NC_137024.1:50194151-50764151 GCF_032717465.1 Coenobita brevimanus | reverse complement strand
GTGTGTGTGTGGGTGGTGTGTGCGTGTGCATGTGCGCACGCACATGTGTGGGTGGGTGGTGTGTGCATGTGCGGGTGGGTGGTGTGTGCATGTGCGGGTGGGTGGTGCGTGCATGTGCAGGTGGGTGGTGTGTGCGTGTGCATGTGCGTGCGCACGTGTGTGGGTGGTGTGTGTGGGCATATGTGTGTGGTGTGTGTGGGCGTGTGTGTGTGGTGTGTGTGGGCGTGTGTGTGTGGTGTGTGTGGGCGTGTGTGTGTGGTGTGTGTGGGCGTGTATAGTGTGCGCGTGTGGTGTGTGGTGTGTGCGCGTGTGGTGTGTGGTGTGTGCGCGTGTGGTGTGTGGTGTGTGCGTGTGTGGTGTGCGCGTGTGTGGTGTGTGAGTGTGAGTGTGCGTGTGCGCGTGTGTGGTGTGTGTGTGTGGTGTGCGTGTGTGTGTGTGGTGTGTGTGTGTGGTGTGTGTGTGTGGTGTGTGTGTGTGGTGTGTGTGTGTGGTGTGCGTGTGTGTGTGTGGTGTGTGTGCGTGTGGTGTGTGTGTGTGCACATGTGCGTGTGTGTGTGTGGTGTGTGTGCGTGTGGTGTGTGTGTGTGTGCACATGTGCGTGCGCGCGTGTGTGTGTGTGTGTGTTTTCTTACCTAATTGTATCTTTGCAGGAATGAGTCAAGCTTGCGCTGTCCCATGTACCCTAAATACAGAAAATCACAATATTCCTGTACTTTATTTTGATTCCCCTCAAATACCTCCTTTCAAGATTCACACCAGATAGGGATAAGCTGTACTACAGAATCTCTCAGCAGACAAAGCTCCTGGTCCAGATGATATTCCTTTAATAGTACTTAAAAATTGCTCCTCAGTGTTGGCTCCTGTATTGGCAAAAATTTTCCGCTTATGCATCCGTACCTCAAGTTTTCCAGCCTTTTGGAAAGAAGCAAATATCCATCCCGTTCCTAAAAAGGGGGCAACTTCTGATCCATCAAACTACTGACCGTCGCAATAACTTCCATTCTCGGTAAAGGTTTTGAGACACTAATTAACAAACACATAATCAAGCATCTAGAAATCAATAAAGTAATCAGTGATCGGCAGTATGGATTTAGACAAGAACGTTCAACTGTAGATATTCTTTGCTTTCTTACCCATCAGATTAACAAAACAATAGGCCAACATGATGAAACACACACAATAGCACTTGATATATCAAAAGTATTTGACAGAGTATGGCACTGGGTCTTATTGTCTAAGATGTCGCACTATGGCCTTGTATCACTGGTTCTTCTAATTTCTTCATACCTTCATAACAGAATAATACGTGTCATGGTAGTATAGATGGAATTTATTCTCAGTGACATTCCATAAATGCTGGTGTACCTCAGGGATCAGTTTTGGACGAACCCTATTTCTCATTCATACAAATGACCTCTTATCTGTCACTCACAACCCAATACACTCTTATGCTGATGACTCGACCCTTCATAGTTCTTTCACATTTAGTACCTCCTTTACACAATTTAATATTATAAATTCCCAAATAAACACAGCAATTTCTCTGAACCAGGACCTTTCTAAAATTAATAAATGGAGACAAACAAATCTGGTCTCATTTAATGCTCAGAAAACTAAATACTGTACATTAATTTCTCCAACAGAAAGAATCCCTGACTCTCACATAATTTTAAATCTATCTATCTATCTATTGCCAGACGCCTCAATCCCGTTTGGGGTGGCCACAAACAAATCGCCTCCAAGTCACCCTGTCCCCCGCCATTTCACTGCCCTGCTCCCAACGCATACCCCCCTCTCTCATATACCTCTCCAACCCATCTCTCCATCTCATCCTCGGCCTCCCCTTCCCTCTTCCCCCCTCCACCTCACTCACATACACTCTCTTCGTCAGTCTTTCACCCTCCATCCTCTCCACATGGCCAGACCACCTCAGTATGTTCCTCATAACGCTTCCTATCACATTCACATCAACACCAAAACGCTCCTTTATATCCTCATTCGTCAGCCTGTCTCTCCACGTGACTCCACAGGCTCCTCTTAAATAACTCATTTCCACTGCTCTCACTCTTGACTTGTGTCCTTCCAACAATGTCCAAGCTTCACTTCCGTACGTTAGAGTTGGTATCACAATACTGTCATGTAGTAACTTTTTCACTTCCATGCTCACTTCCCTGTTTCTTATCACTGCTTTCAAAGAACCAGCAACCTTTCTTCCCTGATGTACCCTTTCAAGCACTTCACCCTCCAAACCTCCATCCTTACTCATCACACTACCCAAGTACTTAAACGTACTCACATTTTCCAATTCCTCACCATCCAACCTTGCTGTACATTCACTGACTTCACCTCTCTCAAAGACCATCACTTTACTCTTCCCTACATTCACCTTTAGATTCCGCTTCTTACACACTCTCTCAAACTCATCCACCAAGCCTTGCAGCTCCCCTTTGTCTTCACTCAACAACACAATATCATCTGCAAACAACAGTACAGGGAGTTTCCAAACACTATCCTCTCTCACCAGGGCCACTCCAACATCCACTACCCTACCTTGTACCTCTTTTATTACCCCATCCCTGTACAGATTGAACAACCATGGAGACATGACACATCCCTGTTTCAACCCAACTGTCAAAGAGAAAAATTCACTTAGTTCACCATCCACATGCACTGCAGCCTTAGCACCATCATACATACTCTTCACAGCATTCAGCAACTTCACATCTACTCCATATATTCTTAACACTTTCCACAATCCTTGTCTATCCACCCTGTCATATGCTTTCTCCAAATCCATGAAAGCCGCATACAACTTCTTTCCCTTCTCTAGAAACTTTTCCACTAAAGATCTAAGAATGAATATCTGATCTACACAACCTCTTCCCTTCCTAAAGCCTCCCTCTTCTTCTCCAACTAATTTTTCTGTTCTTTCTCTAACTCTGTCTATAAGTATCCTACCATACACGTTTCCTATTATACTGAGAAGACAAATGCCCCTATGATTACCACACACTTCTTTTTCCCTTTTCCTTTGTACAAGGGAATAATTATACCTGACTTCCAATCCTCCGGGACTCTACCTTCCTCCCAGGCCAATCTGCACATCTTCCACATCCATTCTACTACTATCTCTCCCCCATGCTTCAGCATTTCTCTACACACTCCATCAATTCCTGGGGCTTTCCCCGATTTAACTTTCTTCATTGCTTCCACAACTTCTATCCTACTGATTTCTTCCTGTCTTCTCACCTCCCTCCTTGTCCCAGCCATTCCCCAGCCACTTATACTCGCATTACTTCATTTTTTTGTAGTCCCTCCACTTAACATTCAAATTCCTTCCAAATTCCTCATCCACTCTCTTCTTACTCTCTCTTACTAATCTTTTCACCTCTCTCTTTCTTTCCACATATAACTCTCTCTTCCGCCTCTCAACTTCTTCCACGCCCCTATTTCTCATCCATTCATTGTATGCTTTCTTCTTTTGTGCCACAGCCTGTTTCACCTCTTCAGTCCACCACGCTGTTCCTTGCACCCCCCTCCGTCTTCTCTTCCTTCCACACACCACATCACATGCTGCACATATTTCTTCTGTAAATATCTTACACACACCTTCCACGTCTCCCATCTGCTCCAGTTCATATTTGTCCAATCGTTCCTCCACTTCTCTCTTATACTTTGTCTTTTTCTCATCCTCTTGTAACCTTTCCACTCTCCTTGCAACTACTCCTTCCTCTCGTCTTTCCCTTCTTCTATTCCTCCAAGTTTGGCTTGGAGGAGTGGCTGGTTAGGGTGGTTATGGCCATGTATGTGGGTGCTCACACCCAGGTGAGAGTGAATGGAGATTTGAGTGATGAGTTTTCCGTGAATGTTGGTGTGCATCAGGGGTCAGTCTTGAGTCCCATGTTGTTTATCATGGTACTTGAAGCCCTTTCACGTGACTTTAGAAACGGACTCCCGTGGGAGTTGTTGTATGCTGATGATTTGGTGTTGATTGCAGAGAATGAAAGGGAGGCGGAGGAAAGGTTTAGGAAGTGGAGAGATGGTATGGGGCAAAAGGGTTTAAGGGTAAATGCAGATAAAACAAAAGTGATGATATCTAGGGTTGGTGGCGGTACCGTCAAAGACGAGGGAGAGTGGCCATGTGCAGTTTGCCACAAGGGCGTGGGAAGTAATTCCATCTTGTGCGGTGTGTGTGATAAATGGGTGCATAAGAGATGTAGTGGTATCAGAGGTAGACTGCGAGATAATGCTGATTTTATGTGTACGGCGTGCCGGGGTGAGCAGGTGGAGATCGTCAGACGTGAAAGAATTGAACTTGCTGGTGAATCTCTTGAGTGTGTGGAAGAGTTTTGTTATTTAGGAGACATGTTGTGTGCTGGAGGTGGGGCTGGAGCTAGCTCTGTGGCTAGGGTGAGAAGTGGTTGGAAGAAGTTCAGGGAGCTCTTGCCTCTCCTGACATTGAGGGGGCTCTCCCTACGTGCTAAGGGGTCTTTGTATGCAGCGTGTGTTAGGAGTGTAATGCTGTATGGCAGTGAGACCTGGGCAGTGAAGAAGGAAGACATTCGCCGGCTCAGACGTACAGAAATGACAATGATTAGGTGGATGTGCAGTGCGTCCCTGCGTCCAAGGCCTGGAGGGGCTGGGTTTACAATGGAAGAGTTGAGAGGTAGGATGGGACTGGAGTGTATTGGTGTTGTGATGAGGAGAGGTAGATTGAGGTGGTTTGGACATGTGGAGAGGATGGGGGATGATAGTTGGGTGAGGAAGGTGAGAAGTGTTAATATTGGGGGTGGGGTTATGAGGGGTAGACCGAGAAAGACATGGGACGAGGTCATTAAGTGTGACCTTAGGGTTAAGGGACTGAACAGGGAGGCTGCAATGGATCGTGCAGCATGGAGAGCCGCCATTAGGTGACCAAGGCCGACACATGCAAGCATGTTGGAGCCTTTAAAAACGAAAACGATTAAAAACGAAAACATCTTACTTGCATTCTAATTCTGGCCACCACCAAGTAGTGGTCAGAAAGTCAACTCCCCCAACCTCTATACACTCTTGCATCCTTTACACATCTTCGCATCCTTTCATCCACACACACATAATCAATCATTGCCTTCCTTTCATTCAGTTCACCACCCACCCTTCTCATCACTCGCCATGCATACCTGTGGATTATTTTAAGCCTGAAGAGGGTATTGGCTATCACCAACCCCCTCCCAGCACAAATGTCCACTAACGCACTGCCATTCTCATCTATCTCAGCAGGCACACCCCACTCACTAACTATTCCATCCACCTTCACATTCCCAACTTTACCATTTATATCACCAATCAAAAACACTCTCTCATTCCTTCCAAACTTTTCCATGCACACTTCTACATTTGTCCAGAACTCTTCTCTCACTCTTCTAGCATGATCTTGCGTTGGTGCATACACACACACAATCGCCCACATTTGTATTCCAACTTTCAACTTTACCCACACAATCCTTGACCCAACTGATCCATACTGTCTTATGCTCCTCTTCCATCTTTTACTCACAACTATACATAATTTTAAATAATGTCAATATTCCCATATCCACTACAACGATATCCTAGGTGTTTCTCTAAACCCCAACCTAAGCTGGACAACTTATGTTAACTCCCTTGCTAAAAATGCTTCCAAAAAATTGGGACTTATGTATAGAGTTCGTGAATTCTTCACTGATGAGCAAATGGCCAAAATATACAGAAGTCACGTGCTTTCTCAGATCGAATACTGTTCACCACTGTGGAGTGGATGTGGAGCGGTTGCGCTGAGGCAGTTGGACAAGATTCAAAATAAAGCCATTAGATTAATCAATAATCCTGCCATTACACAGGACCTTCTTCCATTATCAGTACATAGAGATGTTGCTTCTTTAGCATTATTTTATTGATATTTTTACCGTAAGTGTTCTGATGAACTGGCTTCAATTGTGCCCCCCCTTCATATTTTCTCCCGAAATACTCAGGCAGCTGGGAGAGCCTATGAACTCACACTCTCTCCCCCGCAATGCAGAACCTCTGCTTACCAAAATTCATTTATCCCCAGAACCACTACTACTCTGGAATTCACTTCCTGGGAGTTGTTTCCCACAAACATTTAATCCATGTCAATTCAGATACAGTTGTTTTAAGTAATTTATGAATGGAGGATGCCTTTAGGCACATGGACTTATTTTTTTTTCCTTTGTTTTTCCTTCCTCCTTTCATTATTTATAAAAAGAAAAAAAAGTATTAAACCATTTTTATCGTACATATCCTTAAATTTATGAATAGTTTTGGCACACGCTATTTCATCTGGTAATGCATTCCACTGATCAACTGCCTTATCTGAGAAACTGAATTTACTTACGTCTTTATCACTTCTTTTTTATGTAGTTTTTTGCAGTGTCACTGATGCTTCCCCATACGTTATATACTAATTTATGTCTATGTTGCATAATCATGCTCCTCTTTTCCTTCTCTCCTGTATTGTTGGTAGAATCAATTTTTCTAGTCTTTCTTCGTAGCTTAGATCCCTTAAGCTTGGTACTCATTTTGTTGCTGCCCTTTGTACTTTTTCAACCTTATCCATGCATTTTTTGAGATGAGGATCCCAGATTACTGATGCATACTCCAGGGTTGGTCTGATGAATTATGTTATTATCTTTCTCAGTATGTCTATATGTGAATGCTATTCTCAAATTAGCAAGCAGTGTATACATGTTACATACTACTGATGTGGTCAGCCGGAGATAGTCTGTTATTGCTAATCACTCCTAGGTCCTTCTCCCTTTCTGATATGTGTAGAGTTGAACTTCCTAACTTATAATCCCAGTCTGGTCATTTTTCACTTTTACCAAACTTAAAATATACATAACATCTGTCCACATTAAATTCCATTTGCCATTTATTGCTCCATTCATGAAGCTTATTTAATTCTTCTTGTAGCTCTCTGCAAGAATCTGTTAGTAATTCTCCTTTGTATTTTTGCATTATCAGCAAACATACTTAGATAGCTTCCATTTCCATTGTTATAGTCTATGCCATTTATATAAACTAAAAACATATTGGTGCCAGCACTGAGCCATGTGGAACTCAACTGGTCACTTCCCTCCATGATATGGAATTTCCCCATTAGCACTGTTCTCATTTCCTTTTTTCTGAGAAAATCCTACATCCAACAGTAGAGGTTGCCTTGGACTCCTTGTTGATGGTACAGTTTCCGTAAATATCATTTGTACAGTATTCTGTCAAATGCTTTCTTGAAATCTAAACAGATACTGTCCACCCATCCTCTCTTTTCTGCAATATTTCTGTAACTCTATCATGGTAGCTTAATAGATTAATAACACATGATTTTCCCTTTCTAAAACCGAACTGCTTATCTGTTATCATACTGCGTTCTTTTAGATGGTTTATCCAAACTTTCCTTACAAGCTTTTCTAGTATCTTATTTGAAAAGCTAATAAGAAACGTTTGGGTAAACCATCTAGAAGTAAGCGTCTGTGTGTGTGTGTGTGTATTTACCTATTTGTAGTATACAGGAATTGAGCAATGCTCGTGTTGTCCTGTCTCCATATCCACATTTATCAAGTCTACCTTTACACACATGAATGTTTTTCTCATGCACCACCTCTTTGTCTAAGTCGTTCCAAATATTTAAGAATATACCTAATTGTGATATACACGGAATGTACTATGCTCGTGGGTTTCCGTCGCTGTTTCTCAATAAGTCGAATTTAACTTTAAACTCGTTTAAGTTTTTAGACTGGACGATCTCTTTGTCCAGGCTATTCCATAAGTCTATACTTCTGTAAGGAAAGCTATATTTCTTGATATCCTTCAAGCAGCTTGACTTTTTCAATTTCATTCCATGTCCTCTTGTTGCTCTCTTATCCCATACAAACAGATCTTCTTTGTCAATTTTATCTACTCCCACCATGGTCCTGAACACCGCAATCATGTCTCCCCTCTTTCTCCTTTCCTCTAACGAAGGCAAATCCAGTTTTTCCAGCCTCTCTCTGTATGACAGGTCTGTCAGACTGGGGACCATCTTGGTTGCTGTTCTTTGTATTCTCTCAATCTTGTTTATATCTTTCTTTTTGTGTGGGGACCACACTACCGCTGCATATTCTAACCTGAGGCGGATCATGGCCACTATCAATTTTTTCATCATTTCCTCATCCATATAATGAAATGCTACTCTTATGTTAGTCAAGAGCTTATAAGTCTCTCCAACTATCTTGTTAATGTGCTTTTCTGGTGACAAACTATCTTGGACCAGCACTCCCAAATCTTTCTCTTCTCTCCTTTTTGTGATTAATTCATTACCCAAAAAATAATTCAGTGATGGTCTCCTGCTACTTTTACCCATTTCCAATATTTTACATTTCTTTACATTAAATTTCATTTCTCACGTCCGGCTCCAATTGTGTATCCTATCCGAATCCTCCTGCAGTATTTTACAATCCTCCTCAACCTCTATCTTCCTCAAGATCTTTGCATCATCAGCAAACAGACTCGCATAACTGTTCACTCCATCTACCATATCA
The DNA here is from genome assembly GCF_032717465.1 of Coenobita brevimanus. Lineage (NCBI taxonomy): Eukaryota > Metazoa > Arthropoda > Malacostraca > Decapoda > Coenobitidae > Coenobita > Coenobita brevimanus. The sequence goes on along the minus strand of NC_137024.1, from coordinate 50,755,593 downwards.
TTTACGTAAATCAGGAACATTACTGGCACCAACACTGAGCCTTGAGGGACTCCACTTGTTACTTCCCTCCATCCAGACATCTTTTCCTTTATTACTGTCCTCATTTGTGTGTGTGTGTGTGTATTTACCTATTTGTATTTACCTATTTGTAGTATACAGGAATTGAGCAATGCTCGTGTTGTCCTGTCTCCATATCCACATTTATCAAGTCTACCTTTACACACATGAATGTTTTTCTCATGCACCACCTCTCTGTCCAAGTCGTTTCAAATATTTAAGAATATACCTAATTGTGATATACACGGAATGTACTATGCTCGTGGGTTTCCGTCGCTGTTTCTCAATAAGTCGAATTTAACTTTAAACTCGTTTAAGTTTTTAGACTGGACGATCTCTTTGTCCAGGCTATTCCATAAGTCTATACTTCTGTAAGGAAAGCTATATTTCTTGATATCCTTCAAGCAGCTTGACTTTTTCAATTTCATTCCATGCCCTCTTGTTGCTCTCTTATCCCATACAAACAGATCTTCTTTGTCAATTTTATCTACTCCCACCATGGTCCTGAACACCGCAATCATGTCTCCCCTCTTTCTCCTTTCCTCTAACGAAGGCAAATCCAGTTTTTCCAGCCTCTCTCTGTATGACAGGTCTGTCAGACTGGGGACCATCTTGGTTGCTGTTCTTTGTATTCTCTCAATCTTGTTTATATCTTTCTTTTTGTGTGGGGACCACACTACCGCTGCATATTCTAACCTGGGGCGGATCATGGCCACTATCAATTTTTTCATCATTTCCTCATCCATATAATGAAATGCTACTCTTATGTTAGTCAAGAGCTTATAAGTCTCTCCAACTATCTTGTTAATGTGCTTTTCTGGTGACAAACTATCTTGGACCAGCACTCCCAAATCTTTCTCTTCTCTCCTTTTTGTGATTAATTCATTACCCAAAAAATAATTCAGTGATGGTCTCCTGGTACTTTTACCCATTTCCAATATTTTACATTTCTTTACATTAAATTTCATTTCCCACGTCCGGCTCCAATTGTGTATCCTATCCAAATCCTCCTGCAGTATTTTACAATCCTCCTCAACCTCTATCTTCCTCAAGATCTTTACATCATCAGCAAACAGACTCGCATAACTGTTCACTCCATCTACCATATCATTTACGTAAATCAGGAACATTACTGGCGCCAACACTGAGCCTTGAGGGACTCCACTTGTTACTTCCCTCCATCCAGACATCTTTTCCTTTATTACTGTCCTCATTTGTCTGTCTCTCAAAAAGTCTCTCATCCATTCCAGAAGTTTCCCCTTTAGTCCTCCTATATACTCTAGTTTCCACATTAGTCTCTTATGAGGTACCTTGTCAAAGGCCTTCTCTAAGTCTAAGTACACACAATCCACCCAACCATCTCTCTCCTGTACCACATCAATCGCTCTTGAGTAAAAGCTCAGCAAGTTTGAAACACATGACCTTCCACTTCTGAATCCAAACTGACATTCAGCCAAACTATTCATCTCTTCCAGATATTTTATCCATCTGTCTTTCAGGATTCTCTCACACAATTTAGCGACCATGCTGGTTAGAGACACTGGTCTATAATTCAGGGGTTCTTCCCTGTTTCCTCCCTTGTAAATTGGTACCACATTTGCCCTCTTCCATTCTTTTGGCACTTTCCCCTCTTCCAGGGAGCATACAATTAAACTGTGAATTTTATCTGCCAGTTGTTCTCTGCATTCCTTCAGTACCCAATTAGAAATTCCATCAGGTCCTGGGGCTTTCCTTACATCTTGAGTTTCCAGTAATTTATACACTTCCTGCACCTCCACTTTTATATCTTTCATCACCGGAACATTTCTAATCACTCCCTCCCCTTCCACAAGCTCCTTTTCTTTAGTGAAAACTGACTGGAAACGTTTGTTCATTATTTCTGCTTGCATTGCCGCATCCTTAAAGACCTCTCCATCTACTTTCAGCTTGGTGATTCCTTCCTTTTGTTTCAGTTTGCCATTAACAAATCTATAAAACAGTTTGGGTTCATCCTTGCATTTGTCAATTATACCTTTTTCAAAATTCCTTTCTTCTTCCCTACGTATTCTTGTGTACTCGTTTCTTGTTCTTTTATATTCTTCCTTTGTTCTGTCGTTACCTCTCTTTCTCCAATTGTTCCACGCCTTATCTCTCTTTTTTTTGGCTATCATACACCTTCTATTAAACCACTCCTTTTTCCTGTTTTCTTTCCCTCTTACTCTTGGTACAAATTTTTCCACTCCCAAATTATAGAGGTCTAGAAAGATATCCCACTTCCTCTGTATCTCTCTTGTTTCTCTGAATTTTCTCCAATCCGCATTTTCAAAAAAGTTTCTCAATCCTGTAAAATTTGCTTTGCCAAAGTTGTATCTTCCCTGTCTATGAAGCTCGTCTCTTGGCTCAACGTTTCCTATTAACATCTGGAACTCAATGACCACGTGATCACTTTTTCCCAAAGGACAGAGATATTCCAATGATTCTATTACATCGGGTTCTTTGGTGAACAGTAAATCTAACCTTGCTGGTGTGTCCTCACCTCGAAACCGTGTCTCTTCTTTGACCCACTGTGTCATCACATTATTCATTATTATATTTAATAACATAGTACCCCACGAATCCTCGCCGCCTCCAGATTACCATTCCTCCCAGTTCACCTCTTTACAATTAAAGTCTCCCACCAAAATTATATTATTGCTTTTCTCAATTATTTTTTGCAAGTAGCTAGCCATATCTGACAACATCTCATGGTATTCGTCGTCCTTCCATGCTCTCGTCTTTGGGGGAACATACACTACCGCCATATCTCTCTTAACATTCTCTCCAGTTTCTAATTTCATATATATCACTTCAGCCCTGCCTTCTCCCATTTCCACAGTATCTACATTTATGTTGTTCTTCACTGCTATCATCACTCCTCCTCCCTTTTTTCTTTTCTGTCTTTTCTCCACAGTTTGTATTTACCATCTCCCAAATGAACATCAATATCTTCTCTTAATTTGGTCTCTACAAAGCACATGACATCAGGTTCATGTTCTCTCAAGAAATCATTAATTTCGATCCTTGTCGATATGAAACCATCAACATTAGTATATATCACCTTCAAATTATTTTTGACATTATTAATACCCTCTTCTCTCCTACTCTCTGTCCGTACCACTTCCTCAACTTCTGATCTTTCACAACCATCCCCCCTAGTTTCCTTCACTTCTATTTCCTTAAATACCATTTCCTTACTTTCATATCCAATACTCTCCAAAAAAAGTATTACGTTCTTCCTCTGTCCTCTTATCATTTTTTTCCTTTACTTCTTCCTTTAATGATTTTAAAACTTCTCTTTCTTCTTCATTCAGATCTTTTCTTATTATAATATTTTCCATCCCCGCCTCTTTGCTTAATTTCCAGGTCACTTTAAGTATCTCATTTATTACACTTTCTGATGTAAACTTGACTCTCATTGGTCTTGTTTCCCCTTTCTTATAAGGCCCTATCCTCCTTACTTCCTCAATTTCTTTTACCCACTTGTCTCCTTCGGGGTCAATCTTGCCTAATATTCCTCTCACCATGTTCGTGTCTCTCTCGAGTCTTGCGAACCTAACCTTTTCTTCCTCTTCCCTGTTTCCAAATACTACCACACATCTGTTCCTTTCTACAGTTTCTCTCACTATTTTCTCTTTTTCTTCAGTATTTTCACTACATTTTCTTCCATTTCTTTCTTGTTCATTTCCCTTTCTTCCTGGATGATCTCTCTTAAGCTGACCACTTCTTTCTGTTCTTCTTCTACGTGTGCCCACTTTGCCTTGTGTTCTTCTAGTACATTACTCACCTTCTCCGTTTTATTAGTACTCTCTTCAAGTTTCCTCCTCAGTTCAACATTTTCCCTCTTCAAATTCTTAATCTCTTCATTGGCTGTTTCGTTGGACTGGATTAGACTCTGTATGGTGGTTTCCGTATTTCCTGACACATCCTTTATCACTAGATTCTCTACTTTTTTTTCGAGTTCACTAATCCTCATAATTAATGTTTTCACGAGGTCCATGACATTAGTATTAGCGTCAAATCCTTGAAATTCCATTCCCTCATTGTTTACATTTTCGGCCATCTTTAACGTACCGGTAAAATACCTAAACAGCTGTTACCGAATAAGCCACAAACATTCATGTATACTATTGCCAACAAATCTTTACATTTTTGGTAGTCTACCAACTTTCATTATTTTAAATTTAAAGAAAGACCCTAGGAGACAGGACAGACAAAATTCCTGGAACTACTCAAGGTTAGGAGCGATGCCTGGGACGACCTCTCCGGCGGTTCGTGTGTGTGTGTGTGTGTGTGTGCGCACGCACACACACTGAGTCTGTTATGCATGATTGCTACTCAGCTTACTTGTGTACATGCTCAAAAACCTAACACAACTAGTCTAAATCATATGGAAGAGAGATAACTACTCAGAAATAGATTGTTGATGTAGAAGGGCTTACCAATATGGCCAAAGACTGGTCGCACAGGGAGGTCAAGTTCATCAAGGGCGCTCTGCTTGATCTCCAAGTCTGTCAGCTGCACATCACCTGAACACACAAACACATAAAAAGAGGACCCAGTTAGAAAAATTAGTAATAATAACACCTTCATAAGATACAAACAATTGTCAAGTTAAAGAAGTTAACTCCTTCACAACTTACACAAAAATACAGGACCAGCTGCAGAATGCTTACTCCTTGAAAACCCACTTAGAAACACTATCTATCTATCTATTGCCACACGCCACAATCGCGTAAGGGGTGGCCATTTGTCTTTGAGTTATTTGTTTTACGGGGAGAGGCACTAACCTCCACCAACCCACTTGTTGACAAGTAGGGAGCACGTATGGTTTGGTTATATGGTTACCACCCAGCGTAGTAAACACACCAGAATGAAATTAGAAAGGCTTATTCCATCACAGCAAAATATCAGCCCCCTTAACAAATGTATCATTCTCATACATGAATATAGCATTGTGGTATATGAGGTAACCCCTGATTTTAAGTGATACTGTCCATGGCAATTATTAGATTCGAAATTGCTTTAAACATTACATTCGGTGCTATATTTTTTAAGATACCAGATTAATAGAAACATGTGTTCGCAGAACTTGCTCATATTCATTTCCATCAAACTCTGGTAGTGTGATACTTTTTTGACTAACTGTACAGTACACAGAAATACAAGAGAAATTAAAGAGGTTTACTCCTTCACAACCTATATATATAAACACAAATCACTCTAAAGTTTACTCTTTCATAATCTATAAGGATTTGCATACCATCCATCTATCATCTAATCTTTCACTGCCCAGCCATGAAGACAGGGGCCCATGGATAGGCTATTTAGTTCAAATATTTAAGATGAGGGTGTCAAGTTGCTCACTTGAGTGATATTACAGGAGTAATTAACCCCAACCACCCCCAGAACTAATGCCCGTATTATTACACAAACTGAGTGTCTCTCAGAGGTTGTTATACTCACTTTGCTATTACAGTATTAAACTTGGTGCACTCACACTGTCACTAAAAATATTATTGGAATACAGACCCCAACTTTGAGACAGGGGTAGGCTGGCTTACAAGTGCACTCAATATTCTTAATTGTGTCATAATCCTTTGAAACTAGCTATATAAATGAAAGACCACACAGATGACAAAAATATTACGGTAGCATTTCTGGAAGATGCATAATTGTAAAAATGAAGCACTTCACGGTATTTTTACGACCCTGCAGCTCCACCATCGCAACATCAAGAACATCAACTTCAGAGTTCATGCAAGTACTCCTCAGGCCATTTAATTCTGTACTTTCATACTTCAAAGATTTATTACCTGTTATCGTTGATTATCCAACCACTTGCACAGCTTATTACCCTGAGATTGTTATAACTGAGGAGGAAGATACCAATCTTAATGAATACTTCTATTATTGTCCCTAAGATACAGTGAGCAGAGTCTGACAGTTTGGCAGGCAGCCCACAGTGCTTTTGCAGTGTCAACTTGACAGTTTGGCAGGCAGCCCACAGTGCTTTTGCAGTGTCAACTACACAATGCCAACGGCCATGCCACGTTGAGTACACCGCTTCCCGTCCGATAAGCGAAGTTAAGCAACGTTGGGTCTGGTTAGTACTTGGATGGGTGACCGCCTGGGAACACCAGATGCTGTTGGCATCCCTACGTGTCAAGTGGGGTTGGTGGAGGATTAGTGCCCCTCCCTGTAAAACAATTAACTCTAAGCCCTTGGCCACCCCGTTTGGGATACATGGTGTCTGGCAATGGATGGATGGAACTACACAATATTAAAAATAAAATGCAGCACACATATGATCCAAATAGTTTTATAAGTTAGCTGCCGTTCATCACCAATTCTTTGCTTACATATTATCTAGACACCCACTGTAATGTTAATGCAGTACCGTACTTTTTTTTTTTTTAAGTTTTTGAGGGGGGCATAACAGAATAATTATATGTAGTCACACAAACCCACAGAAAATAATATGCCAGTCATAAAAAGACTCCATGCCTTAAATCACAACTGATTTTAAAATAGTTGGCAAGGAAGAATCTACTTTAAATTGTGTGTAAGTGAATTTCCTAAATTAAATGTTCCTGGTCAGTGATGTAACATACTGCAGATAGCTTGTACAGATTATACCATTTCCAGAGTACAGTAGAAATGTGTATACTTGTGAAAATATTGGTAAAAATATGATATACAGGGTTAGCTTTAAATAAATACTCTTAAGTTGTCAAGGACACTGGTAGAACCTATAGGTATGTTTAATTTCATGTTACCAAACTCCTTTAAATTATTTACATAATTAAAGAATATTTAGAACGCTCTTAAATAAGCTTATTTAAGTAACACCAACCTTTACCAGACACAAACCAAACAACAGTTTATAAGGTAATGTGTGCACGAGACAATTTTTACATTTTTAAATGATTTTGTAACAAGCTAAAGTAAAAAGATTGGAACAAATTAGACCAAACAGCAGCTCATTTTACAAGGCAACTTGTGCAAAGGACTGTTATATTTTCTAATATTTTAACATGCACAGTGGAACTGATTAAAGCAAGTTAGAACCGTTAGTTACACTGATACTTCTGAATTCTGCTGTCATTATCAAAAATATATTACAAGGAATTTGATGCCCAGCCAGTGTTGTTATTTTATCACCAATATGCATCAAGCTAATAATAATAAAATCCTTTCAGCATGGGTCCACATTTTCAGCAGCTGCGAGACCTCGATGTCTCCAACTTCGTGTACGATATTGAGCTGTTGTTGACAGAATGAACCCTATTGAGGCTATGACCAGCACAGAATTTCTGATGTGGTTTGGCCTCACCAAGTAATGTGTTGTCCAACTTACTGACACAATCCAAGGGCAGCTATCAACTGCATGAGACAGGCGAGGTAGCCAATAAACCAATATACAACTGATGTATCAACCTTCCCAACATTGAATTCCATATTCTTATGATGCTGATACTTATCCTGTCAACATTCCTCAAATAATAATGGGGTTTAACTTTTCACTTCCCCCAACCCACTCCTGTAGGAGAGGACAATGAAGTGGATGTAACTGCTGTACAGAACCTAGCAGGAAGTGCTGAATGGCAATCATCCACCTTATGACATAAAAAAAGAAAAAGAAAAAAAATGGTGTGGGTGTTGTCCACATCATATGCCTTTCTTGAAATGAATTATGAGGACTAATAACTTCTATTAACCTTTTCAGCCCAGAGATGTCTTATGCATTATTTCTGTTGTTGTTTTTTGCTGTTATAGAGTAATGCTTGTGTGGCAAAGCAGACAAATCAACTGCAGGCAAGCAACTACCTCTGCAGGGCCATCTTGTGCAGTAAACCAACATTCCCTAGTGGCAGACAATGCCTTACCACAACATGAAGCGAGGAAAAGTGTGGATGCCTAGTTCCTGGATGGACGCTGCATTTCTGTCTACACAAAGTTAATACTGGCGCCATAGTAGGTTCCTTATCATCCCATTATTTAATGTACTTAATTGGTTACCAACCATCGTTGTGAATAATTTCTTTGGTTGCAGGAAATCATAAGACTTGTCATTCATGCAGATGCTCCTGAAGCTAGTAGGCCCATATTGCTCATCCCAGATTATTGTATCGGGGTTAGGAAAGGCACCACTAGGACTGTTGGGGTAGCAACAGTGTAATAACCCTTCAGCTACGGGATATGCGATGTATTTTATTATTGCTGGACAGTATTAATCTGTTTAGGAAAGATCAGGTACAATAAAAAAAGAAAGTTGCTTGGACTATTATTGCAGCACTTTCTAATAATCATATTTATGCTGATCAGCAACCATATACAGTATCTGTACAGACACAATGACCGGCTACCACTTATCAATTATCTGTATAGAACCTTGGCCACCTGGCATTTATTCATTATTTGTACAGACACTCATGAAGTGGCATTGTAAGATCCAAGCTTTACATAAGGGTTTAAGTTGACTGAAGGTACAGTATATAGACATTTTTTTCCCCCTTTCAAAAATACTGGCAGAGCAATGGTTATCTTCTACTCTATTTTCTGGATTATAGTGCCCTGGCTTTGAGCCCCGTTGCCCCAAAACAGGTAATATGGGATCAGTGATATGCTTATTTTACTGTATGCATTGCAGAATAGCTTTGCCTAGTGTCAGTACACTCCTGACGGGGACAAACTCGATACTGGATGGCTGAATGAGTAAGATTATTATGATTATGTATGTGTGGTGAGCTTGGCATGCATCTTTCTTAATGTATCAGGCTGCCAGAAAACTGCAATCTCTGTTATGTGACCATTTCCAATGATACATGTTTAATACCTTGCAATTCTTTCATTGTACTCCTGATGGAAGCACAGTTATATTCAGCAGTTTACAAAGCATGCCAAACTTGTCAGCTACATGGTCACTAAAATCAGTCTGATGGTTCAGACAGCAGAAAATGGTGGCAAAGAGAACATAAGCCTAAGGGAAGGGTGTTTTAAGTGACTGCAGCCACCGTTTTCTCTACATGTCCATTATATGCACCTCGTCACAGACCTTACTGATCATACCTGATGAAAATAAAAAACAAATTTAGTCGTTTACTGAAAGCTGTATAACAATACTCCCTTAATAGCACGAGACAGAAAAAAAGACAATATGATGTATACTTACACTTTGAGGCTGTAAGTACTGTGAATAGATGTTTATAGTACTTTATAGAGTACTGAAATATATGTTAAAAATTTTGATATAAAAATGTTAGTCTTCCCCCTTTCACATTATGCTAAGAAATATTGCAAAGCTTTAGTATACAGTGTGTCCCAGGACTTGATGCAGAAAATGCTAAAGGTGATTCTTGAGGTCATTTTATGACAATATTGTAGGAACATGCAAGATTCTTTGTGTATCTAATGCTAAACATCTCTCTAAAAGGGGTGGCCACAAGCAAATTGCTTTCAACATTTTGAAATCACATGAAAAGCTTCTGGTATCATTCTCTACTGTATAAACAAGTTACAGGCATAGAAAAGTGGGTCACAAATTATAAATTGTGAAAAAAAAGATTACTGGGGGAAGAATAATATACTAACATCAGGTCCATCACAGTCACTGTCACATGGTGGTGATTCAAATCAAATCCCTTCCCAATTTAGGCCAATATCCGTTCAGTTCTGTAATCCAACTCTTCAGGAGGGAAGCCACCACCACCAACAATGTGGAAAATCTCCCTCCTCCTCTCACTTGCTACTTTCTTTGCTCTGAAAAAGGGGGTGGGGTGGCTCAGTGGTAAAGTGTGTTACTCAAGATCATGAGGTCAAGAGTTTGCGCCGCGCCCAGGTAGCTTTCTTTGATGGGAGGATTAGTGCTTTCCTGTAACCCTAGCAGGGCTATATGATATATCCAGGTCTAGCTAGGGGGAATAATCCCTTGCTCTGAAAAGAATCTGTTACACTGTAATATGGAATGTTGCTGAGGAATTAAACTTACTGTTATATTTACAGTCTGAGCCATTTCCTTGTATAAACAGACTAAGCAGATATTTAGGTCCCCACTGCTACCAGCGGGGGCCCCATTGATATGTAAGCTAAAATTTATAGAGTCACTAAGTAAAGGTCAAAATTAGTAGCTACTCTTCTGCGTACGGCAAGCTTCATCTCATAAGGTGAACTGTTTCAAGGGGTAAATGTTTTGGTAATCAATATGTAGTTTGTTTTGTTGTGTGTTGCAGGACTGAATCATTGTACTGTAATTTTACCATATCCATTTGCATCAGATCAACTGGGGGAAGCAAGATCCGATAAATCTGATGATCCAGTACACTGGAAAATCCCCCCATGAAGTGGGATTCCAAGCACATACTGGAAACTAAAATAAATGAGAAAAGCTGCATATTCTAGAACTAGAAATGAAAACTATACCCATTTTATACTAAGCTGGCTTATATTATCACACCATTGTCCTCCCTAACCTAACCTAGCCAATTTAAGTAGGAGAACCACTGCCAGCATTGATTAGTCATCCCTTAACATCCACGGTTTTAATACACATGGTTTTGATTATCCAAGGATGACTACAGAAAAAAAAAAAAATTATCTCGTTGAACTCTGCTGACACTGTAACATTATCCCAGGCACAGTTCATGGCTGTTTTAGTAATGGCATTATCCAGTGAATGAAATATACCGTAACATAAATCCTTTAGGCCACTTCATTTATTATTGTCATTAATTTATCAAGGGAAAAGTTGGGATGGGCTGTGTGTGTGTGTGTGTGTGTGTGTGTGTGTGTGTGTGTGTGTGTTTTAAGTGAGGAAAAACGGACCAAAGCCAACAGGCCCACAAAACTGTTCCTTCCAAGAGAAAAACAAAATACGAGAGAGCCAAATTCAGGATCCGATCATTTCGAGATGCCTGGACACACTGAGTTTGAAAGACTGGAGATCACAGGAAGCAGGAAATACAGACAGAGGGAGACAGTTCCAGAGTTGACCTGTTGCATAAATGAAGGACTGGGAGTAACGGTTAACTCTTGCATTAGAAAGTTGGACAGAAAAGGGGTGAGAGTTTGCTGCAAGATGGGTGCTATGCACCCATCTTAGAGGTGGAGGAATGCATGCAGACAGTTCAGAGGAGCAGTGACCATTGAAGTATTGAAAGAAAAGAGATAAAGATGCAACAATGCAATGAAGAGACAGAGGTTGAAGGGAGTCAGTAAGAGGAGGAGAGTTAATGAGACGAAAAGCCTTTGACTCCACCCTATTGAGAAGAGCTTTATGTGGGGAGCCTCCCCACACATAAGAGTTGTACTCCATGCAGGGGCGGATAAAACCCCTGTATAGAGTCAACAATTGTGCGGGGGTAAAAAAGGAACGGAGTCGGCTTAGCACACCCAATCTCTTGGAAGCAGATTTTACAAGAGATGTAATATGATCTTTCCAAGATAAGTCCCGAGTAAATGAAACCCCAAGCATGTTCAAGGATGAAGCAGGATTAAGCTGAATATTATTAAACATTAGTGGGTATACCTGTTGAAGATTTTGTCAGGTTGATAGGTGCAAAAACTGAGTCTTTGATGCATTAACAATAACCAGATTATTTTTACCCCAGTCAGAGATAAGAGCCAAGTCAGACATTAGGTGTGCCATAGCCTCATCCCTTGTTTGTTGAAGTAACTGCTGAGATGGAAGTTGCGGGAATCGAATGGAAAGGTGAAGGGTGGAGTCATCAGTGTATGAGTGGATAGGGTTAGATGTACAGCTTAGAAGGTCTATCTACTATTGCCAGATGCCTCAATCCTGTTTGGGGTGGCCACAAACAAATCGCCTCCACGTCGCCCTGTCCCCCGCCATTTCACTCCCCTGCTCCCAACTCACACCCCCCCCTCTCTCAAATAAATACCTCTCCACCCCATCCCTCCATCTCATCCTCGGCCTCCCCCTCCCTCTTCCCCCCTCCACCTCACTCACATACACTCTGTCAATTTTCACCCTCCATCCTCTCCACATGGCCAAACCACCTCAGTGTGTTCCTCATAACGCTTCCTATCACATCCACATCCACACCACAACGTTCCTTTATATCCTCATTTGTCAGCCTGTCTCTCCATGTGACTCCACAGGCTCCTCTTAAATAACTCATTTCCACTGCTCTCACTCTTGACTTGTGTCCTTCCAACAAGGTCCAGCTTCACTTCCATACATTTGATAAAGTGAAAATGTTAAAATCTGTTTATAGATTTACTAGCCTCTTTATTTTTATAGCTTTATTTGCCATTTTTATTGTTTGTAAAAATGTACAGTAGCTCCCAAAAGTATCTTTAAAGTGTTGTGCGAAGAATGACAAAATGAACAGAATGAAACATTATTCCCGGCCACTTGTCATCTCGGTGCGGTTGGTACGCATGGTTAGGTATCGGTGGTACTGCTAATAAACACATCAACGCCACTGTGTGACTGCAAACATCCATCGACTTGTAAATGGTGACAGTTCAGTAATATTTATACCTCTGTGATAAAGACTATAACCCATTACACACATTATATTATGATAAATGCATCTTGGGAAACATAGTAACTGCGATGGGCAGAGTTGCCATGTTCGAATACTGACTGCGATGGGCTGAGTTGTCATGTTGGAATATAAATGAAGGAATGAATTCTCTGGGCTAGGCCTGTATTAGACCATATAGCCCTGATAGGATGATGAGAGCACTAACTTTCAGCTAAGTAGCTACCCAGGTGGGGCGCGAACTCTCTACTTCATGGTCTTGAGCTACGCACGCCACCATTGAGTCACTCAGCCCCCCTTGAATATAAATGAAACTCATTATTAAACAGCATGAGAAAAATACCCATCACAGTTCTTTCGTTATCACAACTACAAATAGATTACCAATGCAGAGGTTAATAATAGCCTATAGGGTCTGCATGTAGGACAATTTTAACCTCACATCATTATTATACATACTACCTGAATGTGGCGATATCTCGGTTTCGGAAGGTATTGTGGTGTTTCGTTACGTGAAAGGCACAGCTTCATAGTAGATGTCGTGTCGACTGAACAGAGGTCTGGATGCAGGCGGTGGATACAGTGGTTATTAAATGAATAAAAGGAACCTCCAGAGTGTGTTCAACCTTACCTTGTATTTATTTTACATATAATGTCCAATATAAGAATGAATCTCGCATGCCACCTCCACAATACGGCTGGTGTTTCAGTGACATGGTTTCATACGCTGCTCTGGGGATTAGTTTCAGTTAGGTTAATTTACTGTCTTTACATTTCGTTTACCTCTACCTGTTTAATATTTTTGTGCCGTTCACATTATACTGGGTGTCATATATCTCCGAGTCATAATCACAGATATTATATAAACACTTTCTCAAAATATATCAGTTCTTGGAAAGCTTGTATACTATTTATCTAGAGTGATGATAGCCTTGTGCTGGCACTCGTGAAAGCATTACTGGTGAACCATAGAAAGAGTAACCCTGCCTATGTTAAAACTAGTCTTTGTCATCATTATAACATCAAATATATCTACACATGACAAAGTGATTAGTATTACATTAGAAAGAAAACGGTATATACAATCCCAGGTCATATACAGGTGGATGGCAACCACTCCCCAGCATGCAGGTCTACCAATTTTGTTGCCGCTACACGCAACACGTGACAGATACATCGTCCATTGTGTCAGAATGTATAGTACTTATTTTTAAAGATACTTTTGGGAACTACTGTACATAGAGATTATCTCTACTTACAACAAACATTAATTTTTGTTATTGTCAGTAGTGCCGAATCCTCTCTACCTGCCACTACCCCCTGCCTCATCTCCCATTGTGGAATGCAGTGACGTGTAAATTTTAACTTTTTAAAGCTTTTCTTGCCCTTATTACTGTACAATTGTTTATAAAGATGTACAGTACATAGGAAATGGGGGTTGCTGTTACAGTATTCACAGAACATTTGCTTTTGTTGTCGGCAGTGTCAATGATGGGGAGGCTGGAGGAGGGAGCTGGGATGAGTACGGTAGTCAGGAGAGGCCATGCAGGAGTACACTGTTCATTATTTTTAACTTTCAGTGTTCTTGAATTAAATAAAGCGGTTGTTTAGTGTTCTTGTATTAAATAAAGTGGTGGTAAACATCCACATTAGTTATGTAAGGAAATGGAGGGTCCAGAGGTGTTTTTAAGGGGGGGCAGCAGATATCTGCGGATTTTTAACATTCATGGGTGTCTCTGTTACCTAATCCCAGCGAATGTTAAGGGATGACCACTGCAATCTGAGTCACCTGCCCTGATTACAGCTGTGATATACACCAGCATTTTATCCTGTTTCTGGATTAATGTTAATAAATAATCCATGAAAATCTGGAAGGTATTAATTTTGTTTCAGCCTATAGCTGATATTGTTATTCTGGGAATGTTTTATACCAGTACAGTACATCCCTCTAGTACGCGCCTACATGGGCGGCAGACGTGCTCGCGAACTAAGATTTAGTGTATTGGGAATACATAAACTAATGGGAAAATTAACATATGGGTGGCACCCCTGTCTATCAGTGACCTTTTTGACTTGTCTGAGGGAAAATATCTACTTTATGACATATACAGTACAGTACGTAAGATATAACTGAAGTAAGAATATGGCTGCTCACCTTAAACAAAGAAGACAACAGGCTTGATGGAGGTAAGAAGGGGTTCCGAGGCAGGATGAGGCACTTAGTGTGCACCCCCTGCACCACCCAATGCACCACCAACTTCACCAACCTCATCAACACTTTCACGAGCCTCCTCACTCACTCCCTCCATGAATTCTCCAAAGTCTACTGATGCACCACTGACATCACCTCATCCTCTAGTTCCTCTCCAGGAATTGGCTCTGCAGAAGAAGGCACTGCTTCCTCGGGTTCCTGAATTTGTGGTGGCCGCTGAATGTAACAGGTTATGAGGGTTTGTTTCCTCCTGTTAATTTCTTGATGGTGCTTCTCTGTGTAGTAGTGGAAGGTTCTGTCTAGTGAAGTCAGACCCTCTTCTATTCGTTGCTGGGACAGTTCCATGCTCTCGAATTCCTCCTTGAACCTATTCAGGGCACACAGGATTTGTCACAAGGTGGACGGAACATGGCGCGTAGTGGAGAGGCAGGTGTCACTCTCGGTGCTCACACCAGAAAACACCGGTTTGGGCAATTTTTCCCTACCGCCTCAAGTCGTGTGGGTGTGATTCATGTACTCTGGTTAGGAAAATACTAAAAACAGGTCCCCGCGCACTAGAGGTTTCACATACTAGGGGGATGTACTGTAGTTACATTTTTTTTCTGACACTTGTGTCAGAAATCAGTAGTAATGGAGATAACATTTTTAATCTAACCAATCTGCCGGCGAAGAAAAAGTCACATGATTAATTTTAGCCATCACCAGCCAAGCTGCTGCCTGGTAATTCTGTTTTGCCACAACTTCTTTGAAAATAACAGGTGCTCTCCTATTCCTGCTCGTTTTCCTACGATGTGTGATGTCAATAACTAAAGATGGAATTTGTTTTGATTAGACTGATTTGCTTGGAGTCTAGGTTAGGTTAAATAATGCTGCTGAAAATGGCTTGTAACTGACTCACTGTTGGGGTTAGCATATATCTCAACAAATGGAAATTTCCATCAAAAAAAATAAAAAATAAAAAAAATAAATCAGCTCTCCACCCAGATGCGACTGGTATGGTCTGATAAGAAAAATGCCATCTGAAAATCTGACCTAAGTGTTGGACCTAAACATTAAGAAAGCCTTTCTTCCATCATAACCATGGCATCCTTCTTTCATGACAATGGTACCAGTACTGTTTCATGGGTCATTTATGGGGTTTACACAAACTAAGCCTAACTAACCGTAGCGTGTCTGAGAGAAACATTATACACTTCAGTTAAAACCTTAATATTCTTTATTCTTTTGAAATAATCTTGACAATCAAAATAAGGTATCTACTTGCACTAGTATACAATTTCATGCTTCTAAAATTTTACTCAGATTTTGAGCACTCCATGTTAAAGGTCATGTAATGAATCCCATGATGGAAGTGTAAGATGCTAAGAAAACATGACAGCACATAATTAACACTGCACAGCTTAGCCACACATCTAAACTGACAAAAACCAACTGGGGTGGAAATGGCAAATACATTTTTCCTGAATTATTCTATGTTGACATCTCCCTTGCTTTCATATTTTGCCAAATTTTTCTGATTTACTGGGAAGTTCTGGTGAGACCAATCCAGCTGCATTCAAGGCGTTATTTATCTCCTCCCACGTCCTCATTTTTACAGGAATTATCCTGCCATCAGTCTTCATATTAAAGATTATTTTTATTTTTTGTTTTATATTCGATGAGATCAAGCATGTCATTTCCCTCTTCAGTGGTGATATATTAAGAACAAGACATCCTGGGAAACAGTTTGACAAGTGACATAAACAAACCCAAATCATTCAATTGTTGCAAGTGAGCCAGTGGCTTTCACCAGCATAACACTTTATTTCTGGCATCACATACATCTTCTAACCTGTTATACCTTTATTGTAAAATGTAAAGATGTTTATGAACATTGGCTCTCTTATACTATAATGATGCCAGAGGTATTTTGATTGCTGGATTTTAATTTGTTTACGATAATTTGAACACAGTCACATATGCAGGCATGCCAACATCAACGAAAAGCAGCTGCTGGCATACCAAACACTCTCGGATGCAAAAGTCCAATCAACTATGTTAACAAGAACAAAAATAGAGTTTGACTTTCCTTAGTGCATGGGAGAGTGTTCTTTACAGAGGCATGCTCGATATTTTTTAAATAATACAGCTGTTAGACCTATAAGTGCCACATCTGGATAAAGGGTCTTAATACACTAAACCATCTAGCACCTTTCTGTTGGTTATATATTTCCACTCAAGAAACCACATGACCTGTAAACTCAGTGACCACTCTCCGGAAGGCAGAACCACATTAAGCGACAGCCACATTTGTCATTAATTACTACAGTGTATACCACAATGTATTACACAAACACTAAGTTATGATTAAGCACTGTTTTAACAACCTGTGAAATGTTTAACCCCTCTGTGGCCCCTGGCGTCGAATGATGTTTAGCTGATAAATGGCAGCTGGCATCGCTTGAGCACGGCCTATAAAAAATAGCGAAAATTTTTGGGAAGTGAACAAACGTTCTGAACATCTTCAGACTGACGTACTCTAGACACCCATACACCCCACATGTCAGTACACTGTGCACTTCCGTGATGAGTGGACGCCCGAGTTCCACCTCTCTCCCAGCCCCTAACCCCACCCAGCGCCATCCTCCCTGGCCCCGTAGGACACTCATCAGCCCCAAGATCAGGTCAGAGCTGTTTCCCCGTGGGGGGGAGAGCGATGAGGACCGAATAGGGTCTGACCTGGAGGTGGGGAGTAGTGAGGAGAATGGTGATGAGTGGTATCACTCTCCCACTACCGAGGAGGACAACAGCCATATCTCCTCGGAGAGTGATGAGAAGCCACAACCACCTTGCCGTACAGCTCCACCACCAAAGAGGAGACGGACAGTAGTGAAGTGGCTCTTCACCGAGGGAGAGGAAGGGGAGGAAGGGAAGCCTGGGGTGCAGGTGTACTAAGCCTGCATTGCCTCACCACATCACACCATTGCATTCACTACCTCACCACCCCGCACAACCTCTCGCGCCACTTCATCACTTCCTACCACTTCACGAGCCACCTCATCACTCCCTACCACCACCCATGCTACTCCTCCACCCACCACCACCTCCAGGGTCACCTCACCACCCACTACTTCTATATCTTACGAAGTAAGTTACAGAAGTGTAAGACAGTGGTATTGTGTAAAGTAGATTATGATTTGTAAGTGACTTCTGTACAAAGACTGTGTTCCCCAGGCAATGACTTATCTCTATTGACTTTTGACCTGCTAAGGGAGGGCAGAGATGGGTAAAAGTTAGCCTACACCGACTCCTTTCATCACATCATGCACTTGAGGTAACTATTTCTATCTATCTATCTATAGACCGATGCCCTAATCCAGCAAAGGGTGGCCGCAGACAAATGCCTCTAAGTCGCTCAGTCACCCAACATTTGACTGCGCTCCCCGCAACTCACTCCCCCCTTCCTCATATACCTCTCAACTCCATCCCTCCACTTCATCCTCAGTTTCCCTTCCCTCTCCCTCCCTCCACGTTTCCTACATACACTCTCTTAGTCAGTCTTTCATTCTCCATTCTCTCCACATGTCCAAACCACCTCAGTGTATTTCTCCTAATCTCAACCACATCCACATCCACCCCACAACGTTCCTTCACTTCTTCATTCGTCAACCTGTCCCTCCACGTCACACCACATGCTCCTCTCAAGTAACTCATTTCCATTGCTCTCATTCTTGACTTGTTCCCCTCTAGCAAGGTCCACTCCTCGCTTCCATATGTCAGGGTAGGGATCACAATACTATCATGCAGTGACTTCTTAACTTCCATACTCACCTCCCTATTTCTCATCACTGCTTTCAGTGAACCAACAACCTTCTTTCCCTGCTGTACCCAATCAAAGTCTTCATCCTCAAAACTTCCGTTCTTACTCATCACACTACCCACATACTTGAATGCACTCACATTCTCCATATCCTCACCATCCAACCTCACTGTGCATTCTGTGCCTTCATTCCTCTAAAACACCATAACGTTACTCTTGTTTACATTCACTTTCAGATTCCTCTTCCTACACACTGTCCTAAATTCATTCATGAAACTTTGCAACTCCCATTCATCTTTACTCAACAATACTGTATCATCAGCAAACAGCAACACCGGAATTTTCCATATCTCACCCTCATTCATTAGAGCCACCCCCACATCCACTGCCCTACTTTGCACCTCCTTTACAACCCCATCCACGTATATATTAAAGAGCCATGGAGACATCACAAACAACCCTGTTTCAGTCCCACATTTAGATCAAAGAACTCAGCTCATCATCCACTCACACCATAGCCCTAGCTCCTTCGTGCATACTCTTCACAGAACTCAAAAATTTCCCCTCCATTCCATATATTCTTAATACCTTCCACACACCTTGCCTACCTATTCTGTAATAAGCTTTCTTTCCCTTCTCTAGATACTTCTCCACTATACATCTCAGAACAAATATCTGATCTACACACCCTTTTCCCTTCCTAAATCCCCCTTGTTCTTCTCCAACTACAGTAGCTCCTCTGTTATATGCCTAACCCTATCAAATGAGTATTCTACCATACATTTCTCCAGTCACACTAAGAAGGAAAATACCCCTATGGTTACCACATATCTCTCTCTCCCCTTTTCCATTGTACAAAGGAACAATTACAGATACCGCAAATTGACTTAGGACCTCTCCCCCCCACAAGGCACGAAAAAACACAGAAATCATAGTATATCACAATGTTTGTTCATGAAATGTCATTCATTAATATGAAATCATGTTTCCCTTGATTTTCAGGACCAGTTGGATGTGTTTTGGCATGGAATCACTTAGATCTCTAAAGTAATCTAAGGGCATTTCTTTGCACCAAACATTTGTCAGTTCAGTCTTGAGGTTGTCCAGATTGGGTGTCTTCTCGGCCAAGATTTTCTTGATCTTAGTCCAGCAATTTTCTATCGGATTTAGATCCGGACTGTTGCCAGGCCGGTCGAGGACCTCAATCCGATTATCCTGAAGCCATTTTGTCACCTTTCTTGACTTGTGATATGGAGCTGAATCGTGCATGAAAAAGCTGCAAAAAGGCTTAACAAATGCTCTTTCAGAACTTGATTTGTACCAGCCACCATTCATCATCATGTTCTGAGGAAGAAAGTAGGGGCCTCCTCTTCCCATTTCACCTGAGAAACACCCCCATACCATTACTGATTGTGGGTGCTTAACAGTCGGCACCGTGTAAGCAGGGTCATATCGACCATGGGAGGCAGGGCAACGAACCTTGGCAGAATGCACCTGGAACACTTGAAATGTGCTTTCGTTGGAAAACATAACTTTTCTCCACTCATCCGATGTCCAGTGTGCATACTTCTTGGCAAACTGAATGCGCTGCTTCTTCATGCGGTCAATGAGAAGCGGTTCTTTGGCTGCAGTGCAGCTTGGCAAACCCAGCTCCTTCTGCAAGTGGCGTTGGATAGTTTGAACTGAGACAACTTGTAACAGCTGGGGATGCATTCTCTTCAAATCTGCTGCTGTTAGTCAAGGACTTGATTACTTCCCTCTTCAGAAGTGTATCTGTACCTCTGGAAGTCGTCGTCGTCTTTCTACCACTATGCTTGTGCTCTGGTACGACATCAGGTGGCAGGCCGTGCGCTGCTGCAAGAATCTTCACGACAATTGACTTTGCACATCCAGTACATTCACAAATCATGTTGACAGGGACATTATCCCGCCTCCACGCAATGATACGGACCCTCTCATCCCTTGAGCAGTACTTTCCAGGCATGACAACTCGACTCTAGGAAAATAACAGGGAAAACAGTAATGCATGCCAAAAAAGAGGGAGGTGCAAGCTCAGACCAACAAGAACACATACTCCCACTCTCACTTCTGGGCAAGCACTGATGTGCTGAGTGTTTCACAACCTCCCACCAACACCAGAGGAGTTGCCAGTTACTTCTTTCCCAAAAAATTCACTTGGTAGAGGTGGAAACACAAAGCAAAGACAGACAACTCCCCCATAGCAATTGTGTGTGTGTAGGGAAATGACAGAGGGATTAGTTGAAGAACAGGGAGGTTTTAGGAAGGAAAGAGGTGTAGATCAGATATTCTTTCTTAGGTCTTCGGTGGAAAAGTTTCTAGAGAAGGGAAAGAAGTTGTATGCAGCCTTCATGGATTTGGAGAAAGCATGTGACAGGGTGGATAGACAAGGAATGTGGAAAGTATTAAGAAGACATGGAGTAAATGGAAAGTTGCTGAATGCCACACCGAGTATGTATGAGGGTGCTCAGGCTGCAGTGCATGTGAACAGTGAACCGAGTGAATTTTTCTATTTGAAGGTTGGACTGAAACAGGGATATGTCATGTCTCCATGGCTGTTCAACCTGTATATGGATGGGGTGATAAAAGAGATACAAGGTAGGGCAGTAGTTGTTGAAGAGGCCCTAATGAGAGAGAGAAGTGTTTGGAAACTCCCTGTACAGTTTGTTTGCAGATGATACTGTGTTGCTAAGTGATGACGAAGGGGACCTCCAAGGCTTGGTGAATGAGTTCGGGAAAGTGTGTAAGGAACAGATGTTAAAGGTGAATGTAGGGAAGAGTAAAGTTACGGTCTTCGAGAGAAATGAAGTCACTGAATGTACAGTGAGGCTGGCTCAGGAGGAAATGGAAAATGAGAGAGCTAAGTGCTTGGGTAGTGTGATGAGTAATGATGGAAGTTTAGAGGGTGAAGTGCTTAAAAGGGTACAACAAGGAAGAAAGGTTGCTGGTGCTTTGAAATCAGTGCTAAGAAACAGGGAAGTGTACATGGAATTAAAAAAGTCCCTGCATGACAGTATTGTGATATCAACTCTCACGTATAGAAGTGAAGCTTGGACCTTGTTTGAGGGACACAAGTCAAGAATGAGAGCAATGGAAATGAGTTATCTGAGAGGAGCATGTGGAGTCAAATGGAGAGGCAGACTGACAAATGAGGACGTGAAGGAGCATTGTGGTGTGGAAGTGGATGTGATAGAAAGCATTAGGAGAAATACACTGAGGTGGTTTGGCCATATGGAGAGGATGGAGAGTGAGAGACTGACGAGGAGATTGTACGTGAGTGAGGTGGAGGAGAAGAGAGGGACGGGAAGGCCAAGGATGAGATGGAGGGATGGAGTGATGTATTTGAGAGAGGAGTGTGTGAGCTGGGAGTAAGGCAGTGAAATGGCGGGGAACAGGACAACACGGAGGCGATTTGTTTGTGGTCGCCCTTTACAGGATTAAGTTGTCTGGCAACAGACAGATAGA
The DNA here is from genome assembly GCF_032717465.1 of Coenobita brevimanus. NCBI lineage: Eukaryota > Metazoa > Arthropoda > Malacostraca > Decapoda > Coenobitidae > Coenobita > Coenobita brevimanus. The sequence goes on along the minus strand of NC_137024.1, from coordinate 50,733,518 downwards.
CAGACAGACTTGCTATCAGTTTCAAATACCGTCTTTGTCAAAGCAAAAGGTCTACTTAAATCTGAGATGACTTTACCATAGCTATTACTATACATTACACAGAATCAGTGTAGATCGTTAACTTAAACATATACAGTACCAAAACAGATACCGGTATATTAACTCATCTGCTTTTGTGAGGATATTTTACCTACACCTGTGCTGCATATGAGCTGCAGGTGTTTCTTTTTTGAGTATATGCACCTGTGTGTGTGTGTGTGTGTGTGTGTGTTTGTGTGAGACACACACACACACAATTTTCTCTTTGATGAGGTTTTCACTGAATTAACTACTGTACAAAAAGAAATAACTGCCTCTATAGCTTACACGGTTCATTCACTAGTTGCATACTGGCACCAGCAGAAATTCTATAAATGTCTATAGAAGTCAGCCCAACTGGTTATATTAGGTGGCCAATTTGACTACCCTAATACTGTACTCCTATGTTGATGGACATACAAAATGTTGCATTAACTTTATCCTATACACTGTTCAGTACTGTATACATTGGCTCTTAAAATTATATTTTGGTTACCATGAGATGACTTTTCAGTAAAAGGCTGTTTTTAACAAGGCTACAAAACTCGGAGAACGCATAGCCTACTTCTGCCAATGTCTATATTGTGAAGAAGATCACCACCAAAATTTAATCAACTCGTCCTTGGCACATGACCCACACGTCCACAAAATTTTGTTCAACTCCATTAACCCCTACACCGCAGGCATGTTTACCAATGTTTTGCGTGTGCCACGGGGTTATTCGGGCTCCGACAGACTCTCAAAAAATATTTGCCAAAAATCAGTTATTAGTCCTAGAATATTAAAATTACATATACTTATGGCACATACCTTCAGCTTTCTCCTGGAATGTTTGTTGAGCCTTTGTCGTTACCGTAGGACTTGTGGAGACCTCTGAAGTTGGGTAACGAAGTCTCCACTTTACACTTCCTGACAACCCGTAATATGATTACCACAGCCAGATATTAACACTATAAACACTACTCTATGATTTTCAAGTAGTTTGGGATCCATACTCCAAAAAAAAAAACACTGTGAAAGCAATGAAAATTACGAGCGCGTCTGACCGTCACACTTGCGCTAGTTCGCTCTTGGTACTCTGTCATTTATTATTCATAAAACCCCTCACACTTTATATTTCTATTACTATATATCTACAGTCTTTATCCATAAGTTTCCTTCAGTAGTATTAGTTTATTGTCACTGTAGGGATTCAATTTCTTTCAGCAAAATACATGGCATTCACTTTCTCGTCCTGTATACTGGCATTGCGAGTGAATGTCACTTTCACCTTCACTCTCATAACTCATAGTATTCAGACATGCTAGAGTGAAACTTTCACTTTCATTACTCCTAGGGTATATACTCGTATTCTTATAATACTACTCATTTACATTTCTATTTACGTTCTCTATTTTATTTACGTTATTTACATTTCTATTTTATTTACACTGTCTTATGCACTGTCACTTGAAGTAACTTATAAAACTATTTTCCACTGTTCACGTATATTTACATTCGTTACTTTCACTTGCTGTTTACACATTATTTACAATTCCACTAGCACTGTTTTACTCAATAGAAAGATCGTAGTCACTCTTTTATCAATTGTCAGCCCTTTACCTCTTTCCACACGAGGTTTAGTCGGGGGTAAAGGTCACAGGGCCCTTTGCATGGGGGTGAAAAGTCCCTGAAGCTAGCAAGAGCGAACTGACGTACCTCCACGTTGAAAGATGAGAGTGAACTGATAAGGGTGGGCCGGGGTGGTGGCCTACCTAGGGAAATTCATTACTACCAACTTAGCCTCTTGACACAGCTATATATAGCAGTGAAATGATTGGCAGGAAATCTAGACAATACATTATAAATTAGGTAGTTCCAGGTAAATGTAAATATCACTTAGGCTTCTCCCTTCCCTCCTTATATGTATATTTATTACGAAAATAGATTATACGGCATATTTCAAGGGGAAATAAACAGCGAAAATTAGAGAAACGAGTGCACGTGAGGTGTTGTCAGGTGATAATTAGCCAATTCCAGGTGTATGGCACTCTCACTTACCTTATTTCTTTCTTGTATATATTATTTGGTATAAGAATAGGGCATAGGGCTTATTTCAATGGATGAAATCAGTGAAAAATTCCAGGGAAGATTTACTTAGTGTAGCACGGCCGGGCAGGCGAGAGGATAGGGTAATGGAGGGGGGGTAGGGAGGGGAGTCAAGAACGGGGAGAAATGGCTAAATTGTCAACAATGGATGGGAGTACAGATGAGATTAGGAGTGTTGACTAGTGCTGGACATTGGCAGTACTGATAGATGATACAAGCCCCCACTTGGAAGCCCGGGTGAATTCAAAATAACACAGAATCACAAAAGCAACGCCCCGCGGTATGATCCCTTGCTCCCAAGCGTCACGAAAGTGACGCCCCGCGGTTAAGGGGCTAATAACTTTTTGAGACAGCTTGTGGACAAATGAGAGACAAAAACAACCAAACTACAATGCACTCAGAGAGCACATACCTCCGTCGTTGCCACTGCAGGATCTGCATCCGGATCCGCCCCAAAATCAAATGAATTCTTACTTGGTCCATGGCCCACCCTTCCACAAAATTTTACTGAAATTCATTGAGACCTTTTGGAGACACAAGGGCAAACAAACAAACAGATGAAACTGCCATAGGCAGAGTGCTTGCTGGATGGATGCACCACAGATATTTTGGGGGGATGAAAATATGCATATTTCTTAGTACAGTACGATGTTTATTCATTCCTCTGTTTAGTTTTCACCAGTGCATAGGGAACCACTTGGCAAAATTTTTTGCATTTCATTGTGAAGCACAGGATGGATTTAGGAAGCTAAAAATTGCCTTGCCAGAGGACCAGACATTTCTCTTCAGTTTGGTAAAGGCAGGAATAAATTGATTTTTGAAATTGAAAAAATGGTGCCATGGCTGGCCACTGCTTCTCAACAATTTCCGGATCCATGGCTATTGAGGGGTTTCAACCCCCCACCCAGCCAAGGGTCTTTGACAGATTTTGATGAAAAACCATAGGCTTCAAGGGTTTATGGATATCTACCTTCTGAATTTTTTTTCAGGATGACTAGTGAAAAATTATGACCTGTAGAGTGTAGACAAATAAAGAAAACAGACAGGTAAACATATGGAACTGACCAACATGCTTGCCAAATGGAAAGATTCTAGCATGCAACAAACATGGGCGAATACATAACCTCTTCCAACTTCACTGATGGAGGTAAACAGTCCTGGATCAGGACTCAAACTCAGATCACCACCAACATTTGACCAACTCTTCCTTGGCTCATGACCTATATATTCAAAAATTTCACTGAAATCTATCAATAACTTTTTAATCTTGTGGCCAAACAAACTATCAGACAAGCTGGGGTGAGTACATAACCTTCTCCCAACTTCAATGGCAGAGGTAATTTATGCTCTCAAGTCCATGAACACATTTAGGATTATTTCTAATGACCACCTGACTGCAAAAGTGCTAATTAACTGCTTCATCCACAATAAAACCATTCATTTTCTATAAAACCACTACTTGCACATGCAACACATGTAGCTATCCTAATTGCAGCCTTGACTGGTCAGCCCTTTCATTAACTGGCACAGGTAACTGTAAACTTATGAGCTAAGCTTGTGTTGTACAAACTGGGGCACACATGCCCCTTGGGGTATGCAACAATTATCAAGTGGGCAAGCAAGAAGAGTCTTTCTTTTCTCTCTCTCTCTCTCTCTCTCTTTTTTTTTTTTTTACATAAAATATATTAAATTTCCATTAAAAATAAAATCGATATCCACTTAAAATGCAATTACTCCCACTAAGGATCCCTCGACCCAATACTCATAATACTTTCATTCTCTATGGTCAACAATTCCTTAAAGTGTTCTCTCCATCTGCTCACCTTTTTCTCCCTTCTCCACTAGTAATCTACCATTTTTATCGTTCACTTCTCAACTAACTTCTTCATCACCCTGTCTAAGTCTCTTTACCTCTTTCCAGAACATTTTTATACAGTCCCTCCACTTTACACTCAAATTCCTTCCAAATTCCTCATCCACTCTCCGCTTACTCCCTCTTACTAATCTTTTCACCTCTCTCTTCCATTCTACATATAACTTTCTCTTCCGTCTCTCAACTTCTTCCACGCCCCAATTTCTTATCCATTCATTATATGCTTTCTTCTTTTGTTCCACAGCCTGTCTCACGTCTTCATTCCACCATGCTGTTCCTAGCACCCCCTTTGGTCTTCTCTTCACTTCACACACCATCTCACATGCAGCATATATTTCTTCTGTGAATGTCTTGCACACACCTCCACGTCCCCCATCTGCTCCAATTCATATTTACCCCATCGTTACTCCACTTCTCTCTCATATTCTGCCTTTTTCTCATCCTCTTGTAACCTTTCCACTCTCCTTGCATCTACACCTTCCTCGCTTCCTTCCCTTCTTCTATTTCTCCATTTTACTTGGACCTTGATTCTGACCACCACCAAGTGGTGGTCGTAAAGTCCACTCCCTCAACCTCTACATGCTCTTGCATCCATTACACACCTTCACATCCTGTCATCCACACACACACATAATCAATCACTGCCTTCCTTTCATTCAGTTCACCACCCACCCTTCTAATCATTCACCATGTATACCTGTGGATCATTTTGTGCCTGAGGAGGGTACTGGCTATCATCAATCCCTTTTCGGCACAAATTTCCACTAAAGCACTGCCATTCTCATCTATCTCAGCAGGCACACCCCACTCACCAACTACTCCATCCACTTTCACATTCCCTACTTTACCATTCATATCACCAATCAAAAACATTCTCTCATTCCTATCAAACTTTTCCAGGCAAATTTCCACATTTGTCCAGAATTCTTCTCTCAATCTGCTTGCACGATCTTGCATTGGCACATACACGCTCACAATCGCCCACATTTGTAGTCCAACTTTCAATCTTCCCCACACAATCCTTGAGTCAACTGATCCACACTCTCTTATATTCTCCTTCCATCTGTTACTCACAATACACACTCCTAGTTTTGCCCTCTCAGTCTCACCTACTCCCGCACATATACCCCATCAATACTCCCATTCTCTCACACACTCTCCTCTCCATTTAGTTTCAGTTATACCACATACATCCACTTTCGCTCCCTCAAGCACCTGGACAATCTCTCTCTCTCTCACCTCATCATTTGCACCCCTTACATTCCACATCGTCATCCATATCATGTCCTTTGTTCGGTCCTTGGTTGTCATCTTTTGGTCAGTCTTGGTCCGAGGCTTCTTGTTCATATTTTTAGTTAGTTGTTTTCTGGGGAGGGACACTATCCATCTGCCAACCCACTTGCTGTCATGTAGGGAACATGTGTCGGTTGGTTATAAGGTTACCACCTAGTGTTGTAAATATTTTCCTGGTCTACAGGAAATCATTTGGCTTGCCACTCTCTCTCTCTCTCTCTCTCCCTCTCTCTTTATAGGCAAGTCCCGGTTAAAGAGCAATCGCTTAACAAGAATTTGCTATGATGAGGTCTTGCAATTTGCACCACCACCTGTTTAATGAGCAGGTAAAAATCCGCACTTATGAGAATCAAGACAAGCGTCGCTCCGCAGCTGTCCGCTGTGTTTACCTCAGCAGCTAGGAAACGAGTCGCACGCTAGCTCCGCAAGCCTCTTCCCGCCTCATCTTCATAAACATTCTTCCAGCCAAGCTTGCCCAGTCAAGGTCAGTCTTGAAACGTAATTTTTTCTGTGCCCAGGATTATTGTATCACCATGTCTTCTAAGCATTCCATTATGGAGAAGTTGGACCTTTGATTTTCCCACCTGCCTTCCACCACCGCACCCTCTCAGGCCTCAGAGAGAGGAAACGAGCCAGCCAAGTGTGGTGGAGCACAGCTGGCATACATCACAGAAGACAAACCCAAGTAAGATTTCCAATTGCTTGCTGAGCATGTTTTTCTTCAATTTTCTAATGCTGTTAGGTGTATAAACCTCTTATATTAACCCCTTATTCCAGCTTAACCCCCCCCATCCCAACGTTTTCTGGGCAGTGGTACGCCCCAGTCCTGACATTTTTGGACTTTTTTTTTTTTTGGCTCAAACATCCGCTTTTGGTGAGAAACATCGAAAATTCATAGAGAAATCGCTCACCTGAGGTTTAAAATACTCGACCCAGGTAGGAGTACCTCTTTACGTTACAGGGTTTTCTATCAGGCTGGCTGCAAAGAAAACGAGTTCTATATGAGGATAACTATTCCAAACCACTCATAAACGGTATTTATTTATTTATTCGGTACGAATTTATATGTAGTACGAGAGTACAGTACCCTCGCATCCAGCACGCGTTAGTCCAGCACAATTCAAGTCCAGCACGGTGAGCAATTAACTAGTATTATTTAATATGATTTAATTACTGCAACACGAGTGTGTTAGCATAACACGCACAGAGCTCCGAGAAGTGGGCCAAATCCTCAGAGTTCACTCTAGCACGATCACCCCCGGTCCAACACGGCCATACTGGACATTCCCATGATGATGATAGCCAATGAAAAACTTCTGATCAGGTAGCCTTCCCCGCCTGCTATCGTGACGTGATCGTGATGCCGCCCAATTAAAAACGCTTCTGCTGTCACGTGATGTTTTGTTTACATTTCTCCCGCCACAGAGCCACTCAGTCGCATAATTGCATTGGAAGGTGCTTTTTTCTTGCTGCATTTTCTGCCCTTGTTACTGCATTTTACCCTGCTCACGATGCCTATGAAGCCTTCTGAGTACCCCAAGAAGCATCGGCACCTCCCACAGGTCACCAAGCTAGAAAGCATCGAGAGGAAGAAAGGGGAGAGGAAAGTTGACATTGCCAAGAAATACGACATGAATGAAGCCAACGTGATCATAATAAAAAACTTAAGAGAAGATCCTGGCAGTCGAAGGTTATCACACGGCACTTCATACCAGGTTTGTCGAGGATACAATGGTAAATCGGAACAGTAACGTGGTAAAATTGCCGACGATACCACGGGCATTTAGAATTCATCTGGATGGATTCCTGCCGAGCATACGATGGGGAAAACAGTGTGACCAAAACCCAGGCGACTCGACAGAGAATGTATCATACTACAGCATTGAACATTTAGCCTGACACTGAATACATATTAATATTTTAGAATAAATATCAATCGTTTTGAAACCCTTCTCATCGGCGTGCGTACCAGTTTATTAACAAAGTTGCGTCTCCTTATTCTCTACCGAGTCAGCGACAGCGATCACTTTCCACAGTCACGAGATGGGGCTCTGGCAACAATGTGAGAAGCATGCACTTTGCCGAGGATTACAGGACTAGGACAGGCAGATGCAAGACCTTCCATGCCTGTGGACGAAGATCGTGATTCTGAGTGTGATTTCGAAGGATTTATGAGGGAGGTTGAGGAGGAGCAACAGCCATTACCCGCTAGTGACGCCAACAGCCATCCTCCGGGGACCCAGTAGGACTAACTACAGCCTTGGATACCACCTTCCATTCCCAGCAAGCCCACCGACACTATCCTAAAAGGTTAGTTATCATTCATAGCACAGTACCATTTATTATAATTACAATAGTACCAATATATGTATAGGTATATGGTAGGTATTTAGGGTGACTTTTCCGAGGGTTGCTGACATAATTCATTTTTCCCCATAAGCTCTATTGTTAGTCCAACATGATTTTGGTCCAACACGTGACCCATGCATGACAATATTACCATGCTGGATGCGAGGGTACTGTATACTGGTTTTCAAATGGTAATATAGGCATTATAAGCATTGTTTCACTCACTAACTCATCACTATTCCTGACCTTTTTTTGCCACATTACCTGATGATCATTTCTGACTGTTTCTTCCTCTAATGCTATGTAAACTTTGTCCTCCACATTGTCATCGATTGGGGAATCACTCTGGCCCTGAATGTCTTTATTGGCCAGGTCACTGGTAACAGATGAATTGCCGAGACACTGGCGTGCGGGGGGGGGGAGAGATGCGGTGTAAGGCATTGTCCCTGCTTGGCATCTTGTAGAGGACTAGAGGAAGGTGTCCCGTGTATACGTGCCAAAAATCACTCCCGAAAATTGAAAATTGTGCAAATTAGGGACCCTGCAATGTTGCCAAGTTAATTTACGTCTCCGGGATATGAGTGCACATCATGTGAGGACGTGAATTCACGTCTCCAGGACGCAGCGGGTTAAAATGATCAGAAAGTCAGTTTTCGTGGTTTGGGGGGAGGCTGCTCAAAGGCCTTGCTCCCTAACCCTATTTTTCCCATAAGTTCCTCACTTAGTTTAACGAGAATTTGGTTAACTAACAAAGTCCTTCCTCCCAATTAGCTCGTACGATCGGGACCCACCTGTATATACACACACACACACACACACACACACACACACACACACATATATATACAATTTATATATATATATATATACAGTATACCGTATATAACTATATATATATATATATATATATATATACAGTACCCTCGCGTCCAACATGCGTTAGTCCAGCACAATTCGGGTTCAGCACGGACAGTAATTAATTAGTATTATTTAATACGATTTAATTACTGCAACACGAGTGTGTTAGCATAACACGCACAGAGCTCCGAGAAATGGGCCAAATCCGCAGAGTTCACTCTAGCACGATCACCCCCAGTTCAACACGGTCATACTGGACATTTCCATGATGATGATAGCCAATGAAAAACTTCTGATCAAGTAGCCTTCCCCGCCCGCTATCGTGACGTGATCGTGATGCCGCCCAATTAAAAACGCTTCTGCTGTCCCGTGATGTTTTGTTTACATTTCTCCCGCCACAGAGCCACTCAGTCGCATAATTGCATTGGAAGGTGCTTTTTTCTTGCTGCATTTTCTGCCCTTGTTACTGCATTTTACCCTGCTCACAATGCCTAGGAAGCCTTCTGAAAACCCCAAGAAGTGTCGGCACCTCCCTCAGGCCACCAAGCTAGAAAGCATCGAGAGGAAGAAGAAAGGGGAGAGGAAAGTTGACATTGCCAAGAAATACGACATGAATGAAGCCAATGTGATCATAATAAAAAACTTAAGATAAGATCCTGGCAGCCGAAGGCTATCACACGGCACTTCATACCAGGTTTGCCGAGGATACGATGGTAAATCGGAACGGTAACGTGGTAAAATTGCTGACGATACCACGGGCATTTGGAATTCATCTAGATGGATTCCTGCTGAGCATACGACGGAGAAAACAGTGTGACCAAAACCTAGGCGACTCGACAGAGAATGTATCGTACTACAGCATTGAACATTTAGCCTGACACTGAATACATATTAATATTTTAGAATAAATATCAATCGTTTTGAAACCCTTCTCATCGGCGTACGTACCAGTTTATAAACAAAGTTGCTTCTCCTTATTCTCTACCGAGTCAGCGACAGCGATCACTTTCCACAGTCACGAGACGGGGCTCTGGCAACAGTGTGAGAAGCATGCACTTTGCCGAGGATTACAGGGCTAGGACAGGCAGATGCAAGACCTTCCATGGCTGTGGACGAAGATAGTGATTCTGAGTGTGATTTCGAAGGATTTATGAGGGAGGTTTGATTTCGAAGGATTTATGAGGGAGGTTGAGGAGGAGCAACAGCCATTACCCACTAGTGACGCCAGCAGCCATCCTCCGGGGACCCAGTAGGACTAACTACAGCCTTGGATACCACCTTCCATTCCCAGCAAGCCCACCGACACTATCCTAAAAGGTTAGTTATCATTCATAGCACAGTACCATTTATTATAATTACAAAAGTACCAATATACGTATAGGTATATGGTAGGTATTTAGGGTGACTTCTGAGGGTTGCTGACATAATTCATTTTTCCCCATAAGCTCTATTGTTAGTCCAACACATTTTTGGTCCAACACGTGACCCATGCATGACAATATTACTGTGCTGGACATGAGGGTACTGTGTGTGTGTATATAAATATATATATATATATATATGTATATATAAGCTCTATTGTTAGTCCAACACGTTTTTGGTCCAACACGTGACCCATGCATGACAATATTACCGTGCTGGACGCGAGGGTACTGTATATATATACGTGACCCATGCATGACAATATTACCGTGCTGGACGCGAGGGTACTGTATATATATATATATATATATATATATATATATATATATATACAGTACCCTCGCGTCCAGCACGGTAATATTGTCATGCATGGGTCACGTGTTGGACCAAAAACGTGTTGGACTAACAATAGAGCTTATGGGGAAAAATGAATTATGTCAGCAACCCTAGGAAAAGTCACCCTAAATACCTACCATTTACCTATACCTATACATATATGGGTACTATTGTAATTATAATAAATGGTACTGTGCTATGAATGATAACTAACCTTTTAGGATAGTGTTGGTGGGCTTGCTGGGAATGGAAGGTGGCATCTAAGGCTGTAGGTAGTCCTACTGGGTCCCCGGAGGATGGCTGCTGGCGTCACTAGCGGGTAATGGCTGTTGCTCCTCCTCAACCTCCCTCATAAATCCTTCGAAATCACACTCAGAATCACTATCTTCGTCCACAGCCATGGAAGGTCCTGCTTCTGCATGTCCTAGCACTCTGTAATGCTCGGCAAAGGGCATGCTTCTCACACTGTTGCCAGAGCCCCGTCTCGTGACTGTGGAAAGCTGACTCGGTAGAGAATAAGGAGAAGCAACTTTGTTTATAAACTGGTACACACGCTGATGAGAAGGGTTTCAAAACGATTGATATTTATTCTAAAATATTAATATGTATTCAGTGTCAGGCTAAATGTTCAATGCTGTAGTACGATACATTCTCTGTCAAGTCGCCTGGGTTTTGGTCACACTGTTTTGCCCGTCGTACCATCGGCAGGAATCCATCCAGATGAATTCCAAATGCCCGTGGTATCGTCGGCAATTTTACCACGTTACCGTTCCGATTTACCATCGTATCCTCGGCAAACCTGGTATGAAGTGCCGTGTGATAAGCTTCGGCTGCCAGGATCGTGTCTTGGTTTTTTATTATGGTCCTCATGTTGGCTTCATTCATGTCGTAGGCCTTGGCAGTGTCAACTTACCTCTCCCCTTTCTTCTTCCTCTCGATGCTTTCTAGCTTGGTGGCCTGAGGGAGGTGCCGATGCTTCTTGGGGTTCTCAGAAGGCTTCCTAGGCATCATGAGCAGGGTAAAATGCAGTAACAAGGGCAGAAAATGCAGCAAGAAAAAAGCACCTTCCACTACGAATTATGCAACTGAGTGGCGCTGTGGCGGGAGAAATTTAAACAAAACATCACGTGACAGCAGAAGCGTTTTTAATTGGGCGGCATCACGATCACGTCACGATAGCGGGCAGGGAAGGCTACTTGATCGGAAGTTTTCATTGGCTATCATCATCATGGGATTACCAGGTATATTATCTAATGCATTACTGTACTATAAGTACTGTATCAATACTGTACTGTCCTTTACACTTAATTTTAATCTTTTACCCATTGGTAATACTGTTGGAAAGCTTTTAGGATAGAGGGTAAAGACAGATAGCTTAGGGTAGTGACACATTATTTGATCTGATGCCAAATGGATAGTTGACTGGAGGTCCCTATGCAAAATCCGGCATGGAGGTTGGCTGAACTGTGCCGGATAACTGAGAGATTACTTTACCTATACTGTATACTGTAGTTGTTGATAATATGGTGGTGACAGAGATGAGGGACGTGTATAATTGCAGAGGTGTAATGCGTGGTGGCGGTGCTGATGATGTGTTGGGTGTGATGGTGGTGGTGAGTGAGTTGTAGGGTGTGGCTGTGGTGAGGGAGGTGTAGGGTGTGGCTGAGATGAGTGAGGTGTGGGATATGATGGTTGGGTGGTGACAGTGTAGGGTGTGGTGATGGTAAAGGGTGTGGTGGTGGTGTGGGATGTGTAGGGTATGATGCTGGTTGTGGTGAAGGAAAGGTACAGTGTGAAGGTGGTGGTGGTGGTGAGGGAGGTGTAAGGTATGGTGGTGAAGGCAAAGGGTGTCATGGTCGTGAGGGAAGTGTAGGGTATGATGATGTTGGCAGTGAAGGAGGTGTAGGATATGACGGTAGTGGTGAGGAAGATGCAGAGTATGGTGGTGAAGGTGGTGAGGGAGGTGTAGGATGTGTTTGTGGTAGTGGTGGTGAGGGAGGTGTAGGATGTGTTTGTGGTAGTGGTGGTGAGGGAGGTGTGGGGTGGTAGCTGTGGTAGTAATAAGGGAGGTGTGGAGTGGTAGTTGTGGTCCTAATAAGGGAGGTGTGGAGTGGTAGTTGTGGTCCTAATAAGGGAGGTGTGGGGTGGTAGTTGTGGTCCTAATAAGGGAGGTGTAGAGTGTGATGGCAGTTGTGGAAAGGAAGGTGTAGGAGATGATGGCAGTTGTGGAAAGGGAGATGTAAGGGATGGTGATATTGTCATGAGGAAGTGTGGGACATGGTAGTGGTAAAGGGGATATAGGGTGGTGGTAAGGGAGTGTTGGGTGTGGGTGAGGTAGTAAGGGAAGTGAAAGGTGTGGGTATGCTAGTAAAGGAGGGGTAGGGTGTGGGTGTGGTGGTAAGGGAGAGGTAGGGTGTGGGTGTGGTAGTATGGAAGGAGTAGGGTGTGGGTGTGATGGTATGGGAGGGGAAGGGTGTGGGTGTGGTGGTATGAGAGGGGTAGCGTGTGGGTACATATCAGAGGAGTGGGGTGTGGGTGTGGTGGTATGGGAGGGGTAGGGTGTGGGTATGTATGGGAGAAGTGGGGTGTGGGTGTGGTGGTATGGGAGGGGTAGGGTGTGGGTGTGGTGGTAAGGGAGGGGTAGGGTGTGGGTGTGGTGGTAAGGGAGGGGTAGGGTGTGGGTGTGATGGTATGGGAGGAGTGGAGTGTGGAACTAGTGGTAAGGGAGGGGTAGGATGTGGGTGTGGTGGTAAGGGAGGGGTAGGGTGTGGGTGTGGTGGTATGGGAGGGGTAGGGTGTGGGTGTGGTGGTATGGGAGGGGTAGGGTGTGGGTGTGGTGGTATGGGAGGGTTAGAGTGTGAGTGTGGTGGTAAGGGAGGGGTAGGGTGTGGGTGTGATGGTATGGGAGGGGTAGGGTGTGGGTGTGGTGGTAAGGGAAGGGTAGAGTGTGGGTGTGGTGGTAAGGGAAGGGTAGGGTGTGGGTGTGGTGGTATGGGAGGGTTAGAGTGTGGGTGTGGTGGTAAGGGAGAGGTAGGGTGTGGGTGTGATGGTATGGGAGGAGTGGGGTGTGGGGGTGGTGGTAAGGGAGGGGTAAGGTGTGGGTGTGGTGGTAAGGGAGGGGTGGTGTGTGGGTGTGGTGGTATGGGAGGGGTGGTGTGTGGGTGTGGTGGTAAGGGAGATGCAGGGTGTGGGTGTGGTGGTAAGGGAGATGCAGGGTGTGGGTGTGGTGGTAAGGGAGATGCAGGGTGTGGGTGTGGTGGTAAGGGAGATGCAGGGTGTGGTGGTGGTGGTGGTGGTGGCAGTGGTGAAGGTGGTGAGTGAGATGTAGCATGTGGTAATGGTGCTTGCAGTAAGGGAGGTGTACAGTGTGGTGGTGAGGAACATGTAGGGTGAGACAGTGGTGGTGGTGGTAGCACAGGAGGTGAAGGATGTGGTGGTGATGATGGTGAAGGTCTAAGATATGGTGTTAACAAATGTGTATGGTGTCGTGGCGATGGTGGGGGAGGTGTAAGGTGTCGTGTAAACAGAGGTGTAAGGTGTGCTAGTGGTGGTGAGGGAGGTGTAAGATGTGGTGTTAACAAAGATGTGGTGTGTGGTGGTGGTGGTGAGGGAGATTTAGGGTGGTGGTGATGAGGGAGACTGGGTGTCATGGTAGTGGTGGTGAGGGAGGTGTTAAGATTTGGTGTTAATAAAGATGTGGGGTGTGGTGGTGGTGGTGAGGGAGATTTAGGGTGATGATGATGGTGGTGGTGAGGGAGAATTTGGGTGTCATGGTGGTGGTGGTGCCGTGGGAGATGTATTGTGTGGTGGTGGTGGTAAGGGTGTGTACAATTTAGTGGTAAGGGAGGGATGGTGTGTGGTGATGGTAAGGGTGGGAGGGATGTGGTGATGGTAAGGGTGGGAGGGATGGTGTGTGGTGATGGTAAGGATGGTGACGAGTGTGGACATGATGGTAAGGGAGGGGTAGGGTGTGAGTATAATGATAAGGAAGGTGTAGGGTGTGGGTGTGGTTGTATGTGAGGTGTACAGTAAGTTGTGGGTGTGTTGGTATGGGAGGAGGAGGGTGTGAGTATGGTGGTAAGGGAGGGATGTGGGTGTGGTGTTAGAGGAGGAGTATGGAGTGGGTGTGATCATATGGGAAGGCAGGGGGTGGGTGTGGTGGTATGAGAGGAATGGGGTGTGGGTGTGATGGTATGGAAGAAGTAGGGTGTGGGTGTGGTGGCAAGGGAAAGGTAGGGTGTGGTGGTCATGGTTAATGAAGGTTTTGGGTGTTGGTGTAGTGTTAAGAGAGGGGAAGGGTGTGGGTGTGGTGGTAAGGGAGGGGTAGGGTGTGAGTGTGGTGGTAAGGGAGGGGTAGGGTGTGGGTGTGGTGGTATGGGAGGGGCAGGGTGTGGGTGTGGTGGTATGGGAGGGGAAGGGTGTGGGTGTGGTGGTATGGGAGGGGCAGGGTGTGGGTGTGGTGGTAAGGGAGGGTTAGGGTGTGGGTGTGGGGGTAGGGTGTGGGTGTGGGGGTAGGGTGTGGGTGTGGGGGTAGGGTGTGGGTGTGGGGGTAGGGTGTGGGTGTGGTAGTAAGGGAGGGTTAGGGTGTGGGTGTGGGGGTAGGGTGTGGGTGTGGTAGTAAGGGAGGGTTAGGGTGTGGGTGTGGTGGTATGGGAGGGGTAAGGTGTGGGTGTGCTGTCAAGGGAGGGGTAGGGTGAGGGTGTGGTGGTAAGGGAGGTGCATGGTGTGGGTGTGGTGGTAAGGGAGGTGCTGGGTGTGGGTGTGGTGGTAAGGGAGGTGCACAGTGTGGGAGTTTTGGTATGGGAGGTGCAGAGTGTGGGTGTGGTGGTATGGGAGGTGCTAGGGTTTGGGTGTGGTGGTAAGGGAGGTGCTAGGGTGTGGGTGTGGTGGTAAGGGAGGTGCAGGGTGTGGGAGTGGTGGTAAGGGAGGTGCAGGGTGTGGGTGTGGTGGTAAGGGAGGTGCAGGGTGTGGGTGTGGTGGTAAGGGAGATGTAGGCTGTGGGTATGATGGTAAGGGAGGTGCAGGGTGTGGGTGTGGTGGTAATGGAAGTGCAGGGTGTGGTTGTGGTGGTAAAGGAGGTGCAGGGTGTGGGTGTGGTGGTAAGGGAGTTGCAGGGTGTGGTGGTGGTGGTAAGGGAGGTGCAGGGTGTGGGTGTGGTGGTGAGGGAGGTGCAGGGTGTGGGTGTAGTGGTGAGGGAAGTGCAGGGTGTGGTTGTGGTGGTAAAGGAGGTGCACAGTGTGGATGTGGTGGTATGGGAGGTGCAGGGTGTGGTTGTGGTGGTAAAGGAGGTGCAGGGTGTGGGTGTGGTGGTAAGGGAGGTGCAGGGTGTGGTGGTGGCAGTGGTGCAATGCAGGAGTGACATTGATCCCTTCCCTCACCCAGTTTCCTGATCTTTCCTTCCTAACCTCACTTTCCCTACCAGCCTAACCCACTCATTACTGCTACTCCTTATTTCCTCAGGCACTTCCACATTATCATCCACTCCCAGACTCATCCACACCTACTCAATTTCAGACTCGTACCCACACACTTCCACATTCCTACCCACTCACTCTGTATCTCATCCCCACCCACTCAGTTCCAGATTGCTACTTACACTCTTCATCTTCACATACACTTCACATCCTCATTAACTCACTCCTTCACTTATGTACTTCCACATCTCAGCCACACATTTTCCCACCCTCTCACACTCATCATCACACGTATTTCCTCCTCATCAACTAACTACCTCATCAACGCACTTCATCCTCAATTACTTCCTCACCCCCACAGACACTTCCACACCCTTACACAGTTCATCCTCATTTAAACCCTCCTTTTCCCCATTCATACATTTCCTCATCCTCACAATTCACACACTCACTCATGACCACTCACACATATTCTCTTTCTTATTCCCACACTCCCACATCCTCATCTGCAAACTTCCTTATTTTCACACACTTCATTTTTATTCATCTTTTTCATCTTCAAGGATGCACTTTCACACCTTCACCCGTTCTCTACCCTACTCTATCCCAACTAAATCATGACCCCATCCGGTTCAGTTCATTAATTACCGCAAGCTTTAACATCTCTCTCTCAGCTCCTTTACAATACCATGTTCTCAGTTCCTCAACAGCTACTTCCCATACCTTCCTATTCTCATTTTCTTATTACAGTAATTTCTTACATTCATATTGATGTTCTAAAATAGACTAGGTAAATCTCACACAATCAAATTAAGGATGAGATGATATACCACAAATTTAGCTAAAACAGGTACATTACTACACTGAATAAGTAAAGGAAAACATTTCATCAGGGTTGACAATGATCAATGTGGTGAAATGCCTAAATCACAATGATTATCAACAACAATGAGACACATTCACTAAATTCCAATGATTATCAAGACAATTCTACATTGAGAAAGCCATACTTTACACCCCAATATGTATACTAAGTGCTAATATATCCAAACCTTACTTCCTGAATCACAAAGCATGAAGAAATGAACTGTAACCAATATGAAATAGGCATACTGTACCCCTTCACTGCAGGGATGTGCTCTATATACCAATCCAAAGTAGAATAACCAATACAGTAAAGGGGAGTGCATTTTAACCTCCAGCAGCTGCAGCACAGCATTATGGCGCATTTTCCTAACACTGTTTTAATGGAAGAATTACACCCACATACTCATAAATACACCAGCAATGTATGAGACAGCCCTAGCATGTATTCAATACGGACGGTGGGTGTTAGCGCCGAAGTGGTGACATGTACAAGTGTATGGTACGTAGGAGGACTGCTGGGCCTTGGGAGCAGGCTGCGAAGCCTATGCCTATAGTCGGAAACATAAGAAAAAATAATAATAATAATAACTTCTGTATTCCTCTGACTGATGTCTGAGGAATGGATCATTTCTGCGTGGAGTGATACTTTGTGTGTGTGTGTGTGTGTGTGTGTGTGTGTGTGTGTGTGTGTGTGTGTGTGTGTGTGGTTGCAAGACATCTTATGGAGGTCAAAGGTTGGTGGGCACATGGGTGGGGTTGGTTGGTTGGTACATGGGTGAGGTGGGTTGGTAGGTGCATGGGTAGGTGGACAGGGAGAGTGGGTTGGATGACAGGGCAGGGTGGGTGGACATGTGAGGTCGGTGGGTGAGATGACTGGACAAAGCGGGTAGGGTGAGCTGGTTGGGTGGGTTGGGCAGGTGGATAGGATGGGGAGGTAAACTGCCTGGGTGGGTCAGGCATGTGGGTAGGGTGTCCGTGCTCTTTGGGTTGGTGGATGAACATGTGGCTTTCCAGAGGTCAAGCCATGAGATGGGCTTACTACACCTGCAGAGTGGGTAGTTGCTGAATATAGGTGGATGGGTGGGTGTGGGGGGAATATGTCCATGGCTGGAATAAGTCCAGGCTGGAAAATAAGTCCTTGGATGATACATCCTTGAAGAGGAATGGGCCCAAGCGGAAATATATGTTCAATGGATAAAAGGGTCCATGAAGGACATATGCCCATATGAGTAAATAAGCTCATGTGGTGAAATGGTGTTTCCCCATGAAGAGAAAATAGGTCCATGGTGAAAAATAATTCCACTGGAGAAAAGTCAATTGGGGGAAAACAGGTCCACATGGGGAAAAATATATCTATGATATAAAAATACATCCAGGGAGTGAAAAATGTCCAGGTGAGAAAGTAGGTTCACTGGGGAACTGGGTCCATGGGGGAAAAGTAGGCTCGATGGGGAAATGAGTCTATAGAGTAATATGAGTAAATGGAATGAAAATAGGCTTGAAGAACTACTCTTATTTTCGGAACACGCTACTGGTGTTTTACAGTTACCAAGGAGTATGTAAAAGCATGTTTAGCTTGTTAACATAGGCCCAAGATGGATTCGGTGCAAACAAGAGCTCCTTTAACCAGTCAACCTAATGTTGTGGAACCACTGGATCATGTAGACTAAATGCTAACTTGTTAGATGTGCACAATTTCTACATTGGTAACAGATATTTTACTGTATTGCTTACTGACCATTTAAGTAGATACATACAGCTAATTCCTTTGCCTTCTAAGGAAGCTGAAGTCATTGTAGATCAAATACTACGTGACATTTGGAGCACCTAGGGTATTACAGACTAACAAGAGATATGAATATGAGTAACCTTTCCTCTAGAATATGCCAGATTGTTCGGACTAAATATGCTGTTACGAAAACACCATTTTATCCACAAGCAAATGGCATGGTGCAACCATTGAACAGAAGAACAAAGGATGCACTCTTGATACAGCGTGCTGATGCTCCGCTAACTTGGGATCACTGCATACCTAAGGTCAGGTCTGCCTTGAATACTTCCATTCATCATTCTATAGGGAACCAGTCCATGTATATTTCATGCATCATCATTTGCCTTATTCTGTAGGACTAACTAACCAAATTGTCTGTTACAGTGAGGACAGCATGGGTGGCCATATTAGATGTCTTGTTAAGACAAGAGAATTAACTCAAGAATCAACTCAACCAGGGAAGCACCCTGGGGGGGGGGGGGTCCAGACCCGGGCCCGCCCCCTTAGCTCCCTGGGTCCTTTAAAAATTTATATATATTTATTTGGATTACAGCAAAACACGAAAAACTGGCAAGTACAAACATAGAGTAACACATGAGCCAGCAGCTCTCTGACTCTAAACCTGCATATGACCTCCCAGTAATTATCGGATTACCTCACCTCACCTCACTATGGCCCCCCCCCCCCCTCAGAAAATTCCTGGGTGTGTGTGCCCCTGAGCTCAACTAGTGAGAGAGGAGTATGCTCAGGGTTACAACAAGCATGCCAAGTCTTCCCAAGTTATCTTAGTTGGTTCATTAGTTTTGATGAGTAGTTTTAGCAATGTCACTGGTGCAAATCATGCTCTTGCTCTGAGGTGGACTGGTCTTCTTCAGGTTTTAAAGAAGACTGGGCCCATTTTCACACTGTTCACGACGTCTTCGAGAAACTATATGACCATTGTGTACAACTGAATCAGCTTTCGCCTTACCATGTTTCTGAGAAATTAGTTGACTCTTCAGATGTTAATAACAATTATTCTTTATTGGGTACAGTGGTCCCTTGGTTATAGCAGTTTTCATTATCAGTGCTAGTTGAAAATTTGCACTCATGCTCTTATCATGCTTTTTCAGGTTGAAAAACTTTGTTACTGCCCACCTGAGGTGGTTTCTCACAAGTCACGAGTGAGAGCAGTGGAAATGAGTTATGTAAGAGGAGCCTGTGGAGTCACATGGAGAGACAGGCTGACAAATAAGGATATAAAGGAGCGTTGCTGTGTGGATGTGGATGTGATAGGAAGCGTCAGGAGGAATACACTGAGGTGGTTTGGCCATGTGGAGTGGATGGAGGGTGGAAGACTGACGAAGAGAGTGTATGTGAGTGAGGTGGAGGGGGGAAGAGGGAGGGGGACGCCAAGGATGAGATGGAGGGATGAGGTGGAGAGGTATATGAGAGAGGGGGGTATGAGTTGGGAGCGGGGCAGTGAAATGGCGGTGGACAGGGCGACATGGAGGTAATTTGTTTGTGGCCACCCCGAATGGGACTGAGGCATCTGGCAATAGATAGATAGATAGATAGACATATACAGTACATATATATATACATATATATATATATATATATATATGTACAGTGCTCGTCAGAAGTATTGGGCGTCTATGGGAGGGCACACAATACTTATGGCCCGAAAAGAATCACCCGTTTTTGGTACTAAAAACTGAGCGAGATGTTTTCAGCGCTAGCATGACGTCACGGTAGCCTGAGGCCTTACTAAGCGCTGGTTGGTTCCTGCCTCAGGAGAGGAATGCCGCCGCGTCTCCCTCTCTTTTTGCGCCATTTTTTACAGAGTGTCCTGCAGTGTTTTGTCTTTCGCCACTTTGTTATGGCACCTACCCGTGAACTATCGAGTGAAATCATATCCCAGATCATTGCTCTAAAGGAGGCAGACCACCAAATGAAGGAAATTAGTAAATTTATTGGCGTGACTCGATCGACAGTGCGTAGGTGGTGCTCCTGTTTTCAAGTGGAAAACAGTGATGACGTTCCCACAAAGAAACCGCGGTCTGGTAGGCCCAGGAAAACTTCCCCGAGGTCTGTTAATGTTTTAAAACATCCAGTGGAGTCTAATCCTCGTGTGAGTGCAAGGAAAATAAAGGAGAGCAACCCGGAAGTATTTGGTGAAGTTTCTGTGCGCACAGTGTCTCGAAGGGTCCATGAACTTGGTTACGCAAGTCACGGGCCTGTGAGAAAGCCTCTTCTCACACGTTACCAGCGACTTCGTAGACTTGCCTTTGCTAACAAATACCTTAACTGGGGTGAGGAGCAATGGTTGTCAGTGTTATGGTCTGATGAGGCAACGTTTAGTGTTACCTGTAATCGAGGAGCACATGTGTACCGGCGCAAAGGTAGTGACCCGCTTGACCCACGTTACGTGGAAAGCACAGTTGAACACCCTGATTCATTCATGGTATGGGGTTGTTTTTCTAGTAAAGGTTTGGGGAAGCTTGTTGTGCTTCCCAAGAACTGCAGAGTGAATCAGGACGTTTATGTGGAGCTTCTGTGTGATCATTTACCAGTGTCCTTTGAGGTAACAGTTCCACAAGCGTTTCAGCAGGATGGTGCACCTGCTCATAAGGTCAAATCGGACACCAATTGGCTTCGTGACTGCGAGGTATCATTCATGAAAGACTGGCCAGGCAATAGCCCAGACCTCAACCCGATAGGAAAACCTCCGGTACCTCGTAAAGAAGAATCTCCGAGGGAAGGACGTGAGCTCTCTGTTACCTAAGCTGGAAGCCGCCATTCGTGACTCCTGGGACAAAATACCCCTCCAGCACCTAAGGAACCTCGCTCTTTCATTTCCAAGACGTCTCAGGTCCGTGAAGAAGCATAAAAGATACCCTACGAAACTCTAAAGGTAAATAAAATGCATTACTTATATGGTTTTCCAATGCTGAAAGGTTTGTTTTGTAGGAGGGACGCAGGGCGCTCGATACTTCTGACGAGCACTGTATATATAAAGTACCCTCGCGTCCAACACGGTAATATTGTCATGCATGGGTCACGTGTTGGACCAAAAATGTGTTGGACTAACAATAGAGCTTATGGGGAAAAATGATTTATGTCAGCAACCCTAGGAAAAGTCACCCTAAATACCTACCATATACCTATACATATACTGGTACTATTGTAATTATAATAAATGGTGCTGTGCTATGAATGATAACTAACCTTTTAGGATAGTGTTGGTGGGCTTGCTGGGAATGGAAGGTGGTATCCAAGGCTGTAGGTAGTCCTACTGGGGTCCCGGAGGATGGCTGCTGGCGTCACTAGCGGGTAATAGCTTCTGCTCCTCCTCAACCTCCCTCATAAATCCTTCGAAATCACACTCAGAATCACTATCTTCATCCACAGCCATGGGAGGTCCTGCTTCTGCCTGTCCTAACACACTGTAATCCTCGGCAAAGGGCATGCTTCTCACACTGTTGCCAGAGCCCCATCTCGTGACTGTGGAAAGTGATCGCTGTCGCTGACTCGGTACAGAATAAGGAGAAGCAACTTTGTTTATAAACTGGTACACATGCCGATGAGAAGGGTTTCAAAACGATTGATATTTATTCTAAAATATTAATATGTATTAAGTGTCAGGCTAAATGTTCAATGCTGTAGTACGATACATTCTCTGTCGGGTCGCCTGGGTTTTGGTCACGCTGTTTTGCCCGTCATATCCTCGGCAGGAATCCATCCAGATGAATTCCAAATGCCCGTGGTATCGTCGGGAATTTTACCAAGTTACCGTTCCGATTTACCATCGTATCCTCGGCAAACCTGGTATGAAGTGCCGTGTGATAGCCTTCGGCTGCCAGGATCTTGTCTTGGTTTTTTATTATGGTCCTCACGTTGGCTTCATTCATGTTGTAGGCCTTGGCAATGTCAACTTTCCTCTCCCCTATCTTCTTCCACTCGATGCTTTCTAGCTTGGTGGCCTGAGGGAGGTGCCGACGTTTCTTGGGGTTCTCAGAAGGCTTCCTAGGCATCGTGAGCAGGGTAAAATGCAGTAACAAGGGCAGAAAATGCAGCAAGAAAAAAGCACCTTCCAATGCGAATTATGCGACTGAGTGGTGCTGTGGCGGGAGAAATTTAAACAAAACATCACGTGACAGCAGAAGTGTTTTTAATTGGGCGGCATCACGATCACGTCACAATAGCAGGTGGGGAAGTCTACTTGATCAGAAGTTTTCATTGGCTACCATCATCATGGGAATGTCCAGTATGACCGTGTTGGACCGGAGGTGATCGTGCTAGAGGTGAACTCTGCGGATTTGGCCCACTTCTCGGAGCTCTGTGCGTGTTATGCTAACACACTCATGTTGCAGTAATTAAATCATATTAAATAATACTAATTATTTGCTCTCCATGCTGGACGTGAATCGTGCTGGACGCGTGTTGGACGCGAGGGTACTGTATGTATGTATATATATATACAGTCAACCCTCTGCTATAACGGGTCTTGCTATCACTATTTAATGCTATCACGAGCACCTAAAAGGCTGCCAAAACATGTCTATCGCGGTCAAAATGAAAGCTATCACGAAAAAAGGGAAAAGAAAAAACTGAAAAAGTTTCAAAAAGCCCGCGCAAAGCGTCATCACCCAGAGCGGCGGGTTCCCACGCTCGTCGGTTATGACGTCACGGCACTGTGATTGGCCACGAACTGGGGAACAATCCCCTGGGACTTAACAAGCGCGACCAGTGGGTCACAGGTGTGGACAAAAGCCATTTTAAATGTTCGCACAATGGCAGACACACCTCGGCCTTGTCTTCCTACCATTGCATAACGTAATACAGTAGCACCTAAAAGGGAAATTAAATGACGAAAGTACTTAAATTACGCGCAGAAACTCGAGATAGTGAAGTTAATAGACAAGGGAGAAACAAAAGTCAGTGTGGGAAAGAAATTCGGGATAAACGAATCGACAGTCCGTGGTATTTACCGACAGCGTGACCATATCAAGGCGCATATGAAACTTGCCCCATCAGAAGCAGGTGCTCAGGCTATGCGAAGTGGAAATCAATTGCTCCTCAAGACTGAACAATTGGTACACCGATATCTGGAGAGGCAGGCGAAGCGGAACTTAGCAGTTGATACACGTGAAATTACAGAGACTGCCAAGGAAATATATGTGTCTGTGGCTCGTAAGATTTGTGTTGAACAGCCACCAGTGTTTCTAGCATCGAAAGGGTGTGTAGACAAGTTTATGTCACGACACAAAGTGAAAAGTGTGAAAATATCGGGTGAAGCAGCAAGTGGGGACAAGAGTGCTGCATGTGATTACCCAGAATCACTGAGGAAAATTATCCAGGAAGGTATGCACACTCCCGATCAGATTTTTATTATGGATGAAACGAATTTTTACTGGAAAACAATGCCTCGCCGAACATTCATCACTGCCAAGTCAGAAAAAGTTCGTGGTAGGAAAGCCATAAAGGAGCGACTCACCTTTTTGCTCGCTATGAATGCGTCAGGAACATGTCTCCTGAAACCTACAGTTGTGTATCATGCAAAAAGACCCAGGGCCTACAAAGGATACAACATGGACAACTTAAATGTGCACTGGATGACATCAAAGAAGGGGTATACGTCTGCCAAGCTTTCCAGTGACTGGTTAAAAGATTTGTTCATTCTCCAAGTGGAAAATTATTGCAAGGAAAACAACGTAAGGTTCAACATTCTCCTGCTTCTCGACAATGCCCCTGGACACTCACCACTTCTAAGGGACGCGCATCCTAATGTAAGGGTCGAGTTTCTGCCACCAAACACAACTGCCTTGATCCAGCCCCTCGACCAGGAGGTCATATCAGTTGTGAAGGCTTCTTATTCTGCAAGGCAGTTTAGGCAGATGTGGCAGGCAACACAAGACACTGCCCTTATCCAGCAGTTGCTTGATAGTGAGGATGAAGATGAGGCCATGATTCAAGGGGATAATGAGTTGGAACAAAAAGCGATTCGTTATTGGAAAAATTACAATGTGATACAGGCTATTGACTTGACGGTAGACTGCTGGAACAATGTTACTCCTGCCACTATTGACCATGCCTGGCGTAACATTTCGGAGGGTCTGCCTTGGGACCGTCGCGTGGCGGTACCTGGTAACCCACAGACAGTTGAGTCAGAGGTTGAGGCAGCAGCAGTGGAGGCAAGGCAAATTCCTGGAGCTGGCTTTGCTGATACTACTGACCAGGGTATTCGGGAAATGATACAGCCTCCTCCAGTTACTGCCGACGAAATAAATGAAGATGAGGAGACACAGGAACAGGACATCGCAGGAGAGGATGAGGAGGTTGTTTACTGTACTTTTATTTATTCATTTATTTTTATTTATTCATTTATTTTCATTTATTTATTTATCTCTAACGTCCATAATTCACTCCTTCCTTTCTCAAACTTAGCATCATGGGAGGCGTGAAGGATTATCCATGGCGGACATCAAGAAGATGATAGACTTGGGTTACCTGCTTCGCCACCTCCTAGAGCAAGATTCAACAGTCAACAGTGAAGCAAGGTGCTCCCATATTAGCCTGGCACTTGCAGGTTATGAGGAACAGTATCACGCGCACGTCAACTCCCTGCACCAGCGTCAGATCACCGATTTCTTACGGTGTTGTAACGAGGCACAGCCGGCCCCGCAACCAGAACCTGAACCAATGCCAGGACCATCCCGCCTGCCCTCTGTCTTAGACGAGCCCTGTGACTTTAAGGGCTTCTCTAGTGCTACAGCTGATGAAATTCTTGATGAAATAGAAGAGCGTAGGGCTGGTAACTGAGACTCCAGCCAAGCCTCAGAGCCTACCCAACCACGTAAGTCTGGCAGCCGTCCTCGTCCCCAATAAAGGTTAATAAAATTGTGAAATACTGTACAGTAAGTGTTTGTTTCTCCCTGGATCGTGATTCTTTTTTATGATGTTTGTTTAAATGTTAGTGTTTCTTATTACTGTTTGAAAACTTGGTAAAAAAGTGGCAAAAATAGGTCAAATATGTGGTCAACTCGGGGGTCCAGGCACCAATTATAATTATTACCGTAGGTTTTTCAGTTCTGCTATAGCGAATTCTGCTATGACGGTATAATTTAGGCACCAATTAGGCGTGATAGCAGAGGGCTGACTGTATATATATATATATACACACACACACGTATATATATATATATATATATATATATATATATATATATAGTATATACACAAACACACTATATATATATCTATCAACAGTCCGACGCTCTAATCCTGCAAAGGGTGGCCTCAGACAAAACGCCTCCAAGTCGCTCTGTCACCCACCATTTGACTACACACACACACACAGTAATCCCTTGATTATCCAGATGTCCATTATCTGAATGATCTATTATCCAGATGCTGTGAGCTGACTGTTCGAAACTATTATCTAGGCTATACATTTTTCCATTTCAGCCAAACAAAATGCTTGTGTCCAGGTGGAAATTATGGCCAAGTGAACAATTTCGCCCAGCCAGGTTGTTTTTTTTTTCATATCAATGCAGGGTATAATCTTGCAGTGGTGACTGCTTGTCTGTGGTTGATGGGTCTGCCTGACCATGGTAACTGCTTGGCTGTGATTTATAGGTCTGCTTGACCACATAAAGTAGTGTAAAACACCAGGAATAACTGCTGTATGATGTAGTGACCTTTTACAATGGCTTTCAAAGTTAGGGTATGGTTGAAGGGGGGTCAGGGGAGACACCCATTATCCAGACATGCATTTGGTTCTATTGTGTCAGATTATTGAGGGATTACTGTATACACACACACATATACACATAGCTAGAGATGTGCCAATACCAAGATGTTGGCCGATACCGATACAGATACCCACTTTTCAGCCAACACCAATGCTGATACTCCGATACTAACAAATGGATGATACTTTGCCAATATCGATACCGATATTTTTTTTATTTATTTAATTTTATCTTGATTTATCTGATGCCGGTAACATGAGTGTTGTTAATGCAGGAGCAATATAGTAATCGATATAATGTTACATCATCCATCCATCATCCAATCCTACATTGCCCCATGAGCAGCGTAGAAGCCCGGGGCTAGGCAGTTGGTCCCGACATTTAAGATGAGAGTGACCAGCCTCACTCATCCCTGAGTGCCATTACATGAGCAATCAACCCCAACCACACCTTGGATATAAACCTTCACTGGCTCAATCTGACTGGAGTGCAATAATTACCCACTAAACCACCAGGTGCCAAAATTTGGCTATATGGTTGCCACCCAGCATAGTAAATGGTTTCCTGGTGTTCAGGAAACCATTTGGCTTGTCACTCAGTGTAGAGCCACCCACAGCCAGAAGGAAGAGGAAAGAATGAAGGAAAGAAAGACAGAAGAGGGAGTGTAAAGTCACCCGTAGGCAGACGGGCAAGGAAAGAATGAAGGAAAGAAAGACAGAAGAGGATGGAAGGAAAGAAGGATGGAGGAGAGGAAAGGGCAGACACCCAACAGCAGCACTACATCAAGTGAGTGGATGGTGAGTGCAACATGTAATTATAATATACCATAATATAATATCACAATCATCTGTTTATCAGTGTCATGAAACATGAGTGTCTTGACTCACATAATAAACCAGGAGAGTATCAGAGTATTGGCCATATTTTTACCTTGCTGATACTGATACTACAAAAAGGCCTAAACTACTGATATCGATCCTATCGCCACATCCCTACACAGCTATATACAGTATATATATATATATATATATATATATATATATATATATATTGTGTGTGTGTGAGAGAAGGGGGTGTGTCTTGGGAGCAGGGCAGTGAAATGGCAGGGGACAGGGTGACGTGGAGGCAATTTGTTTGTGGCCACCCTGTATAAGGGATTAAGGCATCTGGCAATGGATAGATGGACAGATAGATAGATAGTGTGTGTGTGTGTGTGTGTGTGTATATATATATATATATATATATATATATATATATATATACACACAGTGAGTCCTCAAAAATGAAAACCCGAAGTACGAAATCGATTAATATTGGACAAATTCCACAGTACGAAAATATCTGTCTCAATGATATGAAAATCGATACCGGTATGCGATACAAAAGGAAATGCAGAGATAGCCCGATTGTCCAGACTATATGATGTGAAGAAGTGCCTGAATAGTCGGAAATCACGATCAATCTGGCGGAACAAAACACAAGTACTGTTAGATTGATTTATTTACTGGTAAATGTACAATGAAAGACACAACTATCTTCCCAGTTCAGTCTGAAGAAAATTTATACCAGGCAAAATACAATGAAAACCCTGTTTCTGCTAGTGCGTTTTTCAAATGATTCGATTTTTCCATGTTATATTCGTCAGACTTTGGGAAGAAACTTGTGTCTTTCATTGTATGCTTGAAGCAGAAGAAAGACCTTAACAATTCCATTCATAATCCTCCAGTTTGTTTCTGTAATTTTCTGACAACTTTCAGTTTGGCACATTACATTTTCTTGCTGAAAAATTTCCTCCTCTTTAATATCGTCACTTTCCCCTACGATTGTTTCCAGCACAGTGGAAGAAACTCAACGTGCTTAAAGGTGAATGTCGTTTCCCAATTTACCAACTGGAGGTTAGGTTAGGTTAAAATTTTTAGGTACAGATAAGCTCTGTTAAGCCAGGTTTAGTTAAATATTTAGGGAGGAACAGTCCTTTCCACCATTATGTTAATGAAATAAACAAGAGTTGTCACACCAGAACAGCTAAAAATGATGGGGAAACAGATTTAATAAACATTTACTGTACTTACCAACCCAGAAATAATCTGAAAAACATAACAGACTATCAGGAAGAACTGATTTGGTAAGGTGCTTTTACTGCTTAAAGTAAAACGTGTTTAGCCCCCTCAATGGCTGTGGGTTCAGATATTTGCGTGCTCCCGTGGTCGGCCTTGGGACCATTTTTTTCAAAGTTCTAAAATCAATTTCATTTTCTTACATACGTGAAAAGACTCATCTGGCACACCTGGCTTTTTTTTTTTTTTTAATTATTATTATTTTTTCCTCTAAACCCATCCATGATTTGCTATGATTTGTGTAAGAATTAATAAAATTAGGATGCATGTTACATCAGCATGTATTCATCGGCCAAAAACATCTGGGATGAAGTGAACTGTGAACGCCAGACTGCTTGAGGTGGTAGAGTAGGGTCTTGTAAACACACCAGTGACCCTCATTCCCTTCCCATTATTGCTCACAGTTTTTTATAGCTCACCCTAACTCAGCGTCACTGACACCAGTACAGTAAGGCGTTGTTCAGGGCCAGCAGCTATGAAAGCGATAATGGAATACATTATTGTTTGTATCAGTCCTCTCTCTTTCACACATACACATAAGAACAAACAAAAGAATGAGCAGTAAATGTACACTAACTCTATGGAGCAGAAATAACTGCGCTCAGTCAGTCCGAAATACATTGGGAAGAGGGATACCGAACGAAGAATGTGGAACTGATTGCTAACCATCGAGAACATGTGGGACGAAAGAGTAATTTTTTTCTGATTAGCAAACATTTTTGTTCCATGTCATCTCTTAAAATTGTTAAACCCATAATTTTTCATGTAAGCATACAGCCTAAAGACCTTACCAATTCAGTTCATATTCTTCTAGTTTGTCTTCCATATTTTTCTGACTATTTTGAGGGTGGTAAATTATGTTCTCTTGCTGAAAGAAACTTACTCAAAATTAGGGCGCATGTAACATAAGCATGTAAACATTGGCGAATACATCTGGAGTGAAGAGAACGCCTGACTGATGGGATGGTAGAGTAGAGTCATGTACACACACCAGTGGCCTTCGTTCCCTTCCCATTATTGTTCGCAGTTTTTTATAATGTCCTAACTAAACGTCATTGACACCGAAACAGTGAAGTGTTGTTCATGGCCGGCAGCTATGAAGGGGTTAATGGAACTCTGTATGAAAGATTCAAAATAGGCACGATGCATAGTGCCGCACTCGCTTGTCGACAGAAAACGAACTAACCCCTCTCTGGTATACAAATTTTTGTGTGCTTCTCAGCTGAGTCCGTGTCCCTCCTCTCCTCACAGCCTCGCTGTATGTGAGGATGTTCTTGCAGCCCTTCACCTTTTCGTATTGTTTCGCCATGCCTCCCAAGCACCCTGCATCATCTCCAACATTGGGGGAGCCCACTGCAAAGAAGCAGCAGCACCGTACTCCAATTCTGGAAAGGAAATTGGAAATTATAAGACCCCATGAGGAGGGGCAGTGAGCCTCAGAGACTGGGCGTGCTTCAGGCCTTGCTGTTTCCACCACTGGGACTGTGACGAAGAAAATGGAGATGTACAAGAATATGGGCACCTCCTTCTCTACAACTGTATAAAGGTATTGCTTACTTCTTAATAGGGGGGGGATGAAGTTTAGGTGGGGGTCCAAGGGGGTCTTGGGACGCATCCCCCCATTTATATTTCAATGGGGAAAATCGTTACGATACACGAAATTTCGAATTACGAAAGTTTTTTTTGGTCCCTATCCCTTCCGTATATCAAGGACTCACTGTATATATACACACACATATACAGTCAATCCTTCTAAATCGTGTGTTCATAAAGCACACATTCGTAATCGCGGCTAAGTGGCCACCAGACTGCCGGCAACCTTAAAGCACTGTTAAGTCACGAAAATCGCGGACCTAGGCACCCAAGTGGGCCTTTTCCGAGGAGAACTGTAAACCGCAGCATTCAAACTGAAAATTGGGACCCAACAACCAATCACCGCGCATCCCTAGTGGCAAGTGTGCATACTAATGCTGCCATGTCGTTGTTGTTCTTGTCCCGCCAGTCCGCACACTACAGACCGTCGCCGTGGAGTACGAGAGCTACCTGCCTTTTTTGTGCAACTTCCCCCCCGCCTCCTACCTGCCATGGCCCCCTCTGACCCCCCCCCCAATGAAGCGCTCTAAGCAGTATGGCATCAAGAAGTAGCCACCATTGTCGTACAGTCAACATTTGGAGTTCATTCGTCGTGCTGACAAGGGAGAGAAGTTTTCAAAGCTGGTGAAAGAGTTTGGGAAGAACGAGGCTGTTATAGAAGACAACGAGCACTTGGAAAGGCAGACCAATCGTGAAGTGAATGTGCAGGAACATGGTGGGCCTTCTATGAAGGAGCTCAGTGATTTGCTTGTTTACATAGACTTGGCCAAGGAGATTGTGAAATCCACTGAACATGATGAGGAAAGGTGTAGCGAGAGTATTGGTTACCTAGAAAAAGCTGTGCATTTTTACAAGGACCTGCATAATCGCACAGCTAATGTGAGACATCCAGAACTCATCACTCACTATTTTGCCCGGGTAAGGGCAGAAGCTGAGCATGAACCACAGCCTGGCCCTTCGCACACTGAGAACGTGGATGACGTAGCATCTGTCATCTTTGAGGCAGACTTTGAGGGCTTCCTGAGGGAGGCAGAGGAGCTGGAGACAGGAGAACAGCATGAGGGAGCACCCCCACCTCATGCTGAGAGGTTCTAAGTTCTTCCCAACACCACCCCACTCCATTCACTTAAGCAATTTCATCCTAAGATTAAGGTGAGATCCCTTAACATGGCTTATTTCTATTTAATACATGCACTGAATATTCCTAAATTTGTATGTTTGTGTTTGATGGTGCCTAGACAGGTGTAGGTAGGGTGCTGTGTGGGCAGTTTGGCCAAAGCCCAGACCCAAATTAATTTTTCACATAAGAGTTATTATTCATAAATCAAAGAATTCATAAACCATGGCAGTGGTCCAGACCCAAATTGCTGTGATTTACGAGGATTGACTATATATACACGTATAAATTTTTACGTACCGCATTTACTGTATACATAATGACAGTATCCACCTCTGAACCACTCCTGGCTAACTACAAAAGTGAAACTGATCTGGTTGAGTAAACCGTGTCTCTCTCTATTCTGTATATAATATATCTATATATCTATCTATCTATATATATATATATATATATATATATATATACTGTACAGTGGTCCCTAACGTTTAGCATGTTTCAAGTTAGCAATTTTCGCATTCAGCAAGAGGTTAGAAAAGGTACCAATCCCGAGCATTTAGTGATTGTCATGCGTTTAGCAATGTGAGTATTGAAATGCCTTGCCCGTCTGCCACCAGACTGCCATTGTTATCATTGTTGTGAGCGTCTGGCGACTTTGGGTGCTTTTTTTTCACAATGCCGAGCACGATGTTTTTCGCTGGTGAACAGATGTATAACAATACAGTACTGTACCTGTATAATGTACTGCAAATACATTATGTTTCACTTTCAGCACCTAAAAGTAGGAAATCGGGGGTCAAAGGGTAACTTGGAGGATGGGCGCAAACTAACTGATATTTTCCCATATAAAGTACACTTCGCGTTTAGCAATGGTTTTGCCAGACTAATTAAATTGCTAAATGCAAGGGACCAGTGTGTGTGTGTATGTGTGTGTGTGTGTGTGTAATTCACCAGGTCGGTCAGGATCACTTGATGGTCGTGATCATCAGCTTTTACCCTGTGTGTGTGTGTGTGTGTGTGTGTGTGTGTGTGTGTATATATATATATATATATATATATATATATATATATATATATAATGGTATATGTATGATATGTGCAAGTATCCCCTATCCATCTAGATGGCTTAAGATACTGGTATGCTTGCCTGGAATGAAGTTTAATATTTATTAAGTACAGTACAGTACATTTTGGAAAACTGTACATTTTACTTTAAGCAGCAGAAAGACTTTACCAATTCAATTCCTGTTCCACAAGTTTGCTTCCTGCATTTTTCTGTATATATGTTTTCCTTGTGGTAAACAATTGTTTCCGGTCAACTTATTTCCCCTGCTGTTATCATGTTCCTCATGCTTCACCGACATTTGTTTTTATCGGGCATAATGGAAGAGGGTTATTCAAACCAATTCAAATCACCCCAGATTTTTACACCTGCATATACTTACTGCTTCATTTTATTTCTCTTTTACTAATTTTGTATCAATGATACTGTCGACTCATTTCTCTGTTGAGCTTGTTTTCTTAATTATCCACACCTCTTTTGCTTAACTAATGCTTATTTCATGGGTGTAACAGCGCACTTGCCAAACCTACTCAAACCTTAGGTTTAATTACTGGGTGAGGTTAGGTCAGGTCTGGTTTGGTCTGCTGAACTTTCCTTAAATTAGAGTAAGTTAGAATAAAATGTAAGGCTAGGAGGTACTATACGGCAACCAAGATACAAACAATAAATCTAGGCAATCGAGTACACTGGAGTGTGTCAACGATTAAATTCACCAAACAACTAAAGGAACATGGCATAAAATAGCACAACAATATAACGTGAAACATTTGTTTACCACCCCAAAAACAACCAGAAAAATATATGACTATCAGGAAGAGTAACCAATCTGGTAAGGTGCTTCTGCTGCTCAAAGTATAATGAACATTTACCACACATTTTTACCAATCAGTGAAAAATGCATGCTGCTCTCATCCAAGAAGGCAATTTGCTACTGGAACTGCACATCTGATTCTTAGTTACACAACTGAATTGGAAAGTAATAATTAGGTCTTTCATATTGCCCCTGACAATGAAAGTGTTAAACCATAATCATGATGCATGACATTAACAAACTGGCGAGTAGGTGCGTAGGGGGGCGTGTCACATGGGCATGAATAGTTCGAGAAGATAACCCATGCCTGCCAACCTGTTCAATATCGATTGTCTACCTCCTCTCTGTAATGTATTATGTTCTATTAAAACGATTTTAAAATACATATCAAATTTCCACTGCGGTAGGCACCCATTACATGTCAAAAGAGTTCGAACACATGATTAGTGGCACTGACAATCGTAATGTACACTGATTAACGATATATTTTGGTTGATAATTTTGGACATGCTAATTATCCACATCCGACTACCTCAACGAACAACTAACCTACTTGTAGCTTAAGTACAGAACTGAAAAACTGATACTGAACTTTATATTAGTCAATCGATTAAAAATCTCATTTTCGTCCATACATGCACACACTTGACACGGTTCGAACACATAATTAACTTACGAAAACGAAATATCCCATTAATTACATCAAAGTCTAATCAGTGGTATAATAAATTATAAGACCAAACATATCGTAAATAGGAAACTCACCTCCCCAGATGCTAACGTTCAGCTTTGATCCATCAAGATTTTCAATGTAAGTCCCAAGAACTCGGTTCAAGAGCTCTGATATAATGGTCTTGAACATTCTGGCAAAATCTCGACTCAGTCAGTGCGTCATAAAGTTAATAAAAAGGCTCGACCATTGCATTCACCGTTCACCCTTCTCATCTCCGTCGCTGATAGCGGCCTACTGAGAATAAGGGAGTGTCCGTCTCCGTGAGTGAGCACTGCACTGCAGGGATGTTCTGCCAAATGACCAAAACTATCGTACGAGAGTGTTCAAATTATCGCATATGACCTTAAAATTATTGTACTGGTAAATCTATTGAAATCAATGCTTAAATATTAAATATCTAGATCAGCGACACCCTATTTCCAAATTGCCTATTGGAATGAAGTATTGACAGGCTAATTCGTTATTTTTTTTTTTATAGATTAGCGTATATGGCTTTTGGTTTATAAAAATATTCGTAAATAGAGGGTGACTTAATCGCCGAGTGTTGTTTTACTAACCTGTATTATATTTTAATGCATGCCTCCTGTTTGATGTATATAAAGATTTGCGCTATGACTGCACCTTCTTTCTCCATCACCTATGAGCTCCATAATATGGAGAGGCTATCTCCTCAGCGAGTGTGTAACTTTGGCAGCCACACTGAAACACCTGCACTCGTCGCCTCCACCATGGATCACTGTTCTTAGCTTGCTGTTCCTGTTTCGCTGTCGCCCCCCCAAGGAATTTCCCCCCCCCCCTAGGATGGAGCCGCAACCCCACCCCCACCTTAGGAAGAGATCACGGTCGGGCACGAAAAGGATCCACCGGGTCCGAGGGAGACGGGCCCCGGTACGTCACGACCCTACGCCCCTCTTCCCCTCGACATGACCAGCAGCACCCTCACAGTAAAATTACACTACACTGCAGCGGAGGGAACGCTCGCCAGGATCGGGGTGGGACTTGTACTTGCACAGTCCCAAACAGCACCGCGGCATCGGCCACCACCCATGTCGGGGAAGGATCGGCCACCATACCCCCTTCTGCTGCAGCCATACCTGGAACCAGCCCCGCGGTGGCGGCCACCGTACGCCCTGGGTTGGACGTGTCAGCCACCGAACGCACGTCGGCTGGTACACCGGAGGAAGAAAACTGCGACATCGGTCACCGTCAGTGTCGGGGAAGGGTCGGCCACCATATGCCCTTCATCCGCCTCCTCCTCCTTCGGGAGCTTCACTGCGGCATCAACCACCGTCCATGTCGGGGAAGGGTCAGCCACTGTACGCCCTTCTGCTGCTGCCCTTAGGGTCTGTGGAACTGCGACATCGGCCATCGGCCATGTTAGGGAAGGGTCAGCTACCATATGCCCTTCATCCACAGCCTCTAGGGCCTCCCTGTCAGAGGTAGTCCCTGGCACGGTCCATCCTCCACCCAGAGGCCATGCAGGACATTCTCCCCACTCTCTCCACAGGAATGGTTCCGAGGAGGAGCTGCTGTTCGAGGAGTGGTGGCCAGGTCCGATTGCTGAGGAGGGGATCCACAACCTTTGTATCACCCCTGGCCGGTGCCCGGACCTGCTGGACGCCACGCGGAGGGGACGTCGCAGCCAGCCCCTGATGGCACCCCAGCAGCGTGGTGACCGCAGTCTCCTGCCCCCTAGGGACGTCCCCCAGACCCCAGGGCAGGACCTCGATCCTGGGCTCCTCCGGACGCCGGCCCTCTGCCCGGAGTAGGAAGTATCAGGAACGACTTCTGACTCCGTTCGGCCCCAGTCTCAAGGGCCACTCCCCAGGTCGAGGCTCCGCCAGGAGGGAGCCTCCCTGCACCCCTGACCAGGACTGCACCTGGGCCTCTATGCTCCCTGCAGTAGTCCCGTGCCTCCTATGGGAAGGCATCCCTGTAGGCCCACCCTCTACACCTGGGCGCCATCTCAACTAAAGACCCAGGTTTCAGCAGCCCAAGAGACCCTATATATATAGTGCAATTGTAGTGTCCCGCCAAGAAACAGAGACTGACCATACTCATATTGTGTTGGAACTCAGAACAGTGGTACAGTGAAAACTAATAGTGACCGTAACTAAGAACAGTGGACTCAGACATACTGTGTGCGTTACTTAAATCTAGAAACAGGGAACTATACACAAAAACTGTGTGGAGAAAAAGACTATATAAACCGTATTTCCAAGCCTTTATGCCTTATTTGTATGTATTCTGAACTGAGGGTAATCCCATTGTATGTATAAGTGTGTTGTGAGTACTGCCACTAATAAGCCTGTCACTTTACCCATGCCTTATTTTGTATGCCATCGTATGTATATTGTAAGGAAGTTGAATTAAGGCAATACATGTGTTAAGGTAGCCTGCTGAGTTTTTATGCCCTGTTCCTCTGTTAAGGTGTTCTGGTTCAGGTCTCGAAAGAGGACCATGCTCAGTAGCTAGTGTTTTTAGGGCGAGAAGTCGACCTAAAAACATCTAGCATAACACTGGTGGCCAGCGGTGGTTCTGGACCCGATCAGAACACAGGAGGAACAAAAACAGGGAAATCTAGCACAATGGCGCCCAAAGCCCACATCCAATTGCCAATATTCGACCCCGAGCAATATGACATTGATGTATACCTGGCTATGGTCAAACCCATATTAGACATTGGCTTTGAGAATGACAGTGAAAAAATTGCTCTCATGCTGCCACACCTGGGCGAGGCAGTATCCAGTATAGCTGCTAAAGTCGTCCCAGAATTGAAATGGGAGCAATTTGTGCAAATAGTGAAACAGGCAATCACGCCATCCCTGGGCAAAGTTGTCGCCCTGTCACAACAGGATGCCATCACCTACGACAGCAACCTGGACGACACATTCATCCAGGCTAGGTGGCTCATCACCGCCACATACCCAGAGACCGACACAGCCACCCGGGAACAACATATATTCCTCACTCTCTTGAGAGTCCTCCGAGAACCATAAGGGAACATTTCACTATATATGACCCTTTGGGAGATCTTGACCAGGACTTGGAACTTGTGCGACGTCTCCTTGCCACTCGCCCCACCCCCCAGCTGATAAATGCTGTCAGCAAATTCCCCACCCACAGGACGGCTCAGCAGAAGCAACAGCCACCTCCACCCCAACTTAACCATGAGCCACCACCATTCATACCACAAGCACATCTTCCCAAGATACGTCCCAACCCCAAGGAGAACTCAAACTTAATATCTAAAAATCCTTGGGAATTTACCACCTGCAGCCGTACCTGTCCACTCCATGACATACATGAACAGCTGAAGGCTGCACAACGGAGGGCGGCTACACAAGGGCACCGGAAGATCTCGTCCCTTGCAGACGACGATCTGGAAGAGGATGCTCCACTCACCACCTATACGGATCCGGGGGAAATGGAGCATGATGAGGAGAACACCGCACAACAAATGGATTATTAGGTCCGCCCCCGCACCTCCCCACGGTGGCGGGGGCCATCTTGGAGAAATATGTCCCCCCAGTCTATGACAAGATGAGGCTGAACGGGGTTAAGGCAAGACTGTTAGTCAACACAGGGGCGGCCAGATCTTGCCTTTATACCCATTTCTACTCCCACCACGCCCCCACCTTCGGCCCATTCTCCCCACCTCGTAGATGCGGGGGATGGCCCCCTGCCCATACATGGGGAGACTCAGGCCTTATGGACTGACACCCACCAAAAAGTCTCCACCAAACACAAATTCATCGTGTTTGACTCCACCTGCCATGCCTATGACAGCTACTTGGGGCTGGATCTTCTACAGAAACTCCATGCTACCATCGACTGCCGCAAGTGGCGCCTACAATTCCAAAAAGATCCAGTCCCCTTCGTTCAACCCCTCTGCACCTGCACACCTTCCCCCCTCCCACCTCCCACCCCATCCCCCCCTAGCCCCCCTCTCCTCTCTTCTCTCCCCTCCCCCCCGATCTTTTCTTCACCCCACCTTTCCCGCAACCATCGCTACCGCCATAATCATTCCCCCTGCAACACGAGGCTTGGCTACAACTGAACAGACCCAGTGGCACTTCGTCCTGTTCTCCCCCAACCTACCACTGGGGACCCATTCCTCCTGCCTACTATCACCCACCTTCCTCTCGCCCCAACACTGAGCAGTATGGATCATGAACCTCGCCACCACCCTGCTCACCCTACCTTGAGGACTGATAGTGGGAGACATGGAGGAGGCCGAGCCTTGCACCCCCCCTCACCCCCACCCTACGTTCTCTACCTGAACATCTCTCTCCACATCAAGGTAACACCCTTCGACAACTCCTCCTGGACTTCCAAGATCTATTCCCCTCAGGCCCAGCAGACATTGGGCACACTACATACCTCAGCCATGAGATCCACACCACAGGGCCCCCCATCCGACAACCCTCACGGCAGAAAAACTCCAAACGGCAGGAGGAAGACCAGCAGGTCCAGGACATGCTAGATGCCAGCGTTATCTCCCTGTCCACTAGCCCATGGTATTCACCTATCGTGCTTGTTAAGAAAACGGATGGCTCCATGCAGTTCTGTGTTAACTACTGGAAACTCAATGACGTGACTACAAAGGACACCACACCCTTGCCCAGAATAGATGACTCACTCCACGGATCTTCATGGTTCTCCACCTTGGACCTCCAGTCAGGGTATTGGCAAGTCTCCGTCCACCCAGAGGACAGACAAAAGACAGCCTTCTCTGCCAGCAATGGCAAACATTATGAGTTCAGAGTCCTCCGTTTCAGACTTTGCAACGCCCCAGCCAAGTTCTCCCACCTGATGGAGTCAGTCCTCTGCAGCATGACCTGGGAGATCTGCCTGGCATATCTAGATGACGTTTTATGTTCAGTCGCACCTGGGCCGACCATCTCCAACACCTCAGGCAAGTCTTCACGCATGTACGCCAAGCAGGGTTCAAACTCAAGCCTTCCAAGTGCTTCCTTGCTGAAAGATCTGCGTCTTTTCTGAGGCACGTAATATCAACACAAGGAATCTCCTCTGACCCAGACAAGCTGCGCGCCACCGCACACCTGCCCTTACCTAAAGATGTCCACGATGTGGGCGTCTTCCTCGGCCTGACCTCCTACTATCAGCGTTTTGTGAAGGGTTTTGCCGACATTGCTAAACCTCTCCACGACCTAACCAAAAAAGGCGAACCATTCCTCTGGGCTGAGGCCCGAATAACAGCCTTCAACACCCTAAAGAACAAATTAATCACTGCCCCTATCATCGCCTTCCCAGATTACACCCTACCTTTCCACCTGATGGCTACACAGACGTATCCCTGGTTGCAATCTGTGCCGTGCTGGCTCAGGTTCAGGACGGGCGGGAACATATCATTGCCTGTGCTACCCATACCCTCAACCAAGCTGAGAAAAACTATGCAACCACCAGATGTGAATGCCTGGGCATCATATGGGCCGTAGACCACTTCCGGGTGTACATATCAGGCACTCACGTGACCATCATCACTGACCATCAGTCCCTTCAGTGGTTACACCACTCCAACACCAACAATGCACCACTCATCAGGTGGAGGGAAGCACTGGAAGAATTCGACTTCGATATTGCCTATCGCCCCGGAAAATTGCATACCAACGCCGATACCCTATCATGACTCCCCATCAACTCCATCCGAGCCAGCCCGACTTCGATATTGCCTATCGCCCCGGAAAATTGCATACCAACGCCGATACCCTATCATGACTCCCCATCAACTCCATCCGAGCCACCCCTAGCCTCTTACAGCGGTGG
Source organism: Coenobita brevimanus (assembly GCF_032717465.1). Taxonomy (NCBI): domain Eukaryota; kingdom Metazoa; phylum Arthropoda; class Malacostraca; order Decapoda; family Coenobitidae; genus Coenobita; species Coenobita brevimanus. The sequence goes on along the minus strand of NC_137024.1, from coordinate 50,694,209 downwards.
CAAGCTAAGCAGCGCCCTACCTGGATGTCTCCCCACACCTTCACTAGATTATACCAACATGGCGACTATCTCTTCACCCAGGATGGCAACATAGTCCTGGCCCCCGACGCCATGGCCTATACCTCCACTTCCACAACGGCATCCATCTCGGCACAAAGAAACTCTTGCAGGCCTTTAATGACATTTATTGGACACCTGGCCCCTCCAACATAGCAAGAAAGTCATCCAAGCCTACCGAGCCTGCTCATTAGGGAAGGACAACACCTGCACGCTGGGACCGGCAGGGAAAATTACCGCCCACAAGCCATGGCAACTGTTGTCTGTCGACATGGTCAGGCCCCTACCGCCTAAAGCCGGCTACAAATACATTGTAACCTTCGCCGATGTCTATTCTAAGTTCCTCATCACCTGCCCTGCAAAGGAACACCACACCGAGGCTGTAGCTGTCGCCCTACTCTGCCACATCTTCCCCTGTTTTGGAATCCCCAAGCCATACATTCAGACAACGCCCTCGAATTCACCGGCAAAGTCTGGACAGAACTAGCCACTCTGCTCGGCTATCAAATCTCCCACTCCTCCTCCTACTGGCCCCAGGGAAACATTTTTATTTTTTTCAAATAACAGAACGGAGGAAGGAAAAACAAATGAATAAAAAAAAATAATCCATACACCAGATTACTCTGTTCATAAAATATATGTAACAGTTAGACTTGAACAGCTGTGGGTTGAAATTTGGAGGGAAACAACTCTGGGGAAGCATGGTGTCCGTCAGCTGCTGGGGGCATCGGGGGCGGGCTGCAGGGACAGGACACTCAGGCTCACAACAGGTCCGCTCCAGACATTGTCCAACAGGAGTCCTGTTGGGGAGCAGTCTCTGCCCTTTGTAGAGGAGGGAGTGCAGGGGGAGCATCTCGCTAGGCCTCTGAAGGAGCAACTGAGCCAGAGACTGCGCCCTTGTGGGGAGCCTCTAGGGTAGTGGAGGAGGGACAACTGGTGGTCTCTCCCTCAGCCTGGCAGGCCCGATGGACTCTACTGGACCTCCACTCCAGGGCAGAGGAAGGAGGTCTTGTGGACTCTCCTGCCTGGAAGGTCCGATGGACTCTAACCAGGCTAGTGGACGAAGGAGGTCCGGTGGACTCTCCCTTGGTCTGACAGGTCTGATGGACTCTGTCGGGGGACCACTTGTCCTGGGGACAACAGGAGGAGGATGTCTGGCGGACTTTCTGGCTCCCGCAGCAGGTCTGATGGACTTTACCGCTCTCCTGTTGCCGGGGGAAATTTGCACCTGGGGGACGACCAGTGGTCTCTTCCCCAGTGGCAGGTCCGATGGACTCTACCATGGGCCTGCCCCCCTCCTTGAGACTGCAGGTGAAGGTCGTCTGGCTGACAGTCCGAGATGCCTGCTCCTGAAGGTGGGTGGCAGAAGAGGAGGTCTGGTGGAAGCCTCTTCTACAACAGGTCTGATGGACTCTGCTGTGCCGCTGCTTCCCTGGGGAAAAGTAGGTCTTTGAGGACCAATGGTCTCTCTACCTCTTTTAGTAGCAGGTCTGGTGGACTCTGCTACCGAGGGCCTACATGGGACCGTATTGGAACAAGTCCCACCCCGAGTCTGGTGAGTGCTGTCCTCATCAGAGGGTAATGCACCTGGCCGATGCACTTCCTGTGGGTCTGGCTAGGTGGAAGAGGGGCATAAGGTAGCTAGGGACATGAGCCAGTGTGGTGCGGGACACCTGTAAGCCTCCCTGTGGCCTCCTATTGGGGGTGGGTGTCGCCTCCCCGTGTCCTCCTCTTGGGGTGGTGGTGTCGGGGTCGCTCCATCAGGTGGGTATTTCAATATATATATATATATATATATATATATATATATATATATATCACGAGTTTCAAATTGGTGAAAGTAGATCAAGGTCTGTGTGTCTGTTACCACGATAACTTCGCACCAGCTCAAGATATCACCACAAAATTTTACAGGTGTGTGGTAGGGATGCAAATCTCCTACAGATATTGTTCTCAGTTTGTTTGTGTCTGATAGCACAATAACTTCACAACCACTCAAGATGTCATCACAAAATTTTACAGGTGTAGGAGGGATGAAAATCTACAAGTTTGAAACTGATGAAAGTAGGTCAAACTGTGTGTCTGTTACCACGATAACTTCACAATCGCTCAAGATTCATCACAAAATTTTACAGGTTTGTAGTAGGGATGAAAATATACGAGTCTGAAATTGGTGAAAGTTGGTCAAAGTCAAGGTCATTGAAATACCGGCTCGGCAGAGCAAGCCAGACACCACCACCCTGGGAGGAGGGTACAGGGAGATGACCCCCACCCCACAAGGAGATGATGGAGAGGTTCGTTTCACCTGCGGAGCCTTCCGGGCACAAACAGTGTATCTCCCCCGTGACCCTACGCCCCCTTCCCCGCAGCCAGACCACCGGGCAGTGTACAGTAAAAGTACACTGCACTTCAGTGGAGGGAACACTCACCAGAATTGGAGTGGGACTTGCAGTGACAAGACCTCAAGCAAACCCTCAGATGCCAAGGCCCCTGGATCGGCCTCCCTTTTGACAGAGGACTCAGGAGGAGCCCCAAGGGCTGCTATTCCCCCTAAGAAGCAGCGTACGAGACATTGCCGTCCACCAGTGCTGTCCCCAGGACAGGAGTCCCAGACCCAAAGGCTGGAGAGCAGCCTCCGTCAGAGCTGTGGCCATAGCTGGGCGTATCCATCGGGCGTCTTCTCCCTGCCTCCAGAACAAGGGCAGGAGAGCAGCCTCCGTCAGAGCTGTTGCCATAGCTGGGCGTATCCATCGGGTGCCTTCTCCCTGTCCCTAAAACCTCGGCCGGAGAGCAGCCCCCATTGAAGCTGTGGCAATAGCCAAGCATATCCATCGGGCGCCTTCTCCCCGTCTCCAGGGTCTGTAGTGCCCAGAGGAGCCTCCCCCGACTCCTCTTGCCCTCCTGTCCCCCGTAGGAGCCCAGGCAGTGCCCAATGGGGCTGCCTGATGGAGGGAAAGTCCCTTGGACCTCCCCCGTCTAGCCCGGACCAGAGTTCCGGTGGGGCTTCCCCACCCCGCCAAGTATAAGAGCCGGCCTCTGGCTGCTCTCCCTCCGCCCGTCCCCAGGCTCCTGCAGAGGAAGGTACTTCTTGCCCTGTCCACCACTCCGGTGGCAGAGTAAACTGCCCCCTCTCTCCACCCCTCTACACGAGAGGGCGATTTCTGCTCCTTTTCAGGGACCCCACCAAAGACCAGAGCGGACATGACGTCCCCAAAGCCTGGTGTCCTGTCCTTGCAGCCCCAGGTGTTGTCAGACTTCTCCAGGACGAGAGGCCACAGCTCATCCCTGCCAGCCCCCTCCCGCCAGAGAGACCACAGCCTCTGGAGTCAGCATGCCTCCCCCGGTGCCAGCTACAGTAGCTGAGGCTCCCTCAGTGACGGCAGCCGCAGACCCTCCCTGACGGTCGCCTTTCAGACGAGATGGCAGCTCAGCCAGGGCGCCTCCCTCTCCACAGCCCGACCCTAGGCCCAGGCTTCCCCAGGACAACCCCCAGTACCCCAACGACGACTAAGGGCCAGCGCTGTGCGGCACGCCTAATGGCCATCTTCAGCCCTAGTCCAGAAAGCCCCGCATCACCCAGGGCCTCTACAGAAAGAAGGCCGCCCACGACGCCACCCACCAACTCCTACGGGACTCGTGGCGACCCCACAGGCAACTTACCCCTGGAATACACTCCGGATGGCCTACCCTCAACGTCCGGCCGCTGCCTGCAGTTCCTGGCGCAGGGCCTCCTGCCGCCCGTGTCCCGAACACTCCCCTCCGTCTGTTCCCTGAGTAAAAGACTCTGAGGTTGTTTGTCCCCTAGTGTCTGGGAAGCCCCTACCCCAGTGGATCCGCCCCCCCCCCATTGTTACTTCCCCGTGTGGAATAATGAACTCCCCACCAATAAGCTCACAAATGGAGTGCATGGTGCTAGGCCACGGGCCGCCCCCAAGTGTGACTATCCCCCCCAGTGTTACATAGGGACAGACAGCATCAGTGCCGAACCCCCTCCCCCCCCTTCTGCTTTGGCCATATGAAGTGAATAGAAAGTGATATATGAGGTGTACTCCCAACTTCCTGCCTCGTAAGAAAGTCTAGATCACCATTCCCCCCTTTCCCCTTCCCCCCCTCTGCCCCCACGCGCTGATAGATCGTGAATGCTATATTCTCTCGTCCTGTGTAACGCACACGTAGCATAAGGCTAGCTAGGGTATCGTCTGCGTCACGCGGATGCATATAACTAGCATAGGAGGCAGTTTATGTTACGCGAATATATATATATATATATATATATATATATATATATATATATATATATATATATATATATATATGTAATGCTGTGTTTTTAAGGCGACTTCTCGTCGTAAAAACACGAGCACTGAAACGGGGTCCTTTTACTAGACCGGATGTAATGCACTAACAAAGGAACAGGGCATAAAAAGAGACAGTATACCGTATCACATCTATTGCTTAGGTCCTACTCATTACAGTGTACATACAATGATATTTAGCATATAGGGGAACAGAGATACAGGATTACACTCAACTGCACAGAATGATCACATATATATTAACACTGTGGCACAGGGAGATCGTGGATATTCTTTAATGTCACTTGGATGGAAATTACATAACTGGGGTTGGTAGTTTGGATTAATTATCACGTCACTTCAAGATAATAATAAACTGGGGCGGTTCACTTTAGATCACTGAGATTGGGAGTCTGTTTCGGGGATATTACCATAATAGAAGTAGGGTGCGGATAGTGACACTCGACACTGTCACCAGGTCGCGGGAACACATACGCTTGCCTTTCGGCTCACTCGCGCACCTACCTCCAGTTTCACAGAAAACTCCCCGGTTCCTTGATGCGGGGGGGACTGAATTATTTACCAATCGACACTTCTTGCCCTGATTGCACGAGTTTCTGTTAGGCCACTGTTTAATATATTTTCTGCGTAAGCACTGTCACTGTACTCTGGATCACTGTCACTGTCTTACCCTTGTTTCCTGGGTTATCAGATCACTGTTACTTACTGTCAGGGAGGCTCACCTGTCTGGGGCCTCGACCTGAGGGGCGGCTCCTTTCTTAGGGCCGCGCTGGTGGGGTGCAGGGAGGCCCTGTGGTCTGGGGGCCTCGACCTGATCGGGGGCACTCGGGACTAGGGCCGAACAGCTGAAGCAGTTGGGCCTGCTTCCTCTGCCTCCGGGGAGTGAGGGAGCCTGGATCTCCGTCGTTGTAGACTGCGGTGGCGGGCCTGGGCGTCCTGGGACTGCGGGTGCTCAGGGGGAGAGGCGCCGTCAGGACTGGGCTGAGGCAGAGTCTCCTGCAGGGCTCCGGCAAGGACAAGGAACTCCCGGGTGTGGGCGGTAAGTCCGTTATCGGGCCTTGCCACCACTCTAGTGTCTCCTCCAGGCCTATAAGCCTGGATGGCGACGAAGGGCTCCCCGAAGGGAAAGAGGCTAAAGGGAGACTCACGCTCTTCGTGGTTCCCTGAGTGTGTCTATAGGTCCGAGTCGGGGCTCTCCTTCCCCTATTGTGCACCTTGGCTGTAGCCGTAAACTTGCCCGGCGTACAGGGGACACCTGTAGGGTGATCGAGGTAGCCCTTTCGCCGTGGCAAGGTACCGCCGGCGTGGTGTTCCTCCCGCAGTAGGAGACAAGCCGGAGTGAGGGGCTCAGAAGCCACACTCTCTCCAATATGGACAGATCCTACCGTCAGGGAATTCTCCACCCTGGTACGTGCCCCAGCCGGAGCCAAGTGTCTGCCCGTATGGAAAGTGACTAACGGGTGAACTGGTTTGCCCTTCCGTTGCGGCAAGATACCGACCCCGGGACGCCGCTTCCGTAATTGGGTAGCGCTACACGTATGGTAGCAGGGTCTCTCTACCCTGGACCGTATTCTGGCCGTAGCCAAAGAGCAACTGAAGAGGGATGTACACAGGCAACTCTCTCTCCTCAGCGTGTTAAGGCCGGAGCCTGGGGTCACCTTCCCCTCTACACACTCTGTCAGGCCGTAGCCTGTGTCTATCACTTTCTCTTTCTTTAGGCCGTAGCCTTGGGCCTCTTGCCCTAGAGGGTGTAACAAGACCGTCAATACGGTGTTACCTGGGACTGAACTCTTTTCAGTCGCACCCCTGGTATGACGATCACTATCCCGCCCGCACAGTAGTTCAGTTTCCCTGAACGCCTGGGGTTGGGGCACTTGCGGGGAATAGGGGCTCTCTTGCCCGGAACTACTAACCTCACCAGTGTATCCTCCTGGGGTGGTGGTGGGGTGGCGGCTCGGTGGTGGTGTGGGGGGTGGTGAGGTGGGAGGTCCTGCGGCGGGCACGGCGGGCATTTTAATATATATATAAGGACTTCAGTATATACTGTCGTCTATGTCACGCGTTTGGGTATATTGAGATACTGGACTGTCTCTGTTACATATCTGGGACCAAGAGCACCTGGCGTATTGTGTGAACCATATGTACGACACTGTGTGGAAATTATCATATGTAAGGAAAGGTAGAATACTGTGTAAAGGTCAAACTCGCTGAACTATAGTAGGACTCGCGCACGTTTGCGGCTGTGGTGTGGCCCGCACCTGTGTACAGTGTTGCCACGTTTTCTATACCGTTATCTCTCTCTCTCTCTCTCTCCTGGCGGGAAATGTGAGCCACCCTGAGTACTTTTGATTCTTTTATAAGTTATTTATAATTGTGCTTTCATCTGTTAATTTGGTTTTGTTATAGCCTATTTAGTAGTAGATGGAGTGTCAAAGTTACTGTCTGCTGAGAGGTTTGTTACGTTACTGATTCATACACCCCGACGTAGTGGGGTGTGGGTGTAGGTGTGGGTGGGAGTGTGGATGTGGGTTTGTTGGGGTGGTGGTCCAGGGGGGAGGGGAAGTGTGAAGGGGGATTTGACCTGAGACACCCAGGAGGGATTAAGAAGGGAGGGAAGGGGAAGGGGGGGCTAGATTCACCTACCACGTGGTCAGTATTAGAATAGAGAGAGAGAGAGAGAAATTACGTGTATAGATATATGTGCATCAATAGGAACAATGTATATCAGTGTGTGCAGTATGTACAAAGGAACAAATGAATACAAAGAAGGCAGTGACAGACCTCTCTCTCTCTCTCTCTTTCTCTCTCTCCTGGCGGGAGATGTGAGCCACCCTGAGTACTTTTGATTCTTTTATAAGTTATTTATAATTGTGCTTTCATCTGTTAATTTGGTTTTGTTATATTTAGTGATGCCGACAATGCATTCAATGCATGCTCCTCTCCTGCCTCTCTCTCTCTCTCTCTCTCTGTAGGGAAGCTATCTGTCAGTGCTGCCACTCACAAGAATTATATGAATTATTTCTTTTACTTTAGATATTGGCATATTTCTTCTTTTTTCAGGCTCATTCTATTATATCCATAACTGTAATATTATTAACCACCCTAAAACTACGCTAAAAAACATTAAAAGTGACTGCTATTTCTTTTAGCAACACTGTACAATATGTATGCCATATTTCTGTGTTACTGTATAAATATTTTATGCATAATAAGATTACTGTTGATTCATCCATCAAAATACACAAGTGTAAGTTTTATTCATCTGAATTTATCGAATTTGTGATGCCTTGTACATAAATAGCTTCCGTTTCACATCGCAAGTTGAGGAAACGTGGCACCATTGTACACAGGTGAGGGCCACACCACAGGCGCATACGGGCGCAAGGCCGACTATAGGCGAAGATATTTATTGTAAGGGCTAGCGTTCTGAGATTATCTGATGATTAATTGTCCCACAGTTTTGATCACGGGTGTGTATGTAGTTGTCTATTGTTAATATATAAGTATGCCTTCGACCAGTTGTGTTTGGGCTTTCCTTCCTTGCCTGTGACCGACCCGGTCGAGAACAAAGAACCCAAGGTCGCACCATACCTGAACCCGAGAAGTCGGGACTCAGAATATGCAGCATGACAGTCATATTCCGTACTGCGTTAGATATGTATCAGCTCGAGGCTGGTGTGATTCTCCCCTTGGGCAGGCTCCTAGTTATTTCTGATTCTAGTCTACATGAAGTACATATTGTTATGTCCACGGCCCAACCTGCCACAGGCTCGAACAGGAGTAGTTTGATATAGGAAGGACATTGCCCAGTGAGTTGTTTTTCCTAGAGGCAGCCTTTGTGTGTGCAACAACACAAATCAGCACAGGCGTTGAATGTAAACAAGCTTCTCACGTTCGTTGCCTTTACTTACCAAGTAATTATACGATATGTTCGCCAACTACACTTCACAGATATCACAAGTACAAGAGCTACAGTAACTTCGCAAGACCACAAGTCAAACTAAACTCAAAACTCCTCAGTTCCCTCCTCCACCCTTATATAATCTTGCATTACACTCGAATCTTCTAGTTCAGGGTTCCCATGTACTAAAAGTAGCATCATAAGGGGTCCCGGTATAAGAGAAAACAAGGCCGCCGGTCGCCATTTTTACTCCACCTCGTCCACTCACCTCACTGTAATGTCTTTTGCCACACAGTTGTTGAATCTTGTTGATAAAAGTGGACGTTATGCCGTGATGCTGTGCCTATGAAGGCAGTAATAGGTCAGAGAAAGGGTTTATGGCGTACAGATTTCCAGCAAATCCAGAAAGAAGGAAAATATGGTTAAACAAAGTCTCTATCTATTGCCTCAATCCCGTTTGGGGTGGCCACAAACAAATCGCCTCCAAGTCGCCCTGTCCCCCGCCATTTCAGTCCTGCTCCCAACTCACCCCCCCCCCCCCTCTCTCATATACCTCTCCACCCCATCCGTCCTGTTGTTTTCATGCACATGGCTAGAGGCTTGCTCTGGTTTTCGGCACAAATCACAAAATAGATACATGAGGAAAACAAGGACAGGTTAATCGCTGGGAAAAAAAAAAAAAAAAGCCTAAGAAGTTATGATTTACAAATAGTCCGTGCTCTTTAATACCGTATGCTCGTGTGTGTTCTTACGTGTATCAGGTGGATTACTCCGACGTGTTTTATTATCATGTGTGTGTGTGTGTGTGTGTGTAATTCACCGGGTCGGTCAGGATCACTTGATGGTCGTGATCGTCAGCTTTTACCCTCCCGGAAGGGAGCTGAGAGCTCATATAGTCCGATCTAAGGGCAAGGCTGTGACCTTCACACACGCACACACCCGTCCCCTTGCTCAAGGGGACAGTAACCACCCACTTCGTCATTGAAACATTTCACAACCTGAGCGAGGCGCGAACTTCCGTCCACCAGTTGGCAAGCGAGAGCGTTACCACTGCACCAGCGAGCGGTGTGTGTTCTTACCTAATTGTATCTTTACAGGAATGAGTCAAGCTCGTATTGTCCCGTGTCTTAGACCATATTTATCGTACATATCCTTAAATTTGTGAATTGTTTTGGCACACACTATTTCATTCGGTAGTGCATTCCATTGATCAATTGCTCTGTTTGGGAAACTGAATTTCCTTACGTCTTTATCACCTCTCTTCTTATGCAGTTTTTTGCAGTGTCCTCTTGCTGATGCTTCTCCATATGTTAAGTAATAATTTATGTCTATTTTCTCCTTCCCTGATATGCATTTATACACACACACAAAACATGCGTCCAAAGTGTGTATTATTATACGCCTAGTGGGTATCTTGACTCATCCAGTCTCTATGTGGGCAGAAATTTAATGTTGAGTAAATACTGGCATTCACCATCATAAATCATCCGGTCTGAGGAACCGTCCCAAAACCAAGATTGTTTACGCGTCATTCTTTGCCCGGTTTCCCCGAGGACAGACGACTGTGGAAGGTACACAAGGCAAGACATCGCCTCCAAGTGATCCACAAGATTCACACGGAGTCAAGTTCAGTATTCACGATTTTATATATATATATATATATATATATATATATATATATATATATATATATATATATATGCAAACGTGAGAACACATGAGTAAATACTACTGCATCCTCTTAAATGTCTACCCCCCAGTGGAATTGCATCCAGGTCAAGAGGACTGGTATGTGCACAAGCTACTGACTCAGTCAGTGGAAGATCTTACAAACATATGTGTGTGGACAGGTGGCCTGGAGACAGTTCTCACATGACCATACCATTAGGGACTTGCCAAGAGGGGGCAATGTGTGTGAGATATTGATGATAAGATGACCTTAAGGTATTTATTTGGTAGGCACTTGGTGAAATGTAAAAATTAAAATAACCACTAGTTCTCAACAGAAAAAGACAAAACTTCACTGTAGCACTTTATTTACAAAAAGCTACAATGATACATATGAATATGACTCACTCATGGTGCAAGGAAGCTGCAGGGGAAGGTGTCTCTCTCAGCTCAACAGTCAGGAACTCACATTACTGAACTATATGTGTTTGTGGGTGTGTCCATTTACGACAGTAATGTAAACAACGTCGGGTACAGGGACATGAGAAATGAGCGTAGCTTAGTTAAGAGCTAGAGAGGCAAGATGTGGGAATGACAATCACACAAGATATCACTCAGTGAAACACACTGCCTGTACATAGTCACTTAAGGCCGGTTCACACAAGCTAAATCGCGGCCTTTTTTTTCGCCGATTTGCGGGAAAAAAATGGCGATTTTCGGCAAGTCTACCGGAAAGGTGTTCACACGTACGGGGACTGAGTGGCAGGAACGCGGCAACAGAGTTTACAAACAAAGATGGACCGCTGTACTCGTACCAGGTGTGCAGTCCTTGGACTTTGCACTTTCTCTACTTCAAGATGAGCCGTCACGCATCTGGACTCGTCCGTGGCTGTCTAGGAGAAAAGAAGAGAGTGTGTATTACAGGCTGGTGAGGGAGCTCAGCTTGGAGGATCCCCAAACTTTAAATGAGTGGATCCGTCTTAACAAGACCCAGTACCATCACTTGCTGGGGCTTGTGACACCCTTCATTGAAAAACAAAATACGCAGATGAGGGAAACTGTGATTGCTGGAGAATGGCAGGCATGATGGATAAACTTGTGTTGGCCACGCGTGATGAAGTCGAAATGGTGGTACTGTAAACACACAAAGATGTCAAATTCGTCTTCGTTCCCAGAGCTTTGCCTTGTTCGGTGCATCCATTTTAATCGGCCCGGCAACTTTCTCCCGATTCCGGCAAAAAAAGACCGACATGTTGGTCTCTCCATACCGGCGAAAAAAGTTGCCGGAATTTCTACCGGGAAGCAAATTCCGGCAAAAAACTACCGCGATTTTGCTCGTGTGAACCGTCCTTTATGAACCAATGACGAATGTTATGAATTTAGCTTGTTTCTACTCTGAGTGATCCGTGACATTACACGCCATCAAAATAAAATTTTTCATGAAAACTTGACATGATGACATCCCTCGTGAAAAAACTAACAAACACGGGACTGTCTTGTGGTGCGCATGCGTGAAGGAAGCGAGCAAAATGTTGAATGCTAGTATTTACTCAACATTAAATTTCTGCCCACACAGAAACTGGATGAGTCTAGATACCCACTAGGCGTACTTTACAGTCTGAACAGACAATGTATTAAGAACCAAATTTGCACTAAATGTAGCAGAAATTAAATAATATAGGGTCACTGGAAGGACGGGTTGCCATCACATGCCATCAGTGATATTTTAATTTCCGTTTATGATAAATATAAACACTTCATGATACGTTATATATACGTGTTCTATTTGTATTATTTATATTTCGGCATATGACATTACCATGATCCACATTTTCACACAACAGTATAGATATTTAACAAAGAAAAATATGCTTTTTAAACAGTGCGGGGAATGTGTTTACTGCAACAGTGGAGCCATCTAGCAGAATACTAGCTTTGAAAGCACCCCAATCAGTGATACACATATGGCTCATACAATACACAAGGTGTGCTATGTCCTCAGGTATATGGCAAGTACAATCACATTTACCTCAGTATACTGAGATAAATGTGATTGTATATATCCAAACGCGTGACAGACAGTAGTATATTCAAGTCCTCGTATACGCTTGCGTAACATGAACGGCCTTCTATGCTGGTTATATGCATCCGTGTGACATAGACAATATCCTAGCAACGCTTATGCCAGGTGCGCGTGACATAAAACGGACGAATATAGCACTTATTGTCTATCCGCATTACATGGGCCGGAAGAGGGGGGGAGGACGCTATGGAGGTGTGGGTTTCTCACGGGGGCTGATTACTGGGAGTATGCTTTGCATACCACATTTGGCATACACTGACATAGGCTGGTCCGAAGAGGGGAAGGGGGGGGAGACATACGACAACTATCAGAACAAGAGGGGGAGGGGAGAGGCACGACACTGGTACTGTGGGGGGAAAGTGAGAGTGAGTTGGTTGTGTATAGTACTTGGGGGGGGGGATAGTTCATACTTGGGGGCAGCCCGGGGTCTGGCGCCACACACTCTGCGCGTGAGCATCACTGTGGTGGTAAGTTCACTGTTCCCACACGGGGGAGTTAAAGGGGGGGAGGGCAGGGGAACACTGGGGGTACTGGAGGAAGGGGGGGCGGCTGGTGCACTGGAGATCGTGTCTTTAGGTCACTAGGGGACAAACATCAACTTCAGAGTCTTTTTACTCACGGGGTAGGCGGAGAGGGGCACTCGAGTACGCCAGGCAGGGGAGCCCTTATGCTGGCAGCTGCAGATGGAGGCCGGGCGTCGAGGGTGGGCCATCCGCAGTGTAGTCCAGGGGTAGGTCATATGTGAGGTCGCCATGGGTCCTATGGGAACTAGTGGGTGGTGTGGTGGGTGGCCCTCTTTCTACAGGGGCCCTGGGTGAGGCAGGGCCCTCCAGAAAGGGGCCGAATAGGGCCAGGAGGTGCACAGCACGGTGCTGGCCCTCCATCGTAGTTAGGGTCCTAGGGGCAGACCTGGGGAGGTCCGGGCTGAGGGTCAGCTGCGGAGAGGGCGGCGCCCTGGCTGGACTGGGATCTCGTCTGGCAGGGGCAGCTGTCAGGAGCGGGCTGCAGCCACCTGCGCTGGGGGAGGTCCGGTGGCTGCAGCAGGCGTTGGGGGTGTCCCTTTGGCTCCAAGGGCTGCGACCTCGCCTGCGGGAGGAGACTGTCAGGGGTGGACTGTGGCCTCTCGCTCCGGGGTAGTCCAGCAGCACCCATGGGTGGTGAGGGAGGAGCCACAGCAACAGGACACTTGGCCTCGGGATTGTCTCGCCCTGGCTGGTCTCTGGCAGGGTACCTGTAGGGGAGCAGATCCCACCTTCTGGAGGAGAGAGGCAGGGAGATGGGCACCTCGCTCTGCCACAGGAAGGGCTGGCTGAGCAAGAGGCACTGCCCTCTGTAGGAGTTCCGGGAGTCAGGGAGGGGGAGCGACCAGGGGCCTGCTCCCCAGCTTGGTGGGCTTGACAAACCCTGCTGAAACTCTGGTCTGGGACATGAAAGGGAGACCCGATGGGCACTCCTTCGGTCAGGCAGCCCTGGTGGGCACTGCCTGAGTTCCTACTCGGGACAGGGGTAGAGGAGGAGCCTGAGGGAACTCCTCCAGGTGTCACAGAACCTGGCGAGGGCGGGAAGAAGAGGCCTGGTGGGCTCTCTTGGTGAAAGCTGCAGCTCCGGTGGAGTCTGCTCTTCTGCCGTTGGGACTGGGGCTCCTGTCCCAGGGACGACGGGAGGGGGAGGCCCAGTGAGCTCTCCTGGCCTAGGCCGCAGCTCCGGTGGAGTCTATCCTCTGTTTGTCGTGGTTGGGGGAGCCTTGGGGGACGACTGATGCCTTGTCCCGAATGGTAGCTCTGGTGGAGTCTACCCCTGGGCCCACCTCCCTCCTGGGGAGTCCTGGCAAAGGTCGTCCATAGGACGTGCCGATGTGCTGGCTCCTGAAGGTGGGTGGCAGAGGATGGAGAAGTGGTGGTCACTCCACCCACAGTAGACCCGGTGGGTGCTACTGCGCTGCTGCAAGACTAGAGGCTCCTCCTGAGTCCTCCCCTTTTATGGAGGCCAATCCGATGGACATGGCATCTGAGGGCTTGTTTGGGACTTTGCGTGTGCAAGTCCCACCCCGATTCTGGTGAGTGTTTCCTCCGCTGGGGTGTAGTGTACTTTCACTGAACACTGCCCGGTGGTCTGCCTGCCGGGAAGAGGGGCGTCAGGTCACAGGAGAGATACGCAGGTAAAACGGCCTCCCCGTCATCTCATGGGGTGGGGGTCACTCCCCTGTACTCTCCTCCTGGGGTGGTGGTGTCGGGCTCATCCTGCCACGCGGGTATTTCAGGAAGCTTTAGTGGAATTCAGTACCGTCCATTTTCTCTCACCGTGGCATTCTCAAGTGTAGAAAATCTGTTAAGCAAAGTCTTCCTGAGAAACATACGAAAAATGATGACTGGTCTGATCATACATACTGTAACATCCAACAAAATGATAACGTCTCGAGTGATTGTAAGTGTTCTAGTTTCACTTAAGTATTATGAGACTTAAACACATTTCATCCAAATAACATGAAATCTACATATTTATATTTATGATGATTAATATCTTTATCCACCAATCTGTTTTTCTACTTAATTAATTTTAAATTAAATGCCGCCATTGAAGTGGTCGAGCCTGCCACTGACAGTGAACAGTCGCACTCTCATGAATCATTAATAATATATCTTTGTGTGGACTTATGATTCAAATTAATGTTTGTAATATGTAGAGGAATTATTTTTTTCTCGAATAATTGAGAAGAAATGAAGGCAAACTACTTATTATTTTCATAGTAATACATAAAAAATATTTATCCAGCTAGACTAGCATCAAATGAACTCCAAGATCCTCATTTATTTTGCATTAGTAGTCTTTTATTGTACTGAAAGAGGTGGAGTTACATTACTCACTATTGGCTGGAACAAAATACTTTGTAATTGACCTCTTCAAGTCGATTACTAGCCAATATAAGTAAAAAATCGGTACGATGCTCGTAACATCCCAAATATCCAAGTGGCGCATGCGCATTGAAGGTACAGTCCCAGGGACAAGATAGACTCTGCTTTTGTTTACTAATATTGTGGCACCCAAGATTTTGTAATATTCACATTTGAGGACATCAAGATAATTTCAGAAAGGCTGTCTTAGATAAATATTTTTACAGATCAGCTTCTAACTAACTGCTCTATGCTGCAAGATATTACCAAATTCTTCTGTTACTGTGCTTTCATTTCACCAAGGATTTTGTGTGCATGTGGGACAAGGGGGATGTTGTTGATAGTGAGGTGTGAGTTATGAATGTGTTCTACCATAAAAGAGGCCATTCTGAGTCTTTTTGTAGTACACCAGTCATGAAGTGTGTGTGGGAGTGTTAAGTCATCTGGGTAGGAAGCAGTGTGTACTTTGTGAGTGAATGTGAAAAGCACATATTTTTATATATATACATATATTTTTCTAAATATACTTATTATAGAGAATATATTCTATTCTGGATTGATTAGCCACTTTGAGAAATATATACATACTGTATATGACACTATATTATCCAAATTGTTTATTTTGTAATTTCATCATTCATAATCTGAGGAAATTGATGGCC
Organism: Coenobita brevimanus; assembly: GCF_032717465.1. Lineage (NCBI taxonomy): Eukaryota > Metazoa > Arthropoda > Malacostraca > Decapoda > Coenobitidae > Coenobita > Coenobita brevimanus. Next base: position 50,678,631 of record NC_137024.1, on the reverse strand, counting down.
ACCCCTATTAATGCACAGGGGAACACAACAGTACGATCCTGACATCTCAGATTCTCAGCGTGCGTCCTCTCGACTTCAGTCCAGCCTTCCGACCTCTCTCAGAGCAGGCAAAAAATGACTGTTGACCGTTCCTGGATTTGGGACGGTTTGTCGAAATCGTTGACTGAAGGCGAATTTAGGCACTAATAAATTTAAGTTAGTAAATCATCTCAGAGGAGGAAAATATGACTTTCCTCATTGAAACCGTATGTTAAGAGATACAAATCTACTCATTTCTAAAGAATTAACATAGAAAACATTAAATTATAAGGGATGAATGAGGTAACTAGTTGCTAGACTTGCCAGATTAGAATATTTTTACCTTTTTGTATGACTCAAACAAATGAATAAGCTCTTGTTGTGTGTATTCATTGGAATGTGTAAGTGGTTTTGTAAGTAGGAATGACATTAATCCTATCACAAGTGCACACAAACAAATGCAGCATATGATTCATGAGCATGCGTGTCCTACAACGTCTGTGGCAGGCTCGACCATGACGATTGTCAATTGTCTTCCACCCCATAAAGTACCCCATTGCTGTCTATTAGTACTGTTAGCCTCTGGAGAAAGTGACTTCACTCCTGACAATAAATAACTAATACTATTAATAATATCAGGTTCTTGCTGATGCGTAACTCCTAGAAGGCACAACGGATTTTATGTTTAATACAACAAGACTGGCCTATAAGTACCAGTTATGAATAGCAAAACGTTTATGCAGGCTAGGAGCTATAAGGGAAATAAGCTTAATTGTGGAGAAATGAAACACGAGTTTACATTACATTAAGCTCAAGAAAAAGAACTGTTAAATTTATTGATTACAAAGAAATAAATTTAACGTTACATTTCAAATGAATTCAAAATAAAGAGATCGCACCCACTGACTCACTCAAAAGCTAAATTCTTACCCCTAGAAAAAAACAACATGCGGCTCAGCCGGCCAGCATGTGAGGAAACAGCACACTTAACTAAACTCTTAAACCTAGGAAAATGCAAAAAGGAAGTACTGATCAATGAATGTAGTGTATCACCAAAGAAGGGTGGGAGCCTGGAGAACTGTAGTCTAGTGGAGTCTGGATGCTAGCTGACCTCTCACTCTCTCACTGCTGGAGCACAGAACCTCACTCCGTCACGACAGACACTTGACTAAAATTCAAATACGATGCGTGTGGTAGGAATATGCACAGGCCACCGGAAGAAGGCGTGGCCAATGGTCGAGGCAAGCAGGGGCGAACAATAAAGAAACAATAATATCGCTCAGTAGAGCACTTAATGACGTGCATTAGATCAATCACTTTTGAAACAGTGACGAATGTTTTGAAAAGTATACCACCGAAATGGAGAGAGAAACAGTTAACTGAACGATACACAGTGAGTTTTCCACTAATAGTTCGTGGTTTCTCACAAAAGGAAAATTTCACGAATTTGATTCGTGACAACCCCTGCCACATCATAATAGACCTATCCCCTTACCCACACCTGACCTGACTAGCTGATCAGACCAAATGTGGGAAAATATCCCCCCAGGGCTGCGTCATTATTTATTCATTCACAATTTCTCTCCATTTATTTCTGTCACGCACAGCCACTCTTCCTTGCTCAACAGACATCTCTCCCGCATCCAGCGCTCTCTTCACGCTGTCCATCCATCCTATTCATGGTCTTCCTCTCAGCCTTACATCTCTCACATCAGATCTAGTTATCTTTTTCACCAATCACTCATTATCCATTCTCTCCATATGCCCAAACCATCGCAACACCCTCTGCTCAATTCTACCAGCCATCTCCTGAACAACTCCAGTTCTCCTTCGCACTCGATCCATACGCGTCACTCCACACATACTCCTCAGACACCTCATCTCCATTTAAACTTTTCCTCACTGCTACACCCATATTCCATGTTTCAGCCCCATATAATGCAGTCGGTACCACAACACCCTCATACAGCCTTCTCTTTACATCCATTCTAAGCGAACGACATCTAAACACTTTTTTCATTCCTCCCAGCACCTTACCTACTTCATTCATTCTAAACTTCACTTCTGCATCTATTCTTCCATCCACAGCAACATGTGATCTTAAATATTTAAAACACTCTACCTCCTCAAGCAACTCACCATTCAAAACTATATTCATCCCCCTATCATCTACCAACCTCGCACACTTCATCACTTTACTTTTATTCTCATTTACTTTCAATTTCCTCCTTTCACACACCCTTCCAAACTCCTCTACCAACTGTCTCAATCTCTCCTCTGAATCAGCCACCAGTGCAGTATCATCTGCAAACAGCAGCTGCTTCATATTCCACTCTCCACCATCAACATTCACCAGACTCAGACCTCCACCTAAAACTCCTGCATTCACCTCCCTTACAACACCATCCATATAAATATGAAACAACCAAGGCGACATCACGCATCCCTGTCACAGCTCCACTCTCACGGAAAACCAATCACTCACAGCATTTCCCACTCTTTCACACACTCTACTATTTACATAAAAACTTTTCACCCCTTATAATAACCTACCATCAAGTCCATACAATCTTAAAACAGTCCACAAAGCCTCCCTATCAATTCTATCATACACTTTCTCTGAATCCATGAATGCTCAAAACGCATCCTTGCCTTTTGCTAAATACTTTTCACACACTTGTCTCACAGCGAACACCTGATCCGCGCATCCCCTTCCTCTCCTAAAGCCACGCTGCTCATCACCAATCACTCCCTCTGTACCCTCTCTAACTCTCATAATTAACACTCTACCATACACCGTACCTACAACACTCAACAGACTTATACCGCTAAAGCTAGTACATTCATACTTATCACCGTCGCCTTTATACAACGGGACCACACAAGCACTTGCCAAGTCAATTGGCACCATACCTTTCACAAAGCACACATTCAACAATCTTACTAACCAGTCAACAATAGTCACTCCACCCTTCCAGCATTCCACAGCACACCCATCCATACCTGCAGCTTTCCCTGTTTTCTTCTCCTTTACTGCCTTCTCCACTTCCTCTTTCGTGACCAAAGAATCATTCAACTCTCCTAACACTTTTATTCATTGCACCCTTTCATTTGCCACAGTCTCAGCCACCCTTTCCTCCTCTACATTTAACAATCTTTCAAAATACTCTGCCCATCTCTTCCTTACTGCATCCATCTCAATTAACATCCTTCCATCCTCTGCTTTTAGTCGCTCTTCCTTCCCAGACTCTCCCTTTCGCACCCTTTTCACCTCCTTCCAGAACATTTTCTTAGTCTGTTGAAAATTCTCAGTCAGATGCCTACCCCACCTTTCATCTGCTGCCACTTTAGCATCACGCACAGCCCTTCTCGCCCTATTCCTCTTTTCCTCATACCTCTCATATGACACCTCATCCTTGCTCTGCAGCCACACTTCATATGCACGTCTCTTCTCAGCCACAGCCATACTTACTTCCTCGCACCACCATTCACTTCCTTTTCTTACACCACCACCCACTCGTCTCACACCACACACCTCTTCTGCATGCCCCACCACAGCACTCTTAAACAACTGCCATTCCTCCTCCACACTACCATTTTCCTGATCTTTCACTGCGTTCCACTCATCTTTCCATGTACACATAAAAATGTGTGTCAAACTATTTTCATCAAACAAGGCTTGCATTACACATAGTCATTATTTTTCATTTTTTGACATCATAGCAATTCCTCCTCCTCCCTGCCTTTATAGTCCTTTATTTTGTACCCAACCATCTTCTTTGTATCATAAACTACCCCCATCATTCCCTCCCACACTCCAGCAAATAGTACCAGTAAATGGATTTCACACACCAGATTCATCCAACTTTGCATACTGTTATTCATCCATAGAACATTTCCTTTCTTCTGTCATCTCCAATGCCTTGCTTCTCATAAGAACCTCCCACCCCCACCTTCAACATGGGACAGCCATGCCAAAACTACCTCCAGGCTACTCTCATCACATGCTCTTATCTATCCCTGGTCTCTCAACACTCCTACTTCATAATCTTATGCCTCTTCCTTTTTCTTATCTCACACCGATACATTGCTCTTTGTCATTCATAGCGGAGCAACTTTCACATCATCATTTATGACATTAGTATGAATGACTCTCGTAACCTTTTGCCCGATTCCTTCCTCTACCCCCACTGGGCGCATGGGTGAAAGTAAGCCAAACAAAAATATCTCTCGGGTGGTTAGGGGTTCAGTTATACAGCCCCCAAAGTGCTAGAATGCAGTGTTAAACACAATATCAGAATTAGTCCTTGTGCACTGATAAACCAGGACTCCATCAAGAAAATTAAAGGAAAAATAGCTTTTAAGATCTTTATTCTGAAGTCAGCTTACAATGTGACATCAGCAGCATGTGACATAGTATTTGTCTACAGGACTTGAAAAAATTGTACTCCATAAAATTCACAAATCATTTACAATATTTTCCAAGATTAAATATACAGCCAGTTCAGGCACACACACACACCAAGTCACTGTACAGTCTGTCACATGTCATCTAAAATAAAATAAATCAATGTACACATCTATGACACACAATATATTTACATGAACCAGTAATGCTCTGAACTAGGCAATATATTATCTGTTCTGTATCAATAATAACTGAGTCATATAAGGTAACTTTAGACATAATTCAAAGTAAAACTACTGTACTGAGTGCATCATACACTGCAATATCTAAGCTTATTTTTAAAACACTTTTCCAAAAGAAATTTACAGACTAGAATACCCAAGACCTAATGTAGTGAACCTGCCAATACATACTTGCTTACTGCCAAATTATATAGCAAACTGAAGAGACCAAAATGAAAGCTAACAGCTGGTATTACTTGAGAACATTATTACTGATAATGCAACAGACATGCAAATAATGTAAATATCATCTAATATTTTTGAATCTCACCAAACAGAGATTTCAAGCAGTCCTTTAGAAACAACAAATACTTCCAAAGGATTTTATTTTTTATAAGATTAATTCTTGAAAGACTTAGGGAGGGGGATTATATATTCAAAAGCTTTGTACTGTAACTGTCTAACTGTTTGCCAGTAACTCTTATCTCCGGAAAAGCAGCTTATCTTTTGACGAAACTAATGAAAATAACACTTGGGTAGCTTTGGTTCTCAAGATGGTATCCTTCTGACCATTGCTGTATTAAATTTCAGCTTTTTTATACTGGTAGAGTTGTTATAGCCATACAAAAGATATGCCTTTACAGTTGTTGCAAGCCATTAACAACCTAGAACAAAACATACACCAGAAAAAAAAAAAAAAATACAGACGATTGAACAGTATACAGTATGCCCCAAAACTTATCAGATAGAACTGCAACCTCTTATATAACCTTACCTTCTATTATAATTTTTTCTATGTAAATTCTTTGCCAGCATTAAAATACATGGTAGCTAGTTTTAATTCTATTAGCAATCTTTGCTTCAGGATAAGAATAAAATATAAGCAAAGCATCCACATACTTTCTCTCTATAAAAAAAAAAAAAATCGTTTTTGATGTATTTAAAGCTGTCCTTTTGTAGTGGACAATATTTTGTCAATACTATCAACCTACTGTTCAGATCGAGGGCATGAGGCAACTTAGACTTAACAAAGTTACTACCTCAAAGTTATTCAAGCTCCACAAAGGCACCATGTACACTCTGACATGATTGAAAACTAAACATTCACACAGCAATTAAGCATCATGTCATCCCTCTTCTGTACAGTAAATGGGTTACTTTTAGTATTATACCATGCCTATTACCTAACAATTACAAAGGCTGGGGTCTTATCCATACCTTTGACAATTGTATACATGAGGTAATACAGTTAATTATCATATGACTTACCACTGCACCATACAGCAACAATACAATCCCATCCTCATATATATATAAATACTGTATATATATACTGTATACACACACACAAATATATATATATATATATATATATATATATATATATATATATATATATACACACACACACACACACACACACACATTAATGTATGAGTAATCCCTCAATTATCCAGATGCTCCATATCCGGTCATGCTCCGTATACAGACGTTAGGCCTTGGCTAGATCTATTAGGTCCATATCCGGATTTATTTGTCTGTAACCAGACACGGAAATTCCAACTCCGGCAACTGGCTAGCTTACAAAATCAAAAAGTTCATTGGGTGGCTTGCTGGCCTCTCTGCTCACGTGTGGGCAATAGACCATAACCCACAAGCGGAGCTAAAATGGGTGTCTGGATCCCTACCGAATGATGAAAGTCGCTGGCTGCCAGGATCACTCGTAACGTACCGCCAGCATGCAAGTAATACCAACTGCAACTCATGAGCTGGCTGCAAACGCCCATCTATCTCCCCACCAAATGGCCAAAATCGTCCTGCAGCCAGGATCACTAGTAACGTATCACCAGCACGAGAATCATACTGACCACAACCTGAAAGCTGACTGAAAACGCCCATCTGCCACCTCACCAAATGGTGAAAATCTTCTGGCAAGCCTCGCTTCTCCCCACCCTCATCCCCTCCCATGCAACCTGCTGCCAAGTACAGTGGAGTTGCCTAATTTGCGTATCTGTAAACCAAGGATTTGTAATACACGGTACTTTGCCCAACCAGTCCCTATTTTTTTTTATTCCATGGACAAAATAAAAAAACACGGTTCCTAGGTTCCAAAGTGGCTAATTTCCGAGAAGATTTATAATATCCAGGCACCTATGATGTATTCTGCAGCAGCTAACCAATCACAGACAACCTAGACCCGGCAGCCAATCACAGCCCAACCCTGATGGCAAGTGTGCACACTACAGGCGCCATGTTTTGTTTACCTCCTGCCCGCCAACCACCAACTGTGTGTTCCCCCGTGAGTTCTGAGGGCTACCCTTTTTTTTTTTTTTTTGGTCAAGGTTACCACTCCCTGGGCTCTGTTAGGGATGGCTCCAACCCCCCCCCAAGGCAACGTTTGACCCAGCTGAGGTCCAAGAAGAAGGCTTCTCTCAGTTAAATACATGCATTGAATATTTCTAAGATTGTCTGTTTGTGTTTGCTGTTGGCTACTTTGATGTAGGTAGGGTGCTGTAGGGGGGTTTCACGAGGGTCCAGAATAAATATCCTTTTTCCCATTGGTTCTTAACTTTGTAAACTGCGGATATTGTAATCCACTGCTAGGTACCAGTCTCTAATTGCTGCGGATTAGGTGACTCCACTGTAACTCCCTGCCCATTGTCCCTCAGTCCTACCTTTCCATCGTGCAGACTACCATCCACCGGTGAGTTTTTGAAGTTTTTGGCGACTTATTTGAATACTACTGGTCACATCAAAATTCTGAAAAAACACACACACACACACACAAGAAAGCTAATGAAATTCTGCATCCAGACATATGCTTAACTCTTGCACGGTGGGGACAAAATTTTGCACAAGGATGTTTGGAAGTTATCTGAAGGCATTTTTTACCTTGAACAACTTTATTTTTACTGCATTTCTGTACTTTTACTCATCAGTTTTGTGTATTTTTATTAACTTATAGTATAAACACCTGCGAAGATGACGGTATACAATTAATACCAATTTTTTGTGCTGCGGAAACAGCCATAACTAGGTGTCTCAGAAACTCAACTATTTTTGCAACAGTCTTCAGTTATTTTTTGTGGATTTTTGTTGTTAAGGCATTGCTTTCTTAGTGTCTAGCATTGCACTGGATATTCCCATTCATATTTTGATGTCTAATATACCTGAAAGACCAGAGAACACTGCCAAAATTAGAAGGGGTGCTGTATATATAGTTTTTTTTTTTTTTTTAATGCATTGTTTTCTTAGTATTTAGCATTATTTTGTATTCCTATTTGTGTTTTGATGTCTAAATATGGCAGGAAGACCAGAGAACACTGCCAAAATTAGGAGGGGTACTGTGCATATAGGTAGGATTTTTGTTTTTCTTGTTGTTTATGCAGTGTTTTCTTAGTGTTTAGGATTATACTGCATACTGAAATGTGTGTTTTGATGTCTAAAAAGAGCCAAAAGACTGCAGAACACTGCCAAAAATTGGAAGGGGGGTACTGTACATCTTGGTATGGTTGTGCTTTTTTTTTTTTTTTTTTATTGTTTTCTGTGTTTAGGATTATGCTACACACTGCAATGTGTGTTTTGATGTCTAAAAACAGCCAAAAGACTGCAAAACACTGCAAAATTAGGAGGGGTACTGTGCATAACAGTATGTTGTTTTGTTGTTTATGCACTGTTTTCTTAGTTTAGGATAATATTGCATATTACAATGTGAGTTTTGATGTCTAAAAACAGCTGAAAGACTGCAGAACACTGCCAAAATTAGGAGGGGTGCTGTACATATACTGTAGGTTGGGTACGGTAGAGAATATTACTCCGTATCTGGACACTGCCCGTATCCGGATGTGCCTTTGGCTCTTTTATGTCAGATATTTAAGGGATTACTGTATATGTATATATATATATATATATATATATATGCATGTATAAATGTGTATATACTGTGTGTGTGTGTAATATATATATATATATATATCCATCCATCATCCAATCCTACATTGCCCCATGAGCAGCGTAGGAGCCCAGGGCTAGGCAGCTGGTCTCGACATTTGAGATGAGAGTGACCAGCCTCACTCATCCCTGAGTGGCATTACATGAGCAATCAACCCCAACCACCCCTTGGATATAAACCTTCACTGGCTCAATCTGACTGGAGTGCAATAATTACCCACTAAACCACCAGGTGCCAAAATATGGCTATATGGTTACCACCCAGTGTAGTAAATGGTTTCCTGGTGTACAGGAAACCATTTGGCTTGTCACTCAGTGCAGACTCACCCACAGGCAGTAGGAAAAGGAAAGAACGAAGGAGAGAAAGACAGAACAGGGAGTGTAAAGTCATCTGCAGGCAGAAGGACAAGGAAAGAGTGAAGGAAAGAAGGACAGAAGAGGACGGAAGGAAAGAAGGATGGAAGAGAGAAAAGGGCAGACACACGAGAGCAGCACTACATCGAGTGAGTGGATGGTGAGCGCCCCCACCTACCACAATATATATATATATATATATATATATATATATATATATATATATATGGCGGAGCCTCTGTGGTACAGTGGTAGAGTGTGCATTTCGTACAAGGGTGAGCTAGGGTTCGCGCCCCGCCAGGGTAATAAACTTTGGGAGTGTTCACCCAGCCACATACTGCACTGGGAGACACAAGGGGTGCTGTGGTTAAACCAGTGTTGCATACTATAAAGTATGCTTGCACCCAGTCGGCTTGCATGGGCCGATTACACTTGGTTCACAGACTACACACACATCCAAAGCCACTCCAACACTACAATTACACTTACAAGCACTTCTCACCCTACGTACAATCTCTACCAGACAGCCTAAGCCACTTGGTAGAGATACACAGGCTGTATCATCCCGACTTCGGTCGAGATAGGCCAGTCCTGCAGTGGATACTCAAACGGCTGATGATGATGATGATGATGATATATATGGAGCCTCTGTGGTACAGTTGTACAGTGTGCATTTTGCACGCCGGTGAGCCCGCGTTCACCTCCCGCCAGAGTTGTAAAAACTTTGGGAAACGTTCACCAAGCCACTTGCTACTTTGGCGGACACAAAGGGTGCTATGGTTGAACCAGTGTCGCATACTAGTACAGTTTGCTTGCACCCAGTCGGCTTAAGGCAGGCCGATTACACTTGGTTCACAGACTACACACACATACAAAGCCACTAAAACACTACAATCATACTCACGAGCACTTCTCACCCTACATACAGTCTCTACCAGACAGCTGAAGCCAATGGATAAAGATACATTGGGTGTATCGTCCCTGCTTCGGAAGGGATAGGCCGGTCCTGCAGTGGACCTCAACAGCTGCTGCTGATTATATATATATATATATATATATATATATATATATATATATATATTATATATTATATATTATATATATATATATATATATATTATATATATATATATATATATATATATATATATATATATATATATATATATATATATATATATATATATATATATATATATATATATATATATATATATATATATATATATATATATATATATATATATATATATATATATATATATATATATATATATTATATATATATATATATATATATATATATATATATATATATATATATATATATATATATATATATATATATATATATATATAATATATATATATATGATTATGTGTGGGTGGATGAAAAGATGAGAAAGTGTGTAATGGATGCAAAAGCATATAGAGGTTGAGGGGTGAACTTTCTGACCACCACTTGGTGGTGGTGAGATTCAAAGTCCAAGTGAAATGGAGAAATAGAAGAAAGGAAGGACAGGAGGAAGTAGTATATGCAAGGAGGGTGGAAAGGTTACAAGAGGATAAAAAAAAGGGCAGAACATAAGAGAGAAGTGGAGGGGCGATTGGGTAAATATGGATTGGAGCAGTTGGGGGACGTGGAATGTGTTTGCAAGATATTCACAGAAGAAATTTGTGCAGCATGTGAGGTGCTGTGTGGGGTGAAGAGAAGACAAAAAGGGGTGCAAGGAACAGCGTGGTGGACTGAAGAGGTGAGACAGGCTGTAGAACAAAAGAAGACAGCATATAGTAAGTGGATGAGAAACAGGGGGATGGTAGATGTTGAGAGCCAGAAAAGAGAGCTATATGTAGAGAGGAAGAGAGAGGTGAAAAGATTAGTAAGAGAGTAGGAAGAGAGTGGATGTGGAATTTGGAAGGAACTAGAGTGTAAAGTGGAGGGAATGTAAGAAAATGTTCTGGAAAGAGGTAAAGAGGGTTAGACAGGGTGGCAAAGAAGTTAGTTGGGGAGTGAAAGATAAAAATGGTAGATTACTGGTAGAGAAGGGAGAAAAAGTGAGCAGATGGAGGGAACACTTTAAGGAACTGTTGAACATAGAAAGTAATGCGAGTATAGGTGGCTGGGGAATGGCTGGGAGACGGAGGGATGTGAGAAGAGAGGAAGAAATCAGTAGGATGGAAGTTGTGGACGCAATGAAGAAAGTCAAAACGGGGAAAGCCCCAGGAATTGAAGGAAAGTGTGGTGAAATGCTGAAGCATGGGGGAGAGATAATAGCAGAATGGATGTGGAAGATGTGCAGATTGACCTGGTAGAGTCCTGGAGGATTGGAGGTCAAGTATAATTATTCCCCTGTACAAAGGAGAAAGTAAGGCAGTGTGAAAGGGGAAATAGTAGGGGAGTAAAAGATAGGAATAATAGATTGTTGGTGGAGAAGAGAGAGAAATTGAGGAGATGGAAGGAGCACTTTGAGGATATGTTGAATGTAGAGAGTGAGCAGTGCGAGTATAAGTGGTTGGGGAATGGCTGGGAGAAGAAGAGATGTGAGGAGGGAGGAAGAGATCAGTAGGGCGGAAGTAGCGGAAGCGATGAAGAAGATTAAGCTGGGAAAGGCCCCAGGAATTGATGGAGTGTGTGGTGAAATGCTTAGGTATGGGGGTGAGATTGTTGTGGAGTGGATATGGAAGTTGTGCAGATTGGCTTGGGAAGAGGGAAGGGTTCCAGAGGACTGGAAATCAGGTATAATTGTTCCTTTATACAAAGGAAAAGGGGAGAGAGAAGTATGTGGTAACCATAGGGGTATTTGCCTTCTTAGTGTGACTGGTAAAATATATGGTAGAATACTCATTGATAGGGTTAGGCATATGACAGAGGAGCTAGTTGGAGAAGAACAAGGGGGATTTAGGAAGGGAAAAGGGTGTGTAGATCAGATATTTGTTCTAAGATGTTTAGTGGAGAAGTATCTAGAGAAGGGAAGGAAAGTGTATGCTGTCTTCATGGACTTGGAGAAAGCTTATGACAGAATAGATAGGCAAGGTATGTGGAAGGTATTAAGAATATATGGAGTGGAGGGGAAACTGTTGAGTGCTGTGAAGAGTATGTATGGAGGAGCTAGGGCTGCAGTGCGAGTGGATGGTGAGCTGAGTGAGTTCTTTGATCTCAATGTGGGACTGAAACAGGGTTGTGTGATGTCTCCATGGCTGTTTAATATATACATGAATGGGGTTGTAAAGGAGGTGCAGGGTAGGGCAGTGGATGTGGGGGTGGCTCTAATGAATGAGGGTGAGATTTGGAAGCTTCCGGTGTTGCTGCTTGCTGATGATACAGTACTGTTGAGTGAAGATGAATGGGAGTTGCAAGGTTTGGTGAATGAATTTGGGACAGTGTGTAGGAGGAGGAATCTGAAAGTTAATGTAAAAAAAAGTAAAGTTATGGTGTTTGAGAGGAATGAAGTCACAGAGTGTGCAGTGAGGTTGGATGGTGAGGATATGGAGAATGTGAGTGCATTCAAGTACTTGGGTAGTGTGATGTGTAAGGATGGAACTTTGTGGGATGAAGTGCGTGAAAGGGTACAGCAGGGAAGGAAGGTTGTTGGTACACTGAAAGCAGTGATGAGAAATAGGGAGGTGAGTATGGAAGTTAAGAAGTCACTGCATGATAGTATTGTGATCCCTACCCTGACGTATGGAAGCGAGGCATGGACCTTGCAAGAGAGGAACAAGTCTAGTGAGAGCAGTGGAAATGAGTTACTTGAGAGGAGCATGTGGAGTGACGTGGAGGGACAGGTTGACGAATGAAGAAGTGAAGGAACGCTGTGGGGTGGATGTGGATGTGGATGTGGCTGAGAGGATTAGGAGAAATACACTGAGGTGGTTTGGACATGTGAAGAGAATGGAGAATGAAAGACTGACTAAGAGGGTGTATGTAGGTGAGGTGGAGGGAGGGAGAGGGAGAGGTAGACCGAGGATGAGGTGGAGGGACGGAGTTGAGAGGTATATGAGGGAAGGGGGGGTGAGTTGGGGGGAGGGTAGTCAAATGGTGGGTGACAGAGCGACTTGGAGGCGTTTTGTCTGCGGCCACCCTTTGCGGGATTAGGGCGTCGGGCTATAGATAGATAGACAAAGGAGAAAGGGAAAAAGAAGTGTGTGGTAATCACAGGGACATTTGTCTTCTTAGTGTAATAGGAAAAGAATATGGCATGATACTTACTGACAGAGATAGGGAAATAACAGAGGAATTAGTTGGAGAAGAACAGGGAAGTTTTAGGAAGGAAGAGGTTGTGTAGATCTGATATTCATTTTTAGATCTTTAGTGGAAAAGTTTCTAGAGAAGGGAAAGAAGTTGTATGTGCCCTTCATGGATTTGGAGAAAGCACATGACTGGGTGGATAGACAAGGACTGTGGAAAGTATTAAGAATATATGGAGTAGATGGGAAGTTCCTGAATGCTTTAAAGAGTATGTATGAGGGTGCTAAGGCTGCAGTGCGTGTGGATAGTACACTGCGCGAATTTTTCTACTTGAAGGTTGGATTGAAACAAGGATGTGTCATGTCTCCATGGTTGTTCAATCTATATATGGATGGGGTTATAAAAGAGATACAAAGTAGGGCAGTGGATGCTGGAGTGACCGTAATGAGAGAGGGCAGTGTTTGGAAACTCCCTGGACTGTGGTTTGCAAATGATACTGTGTTAGTGAAGAGAAAGAGGAGCTGCAAGGCTTGGTGGATGAGTTTGAGACTGTGTGTAAGAAATGGAATCTTAAGGTGCATGTAGGGAAGAGTAAGGTGATGGTCTTTGAGAGAAGTGAAGTCAGTGAATGTGCAATGAGGTTGGATGGTGAGGAAATGGAAAATGTGAGTGTGTTTAAGTACTTGGGTAGTGTAATGAGTAAGGATGGAAGTTTAGAGGGTGAAGTGCTCAAAAGGGTACAACAAGGAAGAAGGGTTGCTTGTTCCTTGAAAGTAATGATAAGAAGTAGAGAAGTGAGCATGGAAGTGAAAAAGATACTACATGACAGCATTGTGATACCAACTCTAATGTATGGAAGTGAAGCTCGGCCTTGTTGGAGGGACAGAAGTCAAGAGCGAAAGCAGTGGAAATGAGTTACTTGAGAGGAGCCTGTGGAGCCCCATGGAGAGACAGACCGACAAATGAGGATGTGTTTATTGTGGTGTGGATGTGGATGTGATAGGAAGTGTTAGGAGAAACACACTGAGTGGTTTGGCCATGTGGAGAGGATAGAGAGTGAAAGACTGACAAGAAGTGTGTGTATGTGAGTGAGGTGGAGGGAGGGAGAGGGAAGTGGAGGCCAAAGATGAGATGGAGGGATGGAGTGGAGGTATATGAGAGAGGGGTGTGTGAGCTCAGAGCAGGGCAGTGATATGACAGGGGACAGGGTGACATGGAGGTGATTTGTTTGTGGCCACCCCTTATGGGATTAAGGCATCTGGCAATAGACAGATAGATAGTATATATATATATATATATAGATAGATAGATAGATAGTATATATATATATATATATATATATATATATATAGATAGAGAGATAGTATATATATATATATATATATATAGATATATAGATAGATATATATAGATAGATAGATAGTATATATATATATATATATATATATAGATAGATAGATAGATAGTATATATATATATATATATATATATATACCATGCTCGACAAAAGTATTGCGCGCCCGGCGCCCCTCCTACAAAACAAACCTTTCTACTATGGAAAAAACATGTAAATAATGCATTATAATTACCTATAATGCTTGGTAGTGTTTCCTTTGCGCTTCTTCATGGACCTGAGACGTCGTGGAAGTGAAAGGGCGAGGTTCCTCAGGTGCTGGGGTGATATACTTGCCCAGGACTCACGAATGGCTGCTTCCAGCTTATGCAGAGAGCTCACGTCCTTCCCTTGGAGATTCTTCTTTATGAGGTACCAGAGGTTTTCTGTTGGTTTACTGTCTGGACTATTGCCAGGCCAGTCTTTCATGAAGGAGACCTCGTAGTCAAGAAGCCAGATGGTGAGAGTTTGGCTTTATGAGCAGGTGCACTGTCCTGCTGAAACACTTGTGCACCTGTGAGCTCAAAGGACTCAGGTAAATGATCACAAAGCAGCTCCAGGTAAACGTCCTGATTCACTCTGCAGTTCCTGGGAGGCACAACAAGCTTCCCCAACCCCTTACCAGAGAAACAACCCCATACCATTAGTGAATATCAGGGTGTTTAACTGTGCTCTCCACGTAATGGGGGTCAAGCGAGTCACTACCTCTGCGCCGGTACACATGTGCTCCTCGATTACAGGTAACGGTGAACGTTGCCTCATCTGACCACAACACTGACAACCATTGGTCCTCACCCCAGGTAAGGTACTTGTTAGCAAAGGCAAGCTTACGAAGTCATTGGTTACGTGTAAGAAGAGGCTTTCTCACAGGCCTGTGGCTTGTGTAACCAAGTTCATAGACTCTTCGAGAAACAGTGCGCACCGAAACCTCGCCAAACACTTCCGGGTTGCTATCCTTAATTCTCCTTGCAGTCACACGAGGATTAGACTCCACTGCACGTTTTAGCACTTTAACAGACCTTGGGGAAGTTTTCCTGGGCCTACCAGACCGTAGTTTCTTTGTAGGAACGTCACCACTATTTTCCACCCAGTAACGGGCACACCACCTCTGCACTGTCGACTGAGCCACACCAACCATATCACTAATTTCCTTCGTGGGGTGGCCTGCCTCTTTTAGAGCATTGATCTGTGATATTATTTCACTAGACAATTCACGGGTAGGGGCCACATTAAAGTAGTGAAAGCCAAAACACTGCGGGTCACTAGGGAAAAAATGGCGCAACAAGAGAGGGAGGAACGGCCGGGTTCCCCTCTCTCATGCAGCCCGCAAGCAATTGAGGCGCCAGCCAACCAGCGCACAGTAAGGCCTCAGGCTGCCGTGACGTCATGTTAGTGCCCAAAACTTCTGGCTAAATTTTTTCTCCCTAAAAAGGAGTGATTCTTTTCTCTCCAAAAGTACTGCGCGCCTTGACATAGGCGCGCAATACTTTAGTCAAGCACCGTATATATATAATATATATATATATATATATATATATATACACACACAACACACACACACACACACATGCACACAGTAAAAATTCTCTCATTCAGCATCTTTGGGACCAAGCAGGTGCCAAAAAAGCAGAACCTGCCGGATGACCAGGAAAACCTGCCAAAAAGTTTTTAACAATAATGGATGATCACCCAAATGCAATCACAGTGTCTAGCAAGTATTATTGGTCAACCCTAAGCACTAAATCTGCCTTCTGTTTCTTAAAGTCATATATAGTAGAAGAGCTCACACCAAAATCTTCCATTATCCTCTTCCTAGGAACACCCGCCTCCAATTTTTTCAATAATTCAAACTTCTTGGTGATAGTCAGCACATTATGGGTGCATTTTTTCATCAGTACGCTTTCCACTAGCAGAGGCCACAGCGCAACACACTAACGAGAGGATGGTCATAAAACAGCACGACAAAGTTTCCAAAGCTTAGATAGGTCCCGCTCACAAAGCCAGACACTCATGAGTCATGATGGCTGACAGCACATGCAGTGTTGGCAAGCAGCAATCTTCAATAGCGCTATGCTGAACTTTAAAACACATTAAGCTGTAGGTGAACTGTTCAAACTTTTGCGCTAAACTGGACTTCAAAACACGCTAGATGTAGAAAATCAAATATTTATTGGCACTAAATTATTATGAAAAGCAATAAACTAGTATGAAAAATGCTAGATCTAGTGCCACCAGTGCCAAATTGGCCGATCGGCTCAGCATATGTGCCGGAAGAGCAGAGAACTTTCATAATGGGACTATTTATGAAAACCGCAGAAAACCGGAAAGACCATGAGACCAGATGCCGAATGAGAGGACTTTACTGTTTATGTGTGTGTGTGTGTGTGTGTGTGTGTGTATATATATATATATATATATATATATATATATATATATATATACATACATACCATTTTCGTTTTTGAAGGCTCCAGCACGCTTGCATGTGTCAGCCTTAGTCACCTAGTGGCGATTCTCCATGCTGCTTGACCTCTGACAGCTTCCCTAATTAGTCCCTCAACTCTGAGGGCACATTTAGCAACCTTGTCCCTGGTCTTTTTCAGTCTACCTCTCACTACCCTACCCCCAACATAAGCATTTCTCACTTTCTGCACCTAATTATCATTCCCCATCCTCTCCAAATGCCCAAACCATCTCAATCTACCTCTCCCCATCACAACACCAAAAATACACTCTAATTCCATTCTACCTCTCAACTCTTCCATCATAAACCTAGCCCTCCCAGGCCTTACACGAAAGTATGCACTGCACATCCACCAAATCGTGCAGTATATATATATATATATATATATATATATATATATATATATATATATATATACACACACGCACACATACAGCAATCCCTCATTTATCTAGACCCTGTTCATTACCTAGATGCTGGACCTTAGCTCTATTAAACCATTATCTGAATATACTTGCTATTTTCTGGACGTAAATTTCCCTGAGAACTTTGTCCGGCCAGCTGCATGTTCAAACATTTGGTATCATGGCCGCTGGGCTCTAACCATGTGTGGGAAATAGGCCGTAACCCACAACCTGAGCTAAAATGCCTGTCCGCCCCCATACTGAATGGTTAAAGTCGTGTGCTGGTCCGATCACTCCCAACGAACCTCCAGCACCCAGGTAACACTGACAGTAAACCACAAGCGGTGTCAAGACGTTCATACGCATCCCCACTGCATGTCCAAAGTCGTGCAGCCACTGGGATTAGCCTTTCCCAACTGCCACCGCATGACTAACAGAGACCGCAAGCCACAAGTCAGATTAAAGTGCTTGTCCACCTCTACACTGAACGTCCAAAGTCGCCCAGTCATCTTGAGTTGTGATTCCCAATGGCTAACCTGAGTGTAAGACAGACCACAAACCACAAGTCAGGTGAAAGTGCCCGTCTGCCTCATGAAAGAAGGGGGAAAATCCTGCCCACAACCTTGCTTCTCCCCCCCTCCCATCCCTCATCCATACCCTGCCATGCTCCCCGCCTTGCTAGCCAGGCTCCCCTCACTCCCTTCCTTCCTTCGCGCTGGAAGCACTGACCCGTGACTTTTTAAATTATTTGGCAATTTATTTGAATACTATTGGTCGCATCAAAATTCTGCAAAATCTACAAGAAAGCTCATGAAATTCTGCATCTAGACATATGCTTAACTCTTGCAAGGTGCAAGCAAAATTTTGCCAAAGTATGGTGGGAAGTTATATGAAGATAAGTTTTACTCTTGAACACCATTTTTTCTCACCACAGTTTTGTTATTTTACTCATCACAGTACTATGTTTTTATTAGCTTATCTCATACAATAAACACCACCAAAGATGATGTATACCATTTAAACCATGGACGAGATGGAGGGATGGAGTGGAGAGGTGTACGAGAGAGGGAGGTGTGAGCTGGGAGCAGGGCAGTGAAATGGCATTGGACAGGGTGACATGGAGGCAATTTGTTTGTGTCCAACCCTTACGGGATTAAGGCATCTGGCAATAGACAGATAGATAGATATTGGGCCATGGATATTTTTTGCATGTGTGCATGGGGAGAACACCAATATAACCAAATTCCAGTGGCATATTTGACCATGGATTTTTTGTGTGTGTGCCCCAGCAGCAGCTATCACTCATGTCACAAAGACAACTGATTTTCCAACTGTCTTCAGTTTTTTGTGGATTTTTGTAGTTTATGCATTGTTTTATTGATGTTTAGCATAAACATGGATATTCCTATGTATGTTTTGATGTATCAATATGGCAGAATGATCACAAACACTGCCAAAATTTGGAGGGGTACTGTATGTACAGGTAGTTCTTTTTTTCTTTTAATAAAATTTTCTTTACATGGTTTTCTTGGTGTTTAAAATTATTTTGGATATCCCTATGTGTGTTTTGATGTCTAAATATGGCAGACTGACCAGGAAACACTGCCAAAATTAGGAGGAGTACTGCACATAGTGATGTATACAATGGTCCCTCGCATTTAGCGTGTTTCAAGTTAGCAATTTTTGCATTTAGCAATTGGTTAGAAAACGTACCAATCCTGCGCATTTTGCGACTGCCTTAAGCGTTTAGCAATGAGGGGCATGAAATGCCTTGCCTGTCCGCCACCAGACCACCATTGTTATCACTGTTGTAAGCATCTGGTGACCTTGGGTGCTTTTTTTTTTTTTTCCCTCTCTCACAGTGCCGAGCATCTGCAGTTTTTCGCTGGTGAGTAGATGTACTGTATAACTATACAGTACTGTATCCGTATAATGTATTGCTAATATACTGTATTTCATTTTTAGCATTTAAAGTCGGATATTGGGGATCAAAAGGGTGACTTGGAGGATGGGCACAGACTAACTGATATTTTTCCCAAATAAAGTACACTTCGCATTTAGCGATTTCGAATTTGGCAATGGTTTTGCCAGACTATTTAAATCACTAAATGTGAGGGACCACTATACGCAAGGTGGTTTTTGGTTCTCAATGTTTTTTTGCATGGCTTTCTTGGTGTTTATTCTGGATATTCTTATGTGTGTTTTGATGTCCAAATATGGCAGAGTGACCTGAAAACACTACCCAAATTAGGAGGGGTACTGTACATACAATAGTGTATAGCTAGGGTGTTTTATGGTTTTCAGCAATTTTTTTGCAAGGTTTTCTTGGTGTAAAAAATTGTTTTTGATATTCCTATGTGTGTTCTGATGTCTAAGTATGCCAGAATGACCGGAAAACACTCAATGTAAGCAGAGGTACGTTACTAATAGTTTAGATATTGGCTGAAGGTTGGGTATAGGTAAGGTATGGGTATAGTAGGGGGGATATTGTTCACTGTCCGAAAAATCCCACTACCTGGACATGCCTTTGGCTCTATTATGTCGTATAACTGGAGGACTACTGTATGTATATGTACGTATGTGTGTGTGTGTGTGTGTGTGTGATATATATATATATATATATATATATATATACACACACACACACACACGAGGTGCTACCCAAAAGTTCCAGTAATTTGAACAGAGGGAGCCAACCATTTGCATTTTTGCCTTTTGCCACTAGCAGGAGTCAGCAGCACCCCTTGTGCATCAGTGTGGCCCTGGCCGTGTCTGTGAGCAGACGTGTTGTTGAGCTACGCTTACTATTGTAACATGGTGCGTAGGCGGTTTGGCGATTTTGCAATGGCAGACCAATGGCGCGGCAATGTCAAGTCAATGTTGATAATTTTCTTCGACATCCAAGGGATTGTTCACAAGGAATTCATCCCACCCAATCAATCTGTCAGCGGAAAGTTTTACTATGAAGTTCTGCAGCGTCTGAGGGAGAGCATCCACCGCAAATGTCCAGAACAGTGGAAGAACAAGGACTGGGTCCTGCATCATGACAACGCCCCCGCCCACATGTCAATTGTTGTCCGCAGTTCCTGGTTTCCACTAGCACGGTAGTCATTTCCCATCCACCCTATTTGCCTGACCTTGACTCCGGCAACTTTTTCCTGTTTCTCAAGCTGAAATTACGATTGAAACGGCGTCAATTTGACTCAATTGGGGAGATTCAGACAGAATTGCTGGAGGTGCTCAAGACCATCACGCCTCAAGCCTTCCAGGGATGCATGGACTCGTGGGAAAAATGCTGGGACCATTGTATAGTACATGCCCAAGGGAACTACTTCGAAGGTGACAGTGAGAACTAGGAGGTACTGTAACTTATTCTCCAATAATATTCAAATTACTGGAACTTTTGGGTAGAACCTCATGTATATATATACAGTATACAGTATATATATATATATATATATATATATATATATATATATATATATATATATATATTATAAATATATATATACCTGTATATATATAGTGTGTGGTAGGTGGTGCTCACCGTGCTCACCATCCACTCACTTGATGTAGTGCTGCTCTCAGGTGTCTGCCCTTTCCTCTCCTCTCTCCATTCCTTCCTTCCTCTTCTGTCTTTCTTTACTTCATTCTTTCCTCGTCCTTCTGCCTACGGGTGACTTTACACTCCCTCTGTTTACTTTCCTTCCTTCATTCTTTCCTCTTCCTTCTGCCTACGGATGACTTTACACTCCCTCGGTTTACTTTCTTTCCTTCATTCTTTCCTCTTCCTTTTGCCTATGGGTGACTCTACGCTTAGTGACATGCCTAATGGTTTCCTGTACACCAGGAAACCATTTACTACGAGGGTGGTAACCATATAACCAAATTATGGCACCTGGTGGTTTAATGGGTAATTACAGCACTCCAGTCAGATTGAGCCAGTGAAGGTTTATATCCAAGGGGTGGTTGGGGTTATTGCACATGTAATGCCACTCAGGGACGAGTGAGGCTGGTCACTCTCATCTTAAATGTCGCGACCAAATTGTCTAGCCCCAGGCTTCTACGCTTCTCATGGGACAACGTAGAGTTGGATGATGGATGAATATATACATATAGTCTGTACTTGTCTAACACAGTTAATTGCTTCCGCATCCCTACCGTGTTAGAGAAATTTCATGTTACAGGGACTCATGAAACCCCCTATTTCCTTTCGCACCCCTGCCCAAAGTCCACCTTTTCCCCCCTTGTGGTGCAAAATTTTTTTCATCCCCCCAATTTTAACCTCCTAGAAAGCATTAATATGGTTAAAAAAATAATAAAAGAGTATTATTACAATTAAAAGCCACATTTTATT
Source organism: Coenobita brevimanus (assembly GCF_032717465.1). NCBI lineage: Eukaryota > Metazoa > Arthropoda > Malacostraca > Decapoda > Coenobitidae > Coenobita > Coenobita brevimanus. The sequence continues at coordinate 50,656,875 of NC_137024.1, read as the reverse complement.
TACCTTATGGGAGGATAAGAAGCAACACACTATGCCGGAGGGAGCAGGCAGAGTGGGGAGGCAGGCGGAAGCAGGGAGTGTCCTGACTGGCTGGGTAGTTCAAAAGTGAGAATGCTGAAGCGTGATTGGGTGGGAGGAAGATGATGCCCATTGGCAAGGGAATGCTCCTATGATTCATCTCATCACTGCCCGCCCAATTAAAAAAAATCACGTTAGCTTCATCACTGGCCGTGTTACAAGCTATATTGCTTCTGGAAAACTGTACCGTGGTAGACCATTTTCGCGTTAGGGAAATCCGTGTTAGACAAGGATAGGTTGTATATATAATGTACATACGTATATATAGGTACACCTCGATATACGATACCCCAGCTTCATGATAGGAGTAGAAATACCACCATACCCTGCCTAATGATGGCCAAACCCCGGTTCAACGATGGTTGACTTATATTAATGTGTCTTAGCCATAGGTGGGGTGAACACTGTTATTTTGGGGTACAATTTACTAAGCTTGATTTTTTCCAGACTTATATTAGACTATCTATCTATCTATTGCCAGACGCCTCAATCCCGTTTGGGGTGGCCACAAACAAATCGCCTCCAAGTCGCCCTGTCCCCTGCCATTTCACTGCCCTGCTCCCAACTCACACCCCCCTCTCTCATATACCTCTCCACCCCATCCCTCCATCTCATCCTCGGCCTCCCCCTCCCTCTTCCCCCCTCCACCTCACTCACATACACTCTCTTCGTCAGTCTCTCACCCTCCATCCTCTCCACATGGCCAAACCACCTCAGTGTGTTCCTCATAACGCTTCCTATCACATCCACATCCACACCACAACGCTCCTTTATATCCTCATTCGTCAGCCTGTCTCTCCACGTGACTCCACAGGCTCCTCTTAAATAACTCATTTCCACTGCTCTCACTCTTGACTTGTGTCCTTCCAACAACGTCCAAGCTTCACTTCCGTACGTTAGAGTTGGTATCACAATACTGTCATGTAGTAACTTTTTCACTTCCATGCTCACTTCCCTGTTTCTTATCACTGCTTTCAAGGAACCAGCAACCTCACATTTCAAGACTTAGCAACCTCACATTTCAAGACTTAGTACTAGACTTAGTATTAGACAATTTTCAGATATTATTTGTTGGTTTTAGTGAGTTACTTACAGGTGTTATGCTTAGGTTAGCTTCTTTTACAACTGCTGGCCCATTTAGATTGGCTTTAAACTTGTTTTTGGGCTCATTTGGGTGGGTTTTGGATTTGGTTGGTAGGGGAAACTCAAGGCCGAAAAATGTATCCCATTACTTGACATGTTAAATCTACCCAAATATATGTTACCCCGCTTAACAATGGGTTTTTACCTAACCCCTTGAATTGTTAAACCACGGTATACCTGTATGTATATATGTGTATACAGTGGAACCCCGGAATTCGTACTCCTGTCTACTCGTACAACTCGGTTGTCGTACTGCTTTTTCGTCCAAAAATCGCTCCAGTTTTCGTATGGCGACCTGCTATTCCCACTAAGAGACGCGACGTTGTAGGTGCCATGTGATCGCCAGTCCCACTCTGTCTTCTGCCAGCTATGCATCAGTCATACAGGCTCCATTAAACTGTGATAAATTACGTACTTTCGTTAGAAAATTGTACATAATCATGGGCCCTAAGAAGATTAGTGAGTCAGCTGGAGCTAAAAGAAAAGCAGTGAGAACAACAATTAAGCTGAAAAAAGAGCTCACTGCAAAGTTTGAAAGCAGAACCTGTGTCTCAATCTTGCCATTCATTATGGTATGGTAAAATCTACCGTTTCATCCATACTAAAGAACGGATTAATGCAAAATACAGTACAGTACATTGTTTCTTATGGAAAAAATATGATTCGGTTTTCGAACAATTCGCAACTCGTACAGCCTCCAGGAATGAATTGTGTAAGAATTCCGAGGTTCTACTGTGTATGACCATAAAGTAAATGTATGTACATATACACAGTATTAACATACTCTTGATATTCAACATTTTCATAAGTCATAACTTAATGACAACTGTTCATTAACTAAGGACTCACTAACTTCATATGAAATGCAGAACAGCTTACAACTAAGCAAAACTTTTAACTGATAGTTGTATTGGCTTCAGTAATCTATCTATCTATCTATCTATCTATATATATATATATATATATATATATATATATATATATATAAACAGTAAACCAAGCATCATTCGATGTACTCCCAATACACACACCTTAACACTCACATTTCAAGACTTAGTACAGTAACTCAATATATTATCATTTCATCATCACCCTAATTATACTTACATGATATATGTGTAATATTTTCCCTTCTTGCACTTCATCCCAAAATGAACTACGAGATCAAACTGAATAAAAGTTCTTCTAAATTATGTCAGAAAATACTATATTATTTGTTACACATAATCTGTTTGAAATTTATGAGCAGCCATGACAATAACACTTGTACATGTCAGCCTCAGGCTTTGAGTTTTTTTCCCCATCAAAATAATACCAGTGCTGAGGCCCATACTATCGCAGGTACTATGCTCATGTCTTTTCTCAGCATTATAAAAAATATGTACAGACTATATGCTTTTAATATTGTCCATGCTCCGATACATGGTGACTTGACAGCCTAGCTCTTTTACCACCACAGACAGTCAGCCTTAGAAAATGCATACAGAGCAAACAATAAACATCAGTATAAGAAAGTCTTTCCACAAATAATTTTACAAAGTTTACAGCAAGATGCCTCAGTGGCAAAAGTTGACAGAGGTCTGTAGTCCGATGTGTGTGTGCAGTAGCCCACCACGGTTCAATCCCAAGAGATGGCTGGAAGTTTTTATCCTCTAAATGTCACCAGGGATGCAAGGTGGTTTCCTATGTCTTTAAAGATTTGGAATCTGGTAACCTAGCCTCAGGCCCTCCTACAACCCACCCAATGAGGTAACATGGGACCGAAATTTTCCCTAGAACCATCAAACCCCTCATGGGACCTATGTTCTATTATGAAAGAAGCTGACAAACACTCTTTCTCACATTATTCTGTCAACAGACGAGCAACAGTATGACAACACACTGGAATCATATTGCTGCTGCTGATGCCACTGTTGTAACTCCAAAATCATCAGGACATGAATCCAGTGAACTGCAGGAAACCAGCCACTTCAAGTAGTCACTTGCAAAGGTCTTTTGTTGTGGTTACGACACAAGATTGGGTGCATTGTGATAATTTGGTGTGGTGCATAGAATGCATAAGTGTGTCATGATGTGGAGTGCTGCACTGCAGTGTGGGCATACTAGGACTTTCTGTATTGGGTATTGGGGGAAAAAAAGAGGGGGAGGGAGGGGTAGGGGTGGCAGTACATATCCTACTATGACCTAATACTTCAAACTATTACTCCATGTTAGATTTTAATTTGAAATATGAGTTCAACTTTCACCCAGTTCCTATGTGGCATGAGTCAGACAGGTTCACTTGCTAGTACTCCTCCACTTTGCTGTTCTACACCACCTCTTTATATACTGTACCTCCAATTCTGAGGTAAACACATACCTCCTTGTCTATAATTAAGAATAATATTCACTATTCAGTAAAATAATTAGTAGTTTGACAACATCAGATGATAAAATTATGTACTGTATGTATACATGTTATATATGGTGTCCCATGAGGAAACGGCTTAACTAAGGAAGGGGAGGGGGGACCCAGCTGCCATGGCAAGTATGCAAGCGTGGGGGTGTGCTTGGTGTCACTGCATCCCGTCTCTCCTCCCACCAACGTCAGTCCTTGTGTGTTTTGTGATCACCAAGCATCACTTTGTATTGAAGTGTCTGTGATATCACTATGAGTGTCATTGGAAGTCACTGGTGAGGGTAGTATTTTGTTGTGTTATGCATTTCATGTACTGAATACTTGTACAGAATATTAATGTACTTGTACTTTTTTTTCCTCCCCCCAGGCATCATGCATTTGTAAACATCAGCCAATCACGAAGGGTTTTGACATATTTCTTGCAAATGTTTGGGGCCAACTGTATATACGGTAGACACTGGCATGACCAAATCTGAAAACAGATGAGCAACTCCACACATAATAACCCCTTCAACCCTTTGACATCCTTATTTAATTAAACTTTGGAAAGGCCTCATATATTCAAGCAGATACTGAAGGATATAATCTAACTCCTCCATGTTTCAAAAAGTCTACTTTCATTTCAACTAATTATCTACTGATAGCAAGAATAATAAATACCATTTGACTCTACGGAAGGGGACACCTAATTCATAGGGCTAAGACCAATTTGTCACTGGAGGAATAACCTGCTCCCACCCAAGCTTCCAAGGCATACAAGTGAAAGGTGCATTTGAAGTGGAGTGAGAAGTACCTGTGGACACTGGTTTTGTCTGTCTGGTAGTGTGAGAACATACTACTTCTACCTATGCACCCATTTCAGTGTTTGCCCAGGTTGGAACTGATAATTCTTCTATGGAGCATGAGGCAAGTGGGCTAGAAACAACACTACAAAAATTCCAGTGATATGAGCAAATAATTATAAATTAAAAATATTTTATCATTTAAAAGATTTAGTGAATCAAGAGTACAACAACTCAGTCATCTAATCATCAAGGATAAAATAAGTATATAATCACTGTAATGATGAGGACAAGAGCTATCTTCTAGCTGAATTGACACACTGCCCTTCAATTATACAGCATTTCCTATCATATTCATCTTCTATTTAGATAGGGGCAGCTCTCCATTTAATTGTCATTTTTCATACACAATGTATATGTATTTCAATTGATTTAGTGGCAAACTGCTTCAACAGCCAATATTTATACATATATGTATACAGATATATACATATTTGTAGTCTAACAAACAATACTGTTGCTCAGTTGGTTGCTGTTTTGTACAGTACTTATTAAAGCTGTACCTGGGGTGGCTGATAACACAGCCAACATATCAACACATTGGTTTCAGAATCTGCTGCTACATCAGCACAATGCTAATCACCAAAACACAGTACAGTATACTGCTGCACATAACAAACTTCACATGTACAAGATACAAAATGAACTCAACTAGTGTCAATGTAAAGGTCAATTAACATACACAATACAGGTATAACAAAATATTCAGCAGACAGTTATCTATTGAGTTATAAACTTGCACTTTACCAATCACAGTGCCATTCATATTTAAAAAGTATATGAAGCATAAACTTAAAATTCAAAATAAAGGCAAATGGTCAAGATCCAGGATTAGGTTCCCTACACACACTTTCAATCATGTGATACCAGCACAGACAACTTGCTCAGTTTCAAGATTAGGATTATACTGTGGTTGATGTCCTGCTTCATTCACAGTTAATACAACTGTCACATTTACTGCATGTCTACTTTCACCCTCTTTCTTTCCTTAACCCTGCGTCCAACAGTGTCATCAGTTATGTCACAAATATCACTGTCATCATCACTATAGCGCCGCTTCATGCCACTGAAGTATTCAACATCCTCGTCAAGGTAACTTTTGTAGCGTCGTGTTACAGACAGATCCTCAGCACACTCCTGAGCTGTGCCTTGAGAGCTGCCACAGGCATGAAATGCTGAGAAACCTTGTGGGGTCCCTAATTGCAAGGGTGGTATAGGAGCTGGTGAGGCTGGTAATGCATGGGAAGCTGTCTGGGTTCTTGGAGCTGATCCCATGCAAGAAGAGGCCATAGTGTGAGATGCATGGTGGGGTGGGAGGGAGGCAGACACAGGCTGGGAGACACATCCAGCATTGTTAGCATCTATGGAAGCTCGAGGAGTTGGGCGACCTTGGATATAAGACACATTGTGAGGGCTGATGGTGGCCTGAGAGTAAGATGAGCTTGGGAAGGGGGAGCAAGGCTGTGAGGTGGATGCTGGAGACTTGTGAACAGGTTCCGATGGGCTTCTGTTTGAAAGGTCCAGATCAAACACCCGCTCCAGATTCCGAACAGAGCCACCAACAGCGTGCCACCTGTCCCGACCCTCATCCTTGGCCAACAGGACTCCTGGACCACTCTTCTCTACGCTATCAGGGACAGCAGCAGCTGCAGAAAGAGGTACATATACCACTGCCTCTTCTCCTCCCTGCATGAGCACCCCTGCCTGCAGCTGTTGGCCAGATCCCTCTCCTACAGATTGACCACAACTATAACACAATAAATGATGTGCTGGTGACTTTGACCGCCAATACTGCAGTTCTGTTTTGCACTTGTTTAATTCCTGGAAACAGAGAAATAATAAAATAATATAATACACAGTTATCACCAGCATCTGTTATTGACAGTAGTCTCTGGTACTACCAACAAACTACAAAATTTTTCACACTGCTAGTCTGATGTACAACCAAAACAGTACAAGACCAAGCCCACAAACAATACATAAAGTGGTAGTTATGGGCTTATGGTTATGGTTATTTGTGTCCTTTGTTTCAAGCAATACATCAGGCATTCTTTAAATCTGAATAAACACTGTCAGGAATTCTTTAAATCTGAATAAACACTGTTTTATAATTTATATAAATCTTACTAACTACCCTCATTGATTTCTTTACAAGTAATATATAACTATTCAATCTACCATATTTCGCACCGTGTAAGACGCATTCCTCCCCACTCCTAAAAAATACACTGAAAAGTTCCCATGCATCTTCAGAGATAAATGTCAAGAGGCTAGACTTGAGTTAGCTCTGGCTCTATTCAAAACTGTCACATATACAGGTAGATATCTGATAAACTGCCTATCATCGGTAAAATATACAATATATTCTACCAATGATAGGCGCATATACAGGTAGTTAGAGGTAATTGTCTGAAAAATTGCGAAAAACAAGATGCACTTGAATGCTTACTCAGAAGATTTTGGAAAAACTTCAAGGACAACCACAACTCTTGTGTTTAAATACCAACACTGCTGCCACCTGGTGTCAGCTGGTGAATGTACATGAACTGAAATTCCTTAATGTAAGCATGGATTTTTAAGATGAACAAGTTTTTGTAACTTTCTATTGGCCTTTAATTACTGGTACTGTGATTTTATATTCTTTTTGCATGAATCATGCTGATACTTTACATGCAATCATATGACTTAACAAACTCAGCTGGGACAAGCTCAACAAAGAAGAAGAAGGGTGGACTGAAGAAATTTCTGGTGCACGTATGACTGCATTACAGATTTTCGCTTTTAAATAGAGGACTGATGAACAGTATTGAACAGAGATATTGAGACGTGAATATGTATATGCAAACCCTCCTGATTCAAATTCAGTAAAGAAACAGAAGGATGAACAGAAGTAATAATTATGTAGTGTTTAAGTGTATGTGTTACCAATTTTATTATTTTAGTTCTTATATTCAGTAATAATGAAAGTACTGACTGATGATCAGTACCGAATGGAGGTACTGAAAGTTGAGTATGCATTTGTGTGAAAGTGACTATACCAAACTATGGTTGTAGTGTCAGGAGTCAATTTTTTTTTTTCCTTAGACTTGCGCTTCCATAATTAGGATGCATCTTACACAGTGCAGAGCCTTATATGCTGCAAAATACAGTACTTGAAATCCCAGCAGAACAGCACACTACTCATTTTCTGATCTGGTAGTCAGGTGGACTTGTCTAATTTTGCAAATATCTAACTCAGACTATCATCATCCAAATTCTATTGTCCACTAATACACTTATCATCGACAGAGCCTTATATGCAGTGGCTCAATCGGTAAAGAGGTGGTCTGCAGTCCTAACGGACCCAGGTTCGAATCCTGGCTGGGGCAGGGAACAGTTTAAGGATTTGAATTTCATTAAATCAGGCTTTACTGATCTACCAGAAGACCCACCTACATGTCGTAAAAATACCCCCGCTAATACCAATACACCAGTCCTGTATGAGACAGCCCTAGCATGTATTCAATATGGACAGTGGGTGTTAGCGCCGAAGTGGTGTATGGTATGTAGGAGGACTGCTGGGTCTTGATAGCAGGCTGTGAAGCCTATGCCCAGAGTCAGACACATTTAAAAAAAAAAAAAAAAGCTGCAAAATACGGTACTTGAAATCCCAGCAGAACAGCACACTACTCATTTCCTGATCTGGTAGTCAGGTGGACTTGTCTAATTTTGCAAATATCTAACTCAGATTATCATCATCCAAATTCTATTGTCCACTAATACACTTATCATCGATATCCTTATTATCTTGAACCTTTTTTGCCACCTAAAGATGGAATGAGGAAGGATCTAGAAAAAGGCAAAGTACAAAACTAGGAGAGCTATCAACAAAGTGTCCAGTACAATAGGACACAGTCATCCACACACCATTCAAGCCCACAAACTCCTTGACATAACTCTCAAGCCTAACCATCTGCACGTAATTGTAAAATTTTTCTTTATACTGTATATGCACTTCATATACACCTGCAACGCAAGTCAATCCACTGAGTATCAGGGGGGTAGAGAGAGAGAGAGAGAGAGAGAGAAACACACACACACACACAATGTATCAACCTCCTTCCCGCAAAAGTTACCATGCAGTTATAAATTGCAACTTCAGGACTGCATATGATAGAGTTAGCAGTAATGGAAGTTACAAAAAGAGCCTAAACTACAAAAAGGGCAACTATCAAGACCTAAAGCAGTTCTCAGGAACTTTGAGGTCAAGATATAAACGTTATATAACAGAAATTCAGATAAAGAAGTGGTTTAACACAGATTGCAAAAATTCGAAAGAGAAAAGAGACGTTGTGGAAGATGCAAAAACAGTGGTGAGAGGACATATAACAACTATAAACAGGCAAGAAATTATTAAACAAGGATACGGAGAGAGGCTCAAAGACAGTTTGAGGAAGATACAGCTTATTATAAACAAGAGTGGGGATCAACCAAAGCTTTTTTTACAGCTATATCCAAAGCAAAACCAAAGTTAAAGATATAATACAGTCCATCATGGATGAGGGGATAACCTGTATCCAAGAAGACATCTGTGAAGTACTTAAAAAATTCCAATCAGTTTTTACAGAAGAAAGTACAATAAAACCTCGATATAACGGACCTCAGTAGACAGGAATTCGCTTTTATCGGACTTGAGGAGCTACCTGACTAAATTCCTATATATCGGAAAGAGTCCGATAAAGCCAGAAGCAGTCCGGACTGCCTGACTCCTTCAGCTATGTTCACCACAATAAGATAAATAAAAGACATGTTTATCAGTGTACAGTACTGTATAATTATATATATTATACCATTTGAGTAATGTAGTGAAGGTATAACAGTACAGTATCACAATGGTAGTAAAAACAGTTTAAAAACTGTTGGTGCGATCCAGACTAATGTCTGATATATCAGAAAAAGTCCGGATTAGCAGGGGGAAGTCCGGATGTCGCTTTTATCGGAATTTAGCTTTTTTCGGAATGGCTTTGGCCCCAATTAGTCCGTTATAATGAGGTCTTACTGTAATTTTGGGAGAGATGATATGGAAACTGTATTCCCACACATAATAACACATATATGAATAACGGAACAAGAGGTACACGAACAGCTGAGCATAGACAAAGGAAAAGCAAATGGTCCTGATGAAATTTCACATTGGGTGTTACATAAATGTGCAGAAGAGTTAAGTTGACCAATATTTTTAATATTCAAGGAATCCTTAAGTCAAGGTAAACTACCTGATATTTGGAAGAAGGCAAACATTGTTCCCCTATTCAATAGAGGAAACAGACAAAATCCACCCAACTAACAACCAGTATCCCTGACCAGTGTTGTAAGTAAGATACTAGAAAAGCTGATAAGAAAAATTTGGGTAAACCATCTGGAAAAATGCAATATCATAACAGAAAGACAGTTCGGTTTTAGAACGGGAAAATCTAGTGTTACTAATCTATTAAGAAGAACTGGCACTTTTGAGAAACAAGACCAGATTATTATTATTATTACTATGATAGTATCGCAGAAACATTACAGAAAAGAGAAGGATGGGTAGATAGTATCTATTTAGATTTCAAGAAAGCATTTGTCAAGTGGGGTTGGTGGAGGATTAGTGCCCCTCCCTGTAAAACAATTAACTCTAAGCCCTTGGCCACCCCGTCTGGGATACATGGCGTCTGGCAATGAATGAATGAATGAATTTGACAGAGTACCACACCAATGGCTTTTATGGAAACTGTACCATCAAGGAGGAATCCAAGGTAATCTGTACTGTTGGATGCAAGATTTTCTCTGAGAACAGTACTAAGGAGAAATTACTCATCAAGGAGAGAAGTGACCTGCAGAGTTCCACAGGGCTCAGTGCTGGCACCAAGTATGTTTTCAGTACACTCAAACCTCTATTTAAGGGACTAAATGGGGAATCAACTTGTCCCTTACTTGAAAATGTCCATTGTTTCACCACATATAGACAAACTTATTATGAAATGCAATGATTGTTTCACTTTTCTTACTTATTTATATGATTGTGAATATTATTTTACCAGTACTGTATAGAGAAACATATTAATGTGTATAACTTAGACATTACGTATCACTTTTGAATGGTCTTGTCCATTTGTCATGCAGAATATGGAGTCCATTAAATTCGAAATCCCTTAAATAGAGGTCCCTTAAATCGAGGTTTGAGTGTATATATAAATGACACAGACAGTAGCACTGGAAATGAAAGCTATCTAAACACAGTATGTCTGCTGATGATGCAATAATACAAAGGAGAATTACAAACACAGATTCCTTCAGAGAAGGAATACACGTGATCTTCCATTCTATCCTGATCTGCGAATCTGGTGCCACACTCTGAACACCTGTAAGGCTTAGTGCCTGTGTGAGTTCGTCTATGGATGACCAGGCCATTCCAATACTTGTACTTCTTGTTGCAGATGTCACACTCGTAGGGTTTCTCTTCCATGTGGACCCGCTTGTGTGTTTCCAGGTTACTTCTTTGCGCGAATTTGGCATCACACTCTTCACACATATAATTCCTCTCTCCCGTGTGCGTGTGGTGGTGGCGGAGAAGGTGATATTTGTGAGAGAATTTCTGTCCACACAGCTCACACTCGAACTCCCTATCTTCTTTGGCAGTAGAAGCCATATTAGACACCTCCTACCTCTGTTTACCCTCCTGGCCACTCTCTCCTAAAATGCATGGTCCAAGAAGCCTAGCATCTGGGCCCCATGTTCCTTCTACTCTCCACTACCCAAGCAACACTTTTTAAGAAGAATTAAATATGCCTCATGAATGGAGCAATAGATGGCAAATGGAATTCAATGCGGACAAATGCCATGTAAAGTTTGGTAAAAGTGGAAAAAGATCAGACTGGGAATGTAAGCTAGGAAGTTCAACCCTTCACATATCAGAGATGGAGAAGGACCTAGGAGTGATTATCTATAACAAGCTATCTCTGACTGACCAAATCAATGAAAGGGTACAGAACATGTATACACTGCTTACTAAACTCTGAAGTATGCATCAATAGTCTTGAATCAACATCTCAAAAAAACACATAGATAAGTTTGAAAAAATACGAAGGGCAGCTGCAAGATGGTATCAATCTTAAGGGATCTAAGCTATGAAGAAAGACTAAAAAAAACTGAACCTACCAACATTACATGATAGAAGGAAAAGAGGAGACATGATTATGCTACATAAATGCATCACAAGGAGAGAGAAAATAGACATCAATGAGTACATAACCTATGGGGAAGCATTAGCAAGGGGACACTGCAAAAAAATGCATAAAAAGCGGGATGATAAAGACGTAAGGAAATTCAGTTCCCAAATATGGCAATTGATCAATGGAATGCACTACCAAATGAAATACCGTGTGCTGAAACTATTCATATATAAAAAGATATGTATGATAGAAATGGTTTAATACATGGAACCGTACAAGCCTGAATTATTCCTGTAACGATAAAATTAGATAAGAATGAACACACACACACACACATCCTCTCTCTCTCTCTCTCTCGTGTTCAAGCTCCCACGTGGAGATGATATGGCAATCTCACAGCCAAATCTTCACCTTTTTCTGAACAGGGAGTACAGCTTAACTTTTATTTGTCTCCATGCTACAAATTTAGTTTAATATCAGCCCCCTCCCCCCACCCCCCAAAAAAAAGAAAGAAAAAAAAAAAGAGGTAAGATGGATATTCTTAGTTATTTGACCATGTGGTAGGTGATGGCGACCATCATCCACTCACTTCATGTAGTGCTGCCTACTTCTTCCTTAGCCTTTATCATTCTTTTTCTGTGCCTGTCCTCCTCACTTCCTATTTCTCCCATCTTTCCTGTCACTTGCTTTTCTTTCCTTTACAAGTGGGCTTTACATTGAGTGACAAGCCAAATGGTTTCCTACAAGCCAAGAAACCATTTACAATGCTGGGTGGTAACCATATAACCAAATCATACATGCTCCCTAAGTGTCAGCAAGTGGGTTGGTGGAGGGTTAGTGCCCCTCCCCGTAAAACAAATAACTCAAAAGTCAAATGGCCACCCCTTACAGGATTATGGCATCTGGCAATAGATAGATAGATAGATAGAAAATGGCAAGGCATTTGACTCTGCATCCCAAACATGACAGCACACGGACAAAAATATGATCAAGTAAGACCAGAAGTCCAGCATCACGTGAAGAATTTTAAAATGTAGACTGGGTTTAATGACTGATTGATGAGTTTGATTATATATGAGTGTGCTGCCCCAGATGACTGACTGAAGAGTGTGACTGTAACTGTGTATAAGGAGAAGGGTGATGCCTTAGAAAGAGGTGGTTATAGAGGTATGACACTTTTGGACTGGATAATGAAATTAATGGAGAAAGAGTCCAAGAAAGTATGATAGGAGAAAAGAGTGAACTTTGAGGAGATGCAGTTTAGGTTTATGGCAGCCATAGGGACCATTGATGCCATATTCATTGTCCAACAGCTTCAGGAAAAATATACTGGAAAGAAAAGGGAGCTGTTCTTTTGTTTTTGTTGATTTGGAGGTCTTTGACAGAGTTCCTAAGGAGGGGGTGAGGAGGGCAATGAGAATGCTTGGGATTGAAGAGTGGCTGGTTAGAGAGGTTATGGCTAAATAAGTGAGCAAAACCAGGTGAGAGTCAGACAGAAAATCTATATTGTAAAGGTGTGCATACTCTAAAAATCAGCTGATCACAAAATACAGGTAAGATAGCAAAGGCTCTGTTTACAACAACTATCACTATGTCAACCCATTTCTCTACAGCAACACCCCCAAAAATATATCAAAGGTTAGGCCTGGTGGCAAAGGATGAATCCTGAAACTCCTGAATTTGGACAGTGTTAGGATAAATTCAAGGAGATAGAGAAAAATTTAGAGGAGAGGTGGTGACAGTGGAGCAAGAGGTTATGGAGGTCAAAATTGTTAGAAAGAACGATAATGTACAAGCAATTTGTGATTCAAAGGATTTTGGTAGAGATATCACAGACAGGTTGACTGCTTTGGAGATGAGGCTAGCTGAGAGGGATGAAATGAAAGGGTGAAAGATGCTGGCTAAGAAAGAATTGGTAGAATAAAGAATACCTGTATAAGGATGAGAGAGAAAGTTTAAGAAATTAAAGGAAGACAATGAAACATTAAAGAGAAGCATAAGAGAAAATCACATGAAAACAGAGGAAGTGGAAATAGGAATGGAAAATATACAGAACATATGGCAGGTGGATGATTTAAATAGAAAACTCGCATTACATGAAATAATGTGGAACAAAAGAGGACTGTGGAAAGATTGAATAGACAAGAAATAAAGAAAAAGTGAATTTTTGAAGCAGACATCTTAGACATCATAAGAAAGAGGAAGAGCAAAGTGAGAGGGTCAACAGAATAGGAAAAAACAAGTGATAATGTTTGGAGATAAAGATGTCAAAATCAGAAATAAAGCTGAGAGAAATGAGACAGAGGAAAACAAAGCCAGTGAACTGATTAAGGAATTAGATACAGAAGGTATTGGGTGGGAGGAAGAGATTAAGTGTGTGTGGAGGCTGGGACTCTAACAGAAGGGTGGGGCAAGGCCAGTCAAGATTTAGCTCATCAGTAAGGGTGGCAGAGGAACTGCTGAACTTATAAATTGAAAGAGAGTGAGAGAGAGAGAATGGGACAATAGTGATAAGGGATTTGAACTGAGGAGAAAGAGAGAAAATATGAACTTTAATATCAGAAAGAAAGAAAGAAAGAAAAAAAAAAAAAAAAATTGAGAGACAACAGATGAAGAAGCAAATATGTTTTTCTGGAGAGTACTGAATATGAATATGGTGGAATGGTATATAAAAAGGAAGAGAGACGGTACATAAAAATCACAAAGTAAGTGATGTTACACATGGTAAAGCTACAGGCAAGGGGAATAGTACAGTACAATTAAAATAATGTATTGCACTACAGATGTGCTAATTTTAAAAGTTAGATTATTATATTAACAAAGAAAAATCACAAGTAATTTATTTATGTGAAACAAAGTTAAAAAAAAGGGCATGATGGGTTGGAGTGGATATAGTACAGTATATGGAGAATTTATACTAAAGGACGAGCTGAAGGAGGAGTTTTAATAATGACAAAAAACAATCTGAAGACAAGCCATGTAGATAAAAATACCAGAAAAAAAAAAATTAAGCTATAACAACAGAAATAATCAATGAGGAGGGTAATAAGATAGATACGGAAGTAGTTTATATGCAACCTCAAACAAGAATATGGAATGATGAAGAATATGAAGTAATGACTAAAGATATGCTGATATACCAGAAAAAATTTGTACGAAGAAGAAAGATATTGATATTATTTGGGGATTTTAATTGTAATGAGGTTATGAATGAAGAGGCTAACTGGGAGGAAAGTGATGTAGGTCATAATACCATTACATGGGGTTATAAATTACATGAACTGGCAACAGAAAACTTTCCATCCATCCAACATCCAATCCTATGTCGCACCACAGAGGAGCGTAGGAACCCAGGGCTGGTCCTGACATTCAAGATAAGAGGGACCAGCTTCACTCCTCTCTGAGTGGCTTTATGTGAGCAATAACCCCCAGCCACCCCCTGGATATAAACCTTCACCAGCTCAATTCGACTGAAGTGCCGTAATTACCCACTAAACCACCCAGTGCCAAAATTTGGTTATATGGTTACCACCCCGCATAGTAAATGGTTTCCTGGTGTACAGGAAACCATTTGGCTTGTCACTCTGTGCAGTCACCCACAGGCAGAAGGAAGAGGAAAGAATGAAGGAAAGGAAGACAGAAGAGGGAATGTAAAGTCACACGTAGGCAGCAGGACGAGGAAAGAATGAAGGAAGGAAAGACAAAAGAGGATGGAAGGAGAGAAGGATGGAGGAGAGGAAACAGCAGACACTCGAGAGCAGCACTACATCACGTGAGTGGATGTTGAGCACCCTCACCTACCAATACGCCCCCAACTACCAATTACAGAGAACTTACTGATCCAAAATATTAAGAAAAGTACATGAACAAGAGGTGACAATGAACCATTAAGGTTACAGCCTGTTATTACAGAAGATCCAAATACAGTAAAACCTCGATATAACGGACTTCATTAGACCGGAATTCGCTTTTATCGGACTCGAGGAGCTACTGGACTAAATTCCTATATATCACAAAAAGTCTTATAAAGCCAGGAGTAGTCCGGACTGCCTGACCACTTCAGTTGTGTTCACCACAATAGGGTAGATAAAAGACATGTTTATCAGTGTACAGTATAGTACAGTATTATTATATGTATTACACCACTTGATTAATGTAGTGAAGTTATAACACAGTACAGTACTGCATTGGTAGTCAAAGCAGTTTAAAAACTTCATTTGATCTGGACTAATGTCTGATATATCAGAAAAAGTCCGGATTAGCAGGGGGGAAGTCCGGATGTCGCTTTTATCGGAATTTCGCATTTATCGGAATGGTTTGGGCCCCAATTAGTCCGTTATAGGGAGGTCTTACTGTAATATCGTTATCGTTATTGTTTTTGAAAGCTCCAACATGCTTGCATGCATCGGCGTTGGTCACCTAATGGCAGCTCTCCATGCTGCACAATCTACTGAAGCCTCCCTGTTCAGTCCCTTAACACCGAGGTCACACTTAATGACCTTGTCCCACATCTCTCTCGGTCTACCTCTCACAACCCCGCCCCCAACATTAACACTTCTCACCTTCTGCACCCAATTATCATCCCCCATCCTCCCCACATGCCCAAACCACCTTAATCTACCTCTCTTCATCACAACACCAATACACTCCAGTCCCATCCTACCTCCCAACTCTTCCATCACTATGGGTCTGGGAAAATACTGGTTTTGAGCCACTCCTTGCCTCTGCCTCACACATTCTGGGCTAAACTCGCGCAGTCGAAGTTTTATGTTTTATGATTTTGGTCACCTGTGTACTATGCAATTCATGCACTGTGATCATGCGTACTGTGCAAGCTCACTGTATATCTATATCTATCTATCTACCTATCTATATATAGTAATCCCTCTAGTATCTGAACGCCCAATATCCGAACATCCCCACTAACTGGACATAACCGTCCCGGGATCCAGTATTACCAAAATGGTCCGAAAACCGCAAAAAATTCTGGGGGGGAGGAGGGGGGGGCGATTCCCCCCCCGCCCGTAATTTGAACTTGGTGCGTGGGACAGCTTTGTTGTGATACGTCATTCCTCCGCATCCGCTAGAGCGCCCATGCATCCTCCCCACTTTCCGCCTGTCTCTCGTTGCAAGTGCACGCTCGTCATCATGGCTGCCCACATGCTCGCTTTTGTGGTGGTGCCTTACCTGCTGCAGGCACTCCTGTTGCTCTCGTGCCTCTCCTTCGTGTGTATGATGATGGCCCCGCCATCTGAGAAGAGGAAGACAGTGGTGTTGACTCTGGAGAAGAAGCGGGAGATACTGGAGAAAGTAGATGCGGGGTGGTCTTCTTCCCGTATCCTCTGCGAGTTCAACCTGGCCCGATCTACTTTCTTTGATATTAAGAGATCCCGAGACAAACGCATGCAGTACACGGCTGACTTCTTGTTGAGAAGCAAACCCAACGTGGAGAGGAAGGTGATGTTTACTCCCAAGTTTGCTGAAATCCACCGCTCCACGTTGATTTAGTATTGACAGCAACGTGCTGCTGGTGTGATGGTACGTGGTGTGGAGCTCAAGGCTGCTGCTAAGAAGTTCGCCAGGCTTCACGACATCCTAGACTTCAAGGCATCCGAGGGTTGGCTCTTTGCGATTAAGTTACGGCATAGCCTTACCAACAGTAAAGCTCATGGGAAGCTTTGGATGCTAACGAGGATGGAGTTGACGAGTTTCGGCACAAGGTGAAGGGCTTGATCGTCAGGGAAGGCCTCACTCTCGGTCAAGTCTACAACGCTGACAAAACTGGTTTATTCTATCGCTCTTTGCCAACGAACACTCTAGCCGAGGAGACGGAGAAGCGTGTACCTGGCCGCAAGCTCTCCAAGGAACAGATATCTGCTTTGTGTTGTGCCAATGCTAATGGCATGCACCGGCTTAAGCCCGTTATTGTTGGCTGTGCAAAGCAGCCTTGGTGTCTTTGTGGGGTGATGGATGTCCTTCCTGTCATCTGGTACCATTCTTTGAAGGCATGGTTTACAGCCCATATCTTCAAAGACTGGTTCCACCGCCATTTCGTCAAGGAGGTCATACATTACCAGACGGAGACACTGGGAATCCCACGCGACCAGGTAAAGGCCCTCCTTCTCCTCGACAATGCACCTGCCCACCCGTGCGACAAGGACTTGGTGGCTGAGAATGGCCGGATTAGCTGCATGTTTCTGCCACCTAATACGACTGCTCTCATCCAACCAATGGACCAAGGAGTGATCGTGGCAACGAAGAAGCTGTACCGAAGGAAGTTCCTGGACGAGGTGATGGTTGTTCTCGAGGACGAGCGCAGGGAGGGACAGGACACGCGAAGCCAGCGAACTTTGGAAAACCTTCGCCGCTACAACATCAAGTCTGCAATCTACAACTGGGCCAGTGCATGGAAGGAAATCCCTGTCAAGAGTCTATAAAATGGTTGGTCTCGTCTGCTTCTCGGAACGGATGTGGAGTACGATTTCCTAGGTTTTGACGTGGATGACTTCCATGCAAGACTATGTACGCATGGCGACGATGTTGATGTGGACGATGTGCGTGAGTGGTTGGATGACAACGAGGGCGATCCTGGGTATCAGACCCTGTCTGATATCGAGATCGCATCTTCAGTTGCAGGTGTCAGTACCCAGCTTGAAGATTCCGACGAAGACGGCAACGATGATGCGGACTCCTCTCAGCATGACACAACTCCAGCCATCCCCAAGCTGAGCGCACTCCGGGAACAGCTAGAGTTCGTTCTGGACTACCTGGAACACTCGGACTGCGACAGGGAGATGGGGCCCTTGGAACTTGAGGAGGAAGTGCGTGCTTTCAGGCAGCGCATCATTAATCGTCAGAATCGTCGTTCCTTGCGTCAATCAAGGATTGACAGTTTTTTCAGGCCCGTGACCCCCGCTGTGCCCAGCCCTGGCTCCACTCCGTTGCCTCCCCAAGACAGGCCCTCATGCTCCGAGCCACAGCCCAGCACATCAGCCACGGTGGAGTCACCGCTTAACCTGAGTTTGCGTCTGTCTTCAGAGTCGTCTGCAGTGGGTACGCCATCACCACGACCCAGTGACGCACCCCTAGGTCACCTGCCAGCGATACCCTCAGACTCTGACAGTGAATAGACGCCAAGAACTTCTCCGCTAGACCACACGGGAATTTACAGTGTTGTGAAGTGAAAAAAAACAGTGCATTGTGTTAAGGATTTACAGTTGTGAGTGAAAAGACAAACAATTTTTGGACTAAATTTAACGTAAATAGACTTGTGTGTTTTTGCTTTAGAAAATGGTTATAAGAGTGGAAAGAGTTAATGTGCAAAGTGCAACACTTATTAAGTTACAATGGAGCATAAGTTAGACAAGAGTGCGCACTGTGAAGAGAAAGGACTTCTGAGTGCGAATGACTAAGTTCAGTGCAAGACTTCATGAACAGTGTAATGCAAGTGCTTCAGGAAATCCTTCTTACTGTCAGGGTCTGAGAGGAGGCGGTTATTCATCGAGATGGCCATGGACTTGCTGTAAATAGCCAGAATGTTTCATACTGTAAACTACTGTATTTTCCATACTATACTTACCTCAAACACCTCATTTCACTCTTTTATGTCCTTTATTGGTGTGAATATGCTGTGTCTTAGGTGCTATGCATGTGCAGTAGGGAGGTGTTTTTCTGAGTTAGGCTAGGTTAGGGTTCATAACTACCAGTCCAGGAGCCAGGGACTTGTAAGTACACAGAATGTTGAATATTGTATGAACCTACGTCAAAAACCTCATTTTATGCTTCTTTTGCATTTATTTCAGTCTTTTATGTCCCTTATTGGTGTGATTTGGGTCTTAAATAGGTCCAATGCATGTCCAGAGGGAGCTGTATAGGTGCTTTTCTGAATTAGGGTCCATAAGTACAAGTCCAGGAGGCTGGTGCCCACTATCCGGACAGGACCACTTTCCAGACATGCCTATGGCTCTAATACGTCGGATATTGGAGGGATTACTGATATATATATACAGTACTCGTCAAAAGTATTCAGCGTTGTTCGCCGGGCGCGCAATACTTATGGCCCAAAAAGAATCACCCATTTTGGGGGGTAAGAATTGAGCCACAAGTTTGAGCTCCGAGCATGACGTCACGGTAGCCTGAGGCCTTCCAACGCGCTGGTTGGTTCCCGCCTCAGTCGCCCACGGGCTGCCTGAGAGAGAGGAACTCCGCCGAGTGTCCCTCTCAAATTGCGCCATTTTTTACTGAGTGTCCCTCAGTGTTTTGGCCTTCAAAACTTTGTTATGGCACCTACCCGTGAACTATCGAGTGAAATCGTATCCCAGATCATTGCTCTAAAGGAGGCAGGCCACCAGACAAAGGAAATTAGTGAATTGGTTGGTGTGGCACGATCGACAGTGCGTCGTTGGTGTGCGCGGTTTCGGGAGGAAAACAGTGGTGAAGTTCCCACAAAGAAACCGAGGTCTGGTAGGCCTAGGAAAACTTCCCCAAGGTCTGTTAATGTTTTAAAACGTGCAGTGGAGTTTAATCCTCGTGTGAGTGCAAGGAAAATTAAGGAGAGCAACCCGGAAGTGTTTGGTGAGGTGTCAGTGAGAACAGTGTCTCGCAGGGTGCATGAGCTTGGTTACACAAGTCACAGGCCTGTGAAAAAGCCTCTTCTCTCTAGCAGCCAGAGAATTCGTAGGCTTGCCTTTGCTAATAAATATCTAAATTGGGGTGAGGAGCAATGGTTGTCAGTGTTGTGGTCTGATGAGGCAACGTTTAGTGTTACCTGTAACAGAGGAGCACGCAAAGGTAGTGACCCACTTGACCCACGGTATGAAGAAAGCACAGTTAAACATCCTGATTCACTCATGGTATGGGGTTGTTTCTCAGGGAAGGGTTTGGGGAAGCTTGTTGTACTTCCCAAGAACCTCAGGGTGAATCAGGATGTTTACCTGGAGCTTCTGTGTGATCATTTACCAGACTCCTTCGAGCTAACAGGTGCACGAGTGTTTCAGCAGGACGGTGCACCTGCTCACAAGGCCAAATCGGTCACCAATTGGCTTCGTGACTGCGAGGTATCATTCATAACAGACTGGCCAGGAAATAGCCCAGACCTCAACCCGATTGAAAACCTCTGGTACCTCGTAAAGCAGAGTCTCCAAGGGAAGGACGTGAGCTCTCTGCCTAAGCTGGAAGCCGCCATTCGTGACTCCTGGGACAAAATACCCCTCCAGCACCTCAGGAGCCTCGCCCTTTCACTTCCAAGACGTCTCAGGTCCGTGAAGAAACGTAAAGGCTACCCTACGAAGCACTAAAGGTAAATAAGATGCATTATTTATATGTTTTTTCAATGTTGAAAGGTTTGTTTCTCAGGAGGGACGCAGGGCGCTCCATACTTCTGACGAGCAATGTACAGTATATATATATATATATATATATATATATATATATATATATATATATGTGTATATATAGATATATATATGTATACAGTAATCCCTCCAATATCCGACGTAATAGAGCCATGGGCAGGTCCGGATAGTGGTCCTGTCCGGATATTGGGCCCCAGCTTCTGGACTTGTACTTATGGACCCTAACTCAGAAAAACACCTATACAACTCCCTCTGGACATGCATTGCACCTATTTAAGACCCAAATCACACCAATAAGGGTCATAAAAGACTGAAATAAATGCAAAAGAACCATAAAATGAGGTTATAGAGGTGAGTTTATACAATATTAAACATTCTGGGTACTTACTAGTCCCTTGCTCCTGGACTGGTTTGAACTGCCAGTTTGCAGTCCACAGTTAATCCTCTGCACTCTAAATTCTAATTTCTTAACACTGCACAGCACTGTAAATTCCTGTGTGTTCTAGTGGCAAGGTATTGCAGTTTATTCACTGTTTATTCACAAAAAACAAGCACCTGTGGCTTGCACTGCTATGAGCATCTGCTCGCGATCGGAGTTAGGGTGTGACTGTTGATGATGGTGGGGTAACAGAGTTGCCAGATCGCAACGGCCACATTACCAATCTCTTCAACTTTCATTACCAAATTTAACTTTTAATTACCAAATTCGTAAGGCTAGCATTTATTCTTCACTGATTATATATACAAGTCGAAATACATGTAATCACTCTCCTTATAATTAACACTGTGTTGAATATTTTCACCCTATGTAGGGTAGCAGATTAATCAGAGAGAGCAAACAATCCACCATCTCCATCCTGTGTATCCTCATACATGTGAAAAATCCATTTGGTAATGCATTATTCTGATTCACTACCAAACAAATTTTTCATTACCAAATTGGCCCACACTTGGTAATGAAAAATACCAAATGGCAACCCTGACAGGAGAGGGGGGAGGGGGGAGGAAGGAAGGGGTGAAGGGACCATGGTGTAACAGCTGTTTGGCGCCAGGCGGCAATTTCAAATTACGGGTGGGAAAAAAAGTCAGATTTTTTTCGAATTTTTTTGCGGTTTTTGGCCCATTTTGGGAATATTGGATCCCAGGACGATTATGTCCGGTTAGTGGGGATGTTCAGATATTTGGTGTTCGGATATTAGAGGGATTACTGTATATCTATCTATCTATCTATCTATATATATATATGTTTATACAGCAGAACCTCTTTGGTGCAGACCCCTTCGATCCGGACTTCTGTTAATTCGGACAAAATTTAAAAATAATAAGCTCCAAAAATATGTTGAAAGTAATTCTAAAGTCATTTTCAGTATCGGCGTGGAAAGCGATCGTCATTCGTTTAGTCTTGGATCACGCTAGGTCGCAACATGGGCGCCTGTTTAAACACACGCTAACATTCGTTCCATCAACTAGTTCACCAACCATTTATATTTTTACGCTGTATTTCAAATGTTAATCCTCCTTACCATGCCCCTTAATGCAAGTGTAGCTTCTGCAATGAATAAAGGTGTTAAAAGGAGGAGTTTGCTTACACAAAAATGGGTCAGAATATTCTGATGTGTTTAATGATTACTGTAGGTTATTTTTTGTACTTAAATGTGCTTTACTTGTACATCAAACATTAGCTTCTTGCCCATATGGGCGTTATCAATATGCCAAAGATGACAATGTATTTTTTGCCTACATAAGTTTTATTTTTATTCCAAATATTACAGTTAATTAATTAATTTATTTTTTTGCCTACACGGGCCATAGTCACTTACTACAATTTAAAATGTAGGCTAGTTTCTTGTCATGGCCTTACCTGTATATTATGCAATACAAAACTATCGTACATGATTAGTTTGGTTATTTTAGTATCCTTTCATCTTTTGCAGTTACATAGGGTTGACATATGCCACATATGTTAGTAATTAACAAACATACCATATGTAGATAGTTTTTGGTATGAACTGGAGATTACCCTAATGATCCAGACAAACTGCTAATTCGGACAACCCTTCCCCCCATATACAGTAGTCCGAATGAGAGAGGTTCCACTGTATATATATATGTGTATATATATATATGTACAGTACCCTCCAGTCCAACACGCGTTTGTCCAGCACGATTCGCATCCAGCACGGAGAGCAAAAAATTAGTACAATTCAATACAATTTAAGTACTGTAAAACGGGTGCGTAAGCATAACACTGACGGAGCTCCGAGAAGTGGGAGAAATCCGCAGAGTTCGCCTCAAGCATGATCACCCCTGGTCCAACACGGTCATGCTGGACGTTCCTGTGATGCTGACAACCAATCAAAACCTCCAATCAAGTAGCCTCCCCTGCCCACTATCGTGACGTGATCGTGATGTCGCCCAATGAAAAAAGCTTCCGCTCTCACGTGATGTTTTGTTTAAATTTCTCCCGTCACAGCGCCACTCATGGAAAAAGCTTCTGCTCTCACGTGATGTTTTGTTTAAATTTCTCTCGTCACAGCGCCACTCAGTTGCATAATTTGCATTGGATAGTGCTTTTTTCTTGGTGCACTTTCTGCCCTTGCTACTGCATTTTACCCAGCTCACGATGCCTAAGAAGCCTTCGGAGAACCCTAAGAAACGGTGGCACCTCCCTTTGGCCACCAAGCTAGAATTCACTGAGAGGCAGAAGAAAGGGGAGAGGAATTTCAAAAGATTTATGAGGGAGGTTGAGGAGGAGCAGCAGCCATTATCCGCTAGTGACGCCAGCAGCCATCCTCCAGGGACCCAGTAGGACTACTTACAGCTTCAGATATCACCTTCCATTCCCAGCAAGCCCACCAACACTATCCTAAAAGGTTAGTTATCATTCATAGTGCAGTACCATTTATTATAATTACAGTAGTACCAATATATGTATAGGTATATGGTAGGTATTTAGGGTGACTTTTTCTAGGGTTGCTGACATAATTCATTTTTCCCCATAAGCTCTCTTGTTTGTCCAACACGGGACCCATGCATGACAATATTACCATGTTGGATGCGAGAGCACTGTATATATATGTAGATGGTAGGAGGAGGCCGTAGCACGGGCCGAACAGGGTGGTACTCCCGAGGGGAATGGGAATGCTGGTGATAGGGAGAGCTGGAGCTCCTGTTTCACTATCTATCTAACCATCCCCCTTTGCTGACCTTTTCAGTGTGACCAGCATAATCTCCCAAACATTTCCTCTAACTATCCTATGCACTACACCACATGCACTTTACATTTCACACAACGTATCCCACTACGTTACAGGGGTTGGCACCAGCAAGGGTATGCGGCCAGAAAACTTTGCCCCCGCTACCTAGTGGCGGACTTCTAGGGGGAGGCGTGATGGGGCTTCCGCCAGCATAGATCGTGGGTCCAGGGCAAGATGGGGCTCGGGCCTGTGCTAGAGGGTACAGGGCATTGTGGTTCCCAGGCTGCCGCTTCCACCCAACAGAGAGGGGCCCGAACGTGGGAGTAGCACCCCAGAAAGCTGCACTATCAGTGGGTGTATAATGGTGGGATAGTTGCAGTGCCAAGGCGCGCTTGGAGGGTGTCCCTGCAGCTGTCCTGGCAGGGTGCCCCAAGGCCACTACCACAGCCACTGGTAAGCTGGTGGGCTAGGGGTCCCAGATCCATTGCCTGGACCTGGAACTGTGCAGTGAGTGGGGCCTGTGGTATGTCTATCCCCCTTTATTAATGCTGAATATGATAAAACACAAGAAAAAATTTCAAAGCAAGCCTGAGGACAGTAAATCTCCCAGGGGGATGAGGGTGGGTTCATGGAATGTGGGAAGTTTGAGGGGAAGATTGGGGGAAGTCGCTGAGGCATTCAGTAGGAGGTGGGTGGATATGGCATGTTTGCAAGAAGTCCGGTACAGGGGTGGATCAGCCAGAAAGATTGTTGGGAAAGATTGTTGCTATAAGTTGTTTTGGCAGGGGGGGGGACAGACATATATGGAGGTGTTGGTGTGATGGTTGCATAGAAATGGGTGGAATATGTTATGAATGTTATGAGAGTATGCGATAGGATATTGGTAGTGAAAATTCTGTTCGGTAGAAGGATAGCTGCGATTATATCGGCATATGCTCCACAGGCAGGATTGGCTGAAGCAGAGAAAGATATATTTTGGGATGATTTAATACATGTAGTGGGTGGTATGCAGGATGACGAGATAGTGGTTTTGGGAGGGGACTTAAATGGTCATGTAGGTGAAGCAGCACAAGGTCGTGGAGGAGTGCATGGGGGATGTGCGTATGGTATAAGGAATGCAGAAGGGGAAAGGATACTCGAGTTTGGGGAGGCAACGGACATGATTGTGTGCAACACATATTTTAGGAAAAGAGACAGTAGGCTAATTATGTATGAGTCTGGGGGAAATAGCAGTCAGATAGATTATTTTCTGGTTAGGAAGGCCAATAGGAGGTTAGTGTGGGATGTTAAAGTTATAGGAAGTGAGGAGTGTGTGCAACAGCACAAACTATTGATTTGTGATATGGTGCTTAAAGAACGAGTGATGAAAAAGAGGACTTATGTACCTAGGAGGAAAAAAAGGAAGCTGAAAAACCAAGTAGTAAGGGATGCCTTCTATGGCGAGTTGAGGAGTGGTGGCTGAACAGGGAGCTGTAGACAAAGGTGTTAATGAACAGTACAGAGCCCTCAAGAACAATCTCTCGAGTTATTGATTTAACATGCAGTTGGACAAGAGGACCACCAAGACATAAAGTAACTTGGTGGTGAGACGAGGGTGTAGAAGCTGCAGTTAAGGAGAAAAGAAGGCTTTTCCGGGAATGGAAGAAGGGTGGTAGCAAAGAAGAATACTTGGCTGCCAAGAGTAGGGCTAGAAGAGAGGTATACAGGGCAAAGTCTGAGTCACAGAGACTTTTACTTGATAACCTAGATCATGGGGAAAGGAAAAATATGATATTTAGGGTGGCAGGTCAGGTGAAAAGGGATAATCGGGATATTATAAGTGAGCAGTGTGTGAAGAATGATGAAGGAAGGGTAGTGGTGAACAGTGAGGATATTAATGTTGCATGGAGAGAGCATTATAACCGTATGTTGAATGAGGAGTTTGACTGGGACAGGGAAGGTTTGGAGCCAGCAGATCCAGTGTCTGGCCCTTGGCCTTTGATTGATGCTGTTACTGTGAGTGAGGCAATAGGCAGGATGAAGGTGGGGAAGAAAGCAGACTTGTCTGGGTTGACTGCAGAAATGAAGGCCTCAGGCGATATAGGGATGAGGTTAGTCACTGACATGATAAATAGGATTATTTATGAGTGTGTTGTCCCAGATGATTGACTGAAGAGTGTAATTGTAAATGTGTATAAAGGGAAGGGTGATGCCCTGGAAAGAGGAAATTATAGAGGTATAAAGCTTTTAGATCAGATAATGAAGGTAATGGAGAGAGTTTTAGAAGGTATGATAAGAGAAAGAGTGAATATTGATGAGATGCAGTTTGGGTTTATGCCAGGTAGGGGGACCACCGATGCCATTTCATTGTTCAACAGCTTCAGGAAAAATATATTGGTAGGAGACGGGATCTTTGTTTTTGTTGGTTTGGAAAAGGCCTTTGACAAAGTCCTTAGAGAGGTGGTGAAGTGGGCAATGAGAAAGCTTGGCTTGGAGGAGTGGCTGGTTAGGGTGGTTATGGCTATGTATGTGGGTGCTCACACCCAGGTAAGAGTGAATGGAGATTTGAGTGATGGGTTTTCCGTGAATGCTGGTGTGCATCAGGGGTCAGTTTTGAGTCCCATGTTGTTTATCATGGTACTTGAAGCCCTTTCACATGACTTTAGAAACGGACTTCCATGGGAGTTGTTATATGCTGATGATTTGGTGTTTATTGCAGAGAACGATAGGGAGGTGGAGAGATGGTATGGGGCACAAGGGCTTAAGGGTAAATGTAGATAAAACAAAATTGATGGTATCTAGGGTTGGTGGCGGTACTGTCAAAGACAAGGGAGAGTGGCCATGTGCAGTTTGCCACAAGGGTGTGGGAAGTAATTCCATCTTGTGCGGTGTTTGTGATAAATGGGTGCATAAGAGATGTAGTGGTATCAGAGGTAGACTGCAAGATAATGCTGATTTTATGTGTACGGCGTGGTGGGGAGAGCAGGTGGAGATTGTCAGACGTGACAGAATTGAACTTGCTGGTGAATCTCTTGAATGTGTGGAATGAGTTTTGTTATTTGGAAGACATGTTGTGTGCTGGAGGTGGGGCTGGAGCTAGCTCTGTGGCAAGGGTGAGTAGTGGTTGGAAGAAGTTCAGGGACCTCTTGCTTCTCTTGACATTGAGAGGACTCTCCCTGCGTGCTAAAGGGTCTTCGTATGCAGCATGTGTTAGGAGTGTAATGCTGTATGGTAGCGGGACCTGGGCAGTGAAGGAGGAGGATAATCGCCGGCTCAGACGTACAGAAATGACAATGATTAGGTGGATGTGTAGTGCGTCCCTGCGTCCAAGGTCTGGGGGGGGCTGGGTTCACGATGGAAGAGATTGAGAGGTAGGATGGGACTGGAGTGTATTGATGTTGTGATGAGGAGAGGTAGATTGAGATGGTTTGGACATGTGGAGAGGATGGGGGATGAGAAATGGATGAGGAAGGTCTATCTATCTATCTATTGCCAGATGCCTCAATCCCGTTTGGGGTGGCCACAAACAAATCGCCTCCAAGTCGCCCTGTCCCCCGCCATTTCACTGCCCTGCTCCCAACTCAGACCCCCCTCTCTCATATACCTCTCCACCCCATCCCTCCACCTCATCCTCGGCCTCCCCCTCCCTCTTCCCCCCTCCACCTCACTCACATATGCTCTCTTCGTCAGTCTTTCACCCTCCATCCTCTCCACATGGCCAAACCACCTCAGTGTGTTCCTCATAACGCTTCCTATCACATCCACACCCACACCACAACGCTCCTTTATATCCTCATTCGTCAGCCTGTCTCTCCATGTGACTCCACAGGCTCCTCTTAAATAACTCATTTCCACTGCTCTCACTCTTGACTTGCGTCCCTCCAACAATGTCCAAGCTTCACTTCTGTACGTTAGAGTTGGTATCACAATACTGTCATGTAGTAACTTTTTTACTTCCATGCTCACTTCCCTGTTTCTTATCACTGCTTTCAAAGAACCACCAACCTTTCTTCCCTGCTGTACCCTTTCAAGCACTTCACCCTCCAAACCTCCATCCTTACTCATCACACTACCCAAGTACTTAAACGTACTCACATTTTCCAGTTCCTCACCATCCAACCTCACTGTCCATTCACTGACTTCACCTCTCTCAAAGACCATCACTTTACTCTTCGCTACATTCACCTTTAGATTCCGTTTCTTACACACTCTCCCAAACTCATCCACCAAGCCTTGCAGCTCCCCTTCGTCTTCACTCAACAACACAGTATCATCTGCAAACAACAGTACAGGGAGTTTCCAAACACTATCCTCTCTCACCAGGGCCACTCCAACATCCACTACCCTACCTTGTACCTCTTTTATTTCCCCATCCATGTACAGATTGAACAACCATGGAGACATGACACATCCCTGTTTCAACCCAACCTTCAAAGAGAAAAATTCACTTAGTTCACCATCCACACGCACTGCAGCCTTTGCACCATCGTACATACTCTTCACAGCATTCAACAACTTCCCATCTACTCCATATATTCTTAATACTTTCCACAATCCTTGTCTATCCACCCTGTCATATGCTTTCTCCAAATCCATGAAAGCCGCATACAACTTCTTTCCCTTCTCTAGAAACTTTTCCACTAAAGATCTAAGAAAGATCTAAGAATGAATATCTGATCTACACAACCTCTTCCCTTCCGAAAGCCTCCCTGTTCTTCTCCAACTAATTTCTCTGTTCTTTCTCTAACTCTGTCAATAAGTATCCTACCATACACTTTTCCTATTATACTAAGAAGACAGATGCCCCTATGATTACCACACACTTCTTTTTCCCCTTTTCCTTTGTACAAGGGAATAATTATACCTGACTTCCAATCGTCTGGGACTCTACCTTCCTCCCAGGCCAATCTGCACATCTTCCACATCCATTCTACTACTATCTCTCCCCCATGCTTCAGCATTTCACCACACACTCCATCAATTCCTGGGGCTTTCCCCTATTTAACTTTCTTCATTGCTTCCACAACTTCTATCCTACTGATTTCTTCCTGTCTTCTCACCTCTCTCCTTCTCCCAGCCATTCCCCAGCCACTTATACTCGCATTACTTCCATCCTCTATGTTTAACAATTCCTTAAAGTGTTCTCTCCATCCGCTCACTTTTTCTCCCTTCTCCACTAGTAATCTACCATTTTTATCTTTCACTCCCCTGCTAACTTCACTTCCACCCTGTCTTACTCTTTTCATCTCTTTCCAAAACATTTTCTTACAGTCCCTCCACTTTACACTCAAATTCCTTCCAAATTCCTCATCCACTCTCCTCTTACTCTCTCTTACTAATCTTTTCACCTCTCTCTTTCTTTCTACAAATAACTCTCTCTTCCGTCTCTCAACTTCTTCCACGGCCCTATTTCTGATCCATTCATTGTATGCATTCTTTTGTGCCACAGCCTGTCTCACCTCTTCAGTCCACCACGCTGTTCCTTGCACCCCCCCTCCGTCTTCTCTTCCTTCCACACACCACATCACATGCTGCACATATTTCTTCTGTAAATATCCTACAGACACCTTCCACGTCTCCCATCTGCTCCAATTCATATTTGCCCAATCGTTCCTCCACTTCTCTCTTATACTCTGCCTTTTTCTCGTCCTCTTGTAACCTTTCCACTCTCCTTGCAACTACTCCTTCCTCTCGTCTTTCCCTTCTTCTATTCCTCCATCTTACTTGAATTTTAATTCTAGCCACCACCAAGTAGTGGTCAGAAAGTCCACTCCCCCAACCTCTATAAACTCTTGCATCCATTACACATCTTCGCATCCTTTCATCCACACACACATAATCAATCATTGCCTTCTTTTCATTCAGTTCACCACCCACCCTTCTCATCACTCGCCATGTATACCTGTGGATCATTTTATGCCTGAAGAGGGTATTGGCTATCACCAACCCCCTCCCAGCACAAATGTCCACTAACGCACTCCCATTCTCATCTATCTCAGCAGGCACACCCCACTCACCAACTATTCCATCCACCTTCACATTCCCAACTTTACCATTCATATCACCAATCAAAAACACTTCTTCTCTGAGAAGTGTTAATACTGGGCGTGGGGTTACGAGGGGTAGACCGAGAAAGACATGGGGCAAGGTCATTTAGTGTGACCTCAGGGTTAAGGGACTGAACATTGAGGCTGCAGTGGATCGTGCAGCATGGAGAGCTGCCATTAGGTGACCAAGGCTGACGCATGTAAGCATGTTGGAGCCTTTAAAAACGAAACAAAACGATATATGTATATGCAGTGCTCGTCAAAATTATCAAGCGACTACCGCCGGGCGCGGAATACTTGTTGCGAAAAAAGAATCACCCATTTTTGGGAGTAAAAATTGAGGCACAAGTTTGCGGCGCTAGGATGACGTCACAGTACCCTAAGGCCTTCCGACGCGCTGACTGAGAGAGAGGAACTCAGCCGCATCTCCCTCTCCTTTGGCGCCATTTTTTTACCGAGTGTCCCGCAGTGTTTTAGCTTTCACCACTTTGTTATGGCACCTACCCATGAACTATCGAGTGAAATCATATCCCAGATCATTGCTCTAAAGGAAGCAGGCCACCAGACAAAGGAAATTAGTGAATTGGTTGATGTGGTTCAATCGACAGTGCGTTGGTGGTGCGCGCGGTTTCAAGTGGAAAACAGTGGTGAAGTTCCCACAAAGAAACCGTGGTCTGGTTGGCCTAGGAAAACTTCCCCAAGGTCTGTTAATGTTTTAAAAAATGCAGTGGAGTTTAATCCTCATGTGAGTGCAAGGAAAATAAAGGAGAGCAACCCAGAAGTGGTTGGTGAGGTGTCTGTGAGAACAGTGTCTCGTAGGGTCCATGAACTTGGTTACACAAGTCACAGGCCTGTGAAGAAGCCTCTTCTCACAAAAAACCAGCGACTTCGTAGACTTGCCTTTGCTAATAAATATCTTAACTGGGGTGAGGAGCAATGGTTGTCAGTGTTGTGGTCTGATGAGGCAACGTTTAGTGTGTACCGGCGCAAAGGTAGTGACCCACTTGACCCACGGTATTTTGAAAGTACTGTTAAACATCCTGATTCACTCATGGTATGGGCTTGTTTTTCTGGTCAAGGTATGGGGAAGCTTGTTGTGCTTCCCAAGAACATTAGAGTGAATCAGGATGTTTACCTGGAGCTTCTGTGTGATCATTTACCAGACCCCTTCGGCTAACAGGTGCATGAGTGTTTCAGAGGACGGTGGACCTGCTCACAAGGCCAAATCAGTCACCAATTGGCTTCGTGACTGCGAGGTATCATTCATGAAAGACTGGCGAGGAAATAGACCAGACCTCAACCCGATTGAAAACCTCAGGTACCTCGTAAAGAAGAGTCTCCAAGGGAAGGACGTGAGCTCTCTGCCTAAGCTGGAAGCTGCCATTCGTGACTCCTGGGACAAAATACCCCTCCAGCACCTTAGGAGCCTCGCCCTTTCACTTCCAAGACATCTCAGGTCCGTGAAGAAGCATAAAGGATACCCTACGAAGCACTAAAGGTATATAAAATGTATTATTTATATGTTTTTTCAATGTTGAAAGGTTTGTTTCATAGGAGGGACGCAGGGCGCTCGATACTTCTGACAAGCACTGTACAGTATATCAGTGGTGGGCAGCGCAAACGAAGAAGTACCTTGCGCAAGCGCAACCCACAGTTCACTACCTTGTGCAAGCACAAATGCGCAATCTGACAAAAATTTAGCTTGTGCAATGTCGCAAAGTGCAAGCGCAAACCATTTGCATATATTTTTGGGAATTACTGAAAAATATTGAGATATTTAAATAAAACAGCATACCTACTTACTTTTATTTACTATTATTATTTTCTATCTATCTATCTATCTATTGCCAGACGCCTCAATCCCGTTTGGGGTGGCCACAAACAAATTGCCTCCAAGTCGCCCTGTCCCCCGCCATTTCACTACCCTGCTCCCAACTCACACCCCCCTCTCTCATATACCTCTCCACCCCATCCCTCCATCTCATCCTCGGTCTCCTCCTCCCTCTTCCACCCTCCACCTCACTCACATACACTCTCTTCGTCAGTCTTTCACCCTCCATCCTCTCCACATGGCCAAACCACCTCAGTGTGTTCCTCACAACGCTTCCTATCACATCCACATCAACACCACAACACTCCTTTATATCCTCATTCGTCAGCCTGTCTCTCCACGTGACTCCACAGGCTCCTCTTAAATAATTCATTTCCACCGCTCTCACTCTTGACTTGTGTCCTTCCAACAATGTCCAAGCTTCACTTCTGTACGTTAGAGTTCGTATCACAATACTGTCATGTAGTAACTTTTTTACTTCCATGCTCACTTCCCTGTTTCTTATCACTGCTTTCAAGGAACCAGCAACCTTTCTTCCCTGCTGTACCCTTTCAAGCACTTCACCCTCCAAACCTCCATCCTTACTCATCACACTACCCAAATGCTTAAACGTTCTCACATTTTCCAATTCCTCACCATCCAACCTCGCTATACATTCACTGACTTCACCTCTCTCAAAGACCATCACTTTACTCTTCCCTACATTCACCTTTAGGTTCCGTTTCTTACACACTCTCTCAAACTCATCCACCAAGCCTTGCAGCTCCCCTTCGTCTTCACTCAACAACACAGTATCATCTGCAAACAACAGTACAGGGAGTTTCCAAACACTATCCTCTCTCACCAGGGCCACTCCAACATCCACTACCCTACCTTGTACCTCTTTTATTAGGTAGGGTTGGGTGGTGGATGTTGGAGTGGCCCTGGTGAGATAGGATAGTGTTATTATTTTCTATTATTTGTAATTTGCACAAGTGCGCAATCTAATATTTAGCTTGTGCAATGTCGCAAAGCACTAGCGCAAATCATTTGCATATATATGTGGGAATTACTGTAAAATATATATAGGTATAATTAAGTAAATTACTAAATTAGCAACCTACCCACCACCCGCGGTGACTGAGGTACAGTACGTCATTGTATGGGAAAAACAGCCTGTATTTACCAAGGCATTGGCAAAGATGACATGATTACTGTATCATCAACTCTGTCTGTCTGTCTGTCTGTCTGTCTCTCTCTGAGAGAGGAGGGAGGGAATGGAGAATAGGAGAGAGAGGAGGGAAGGAATGGAGAATAAGAGAGAGAGAAGAGGGACGAAGTTTATGCCTTATCTCCTCACTCAAAAGGACGTTCCTTTGCCATTCCCGTATTTATTCTCTCTCTCTCTCTCTCTCTTGTCTTGTCAAGACAATTTATTTAATAATTTAATATAGATATACAATAGCATATGTAATTCGTTACAAAAAATAAAAATCATGAAAACAGAGTATTTAAATCAAATATCCACAGCCTAATAAATTATTAGGCTGTGGATATTTGATTTAAATATATTTTAATGGTTTTTGTAAGGAATTGCATATGTTAATCTTAATAAATAATGTATATTTTTTATTATTTACTAATAATAATAATTAAAAAAATATTAAAAATACATTATCTCTGTTGAAGCATATTAAGAAATGCTACTACCCCCTTCCCTCCTGCCTCCCCCCACCCACCAACCCACCCCAGCCTCCCCCATCCGTTGTCCACCCATGCAGGAAGCTCCCACGACCACGTGTCCCCTGGAAGACCACATGTCCCTTGGATTGCACAGCGCGCAATCCACAGGGCAGGTGCGCAAGTGCAAATTTAGCTGTGCAAGCGCAACTAAGTTTGAGCTTGCGCACCTGCCTTTTCATGTGCGCAAACGCAAAATTGCGCATGGTCTCGTGCGGTGCGCAATGCACAAATGATATCACTGGAGCGCATGGGTGCACAATTGCGCTTTGCACAAGTGTTTGTGCACCTGCCCAGCATTGATATATATATATATATATATATATATATATATATATAGTATATATATATATATATATATATATATATATATATACAGTGGAATTTCAAATTTCGACAGTTTGGAATTTGATTAATCAAATTTCGATGCATTTTGGAGTGGTCTGCCTACCTTACTTTTCGATGTAAAGTTGCGTATTTTGATGCCCTCAGGGCCAGACTCCAACCAAAACACGCAAAGATAATATTTTTGACTCGAACCAAAATGCTAGACGTGAAGGAAAATTATAAGAAAAAGTATGAGCCTAACCTAATATTGAATGTGACATGTGTCAAGAAGAGAATGAAAATCATCATTTATTCATACAATACATGAAGCATGCGACAATATGGTTCCGAGACAATTCACCAAGTTAATTCGCTCATCAGATAATTCCCCGTCAAAACATGGACAATTTCCCGTCACGACAATTCGCACCCTGGACGATTCCCCGTGATTCTATAAATACTGTATAGTAATTATTAATTAATAACTCAAAGATATAACAAGAGAAATTAGAGGAAGAGAATCAATAGTAGAAATACTAAAACAAAATGAATTACAGGTGGTAGCAAATGCTGTAACGTAGGCAGAATACTGCAAAGAGGAAACGTATGGTAATTAAGAATATAAGGAGCAACATAGAAATGAATCATAGAGACGGAGGAAAAAAATAGTCGTGTTGTTTAAGGACAAGAGCTCCCGGATGGGAGTAGGCACCACCAACAACAAGCCATGTGCATAGTGATGCTCTATTGTCGACGGCCATCTTGCGACTGTCCTGCCAGCAGCCAGCCCTCTACAGCCAAGTGCTGAACTTTCAGCCTGTACTTTCCATATGTGGACATGCATTTCACAGCAATTTAGTTGTATGTATTTTCTTTGTATTTTCGTCACAACTTACCTGTTTCAAGATGGCAAGCAAAAGTGGTTCTTCGGGTAGCAGCGGTAATGGACGAGAGCAGCCTGGCACCTCTGAATCTTCGCAGCCAAAGGAGAAATGGCAATACAGGAAAGGGCAGAAATACTGTAAACCAAGTATACACTTGCTGACAGTATGGCAATACAGTGCAGAACTAGTTACTTAACCACAATTATAGTTCATAAAGTTTACAGGGGGTGTGGGCAAAAAATCATGATTTTAGGTAGTTAGGTTCGGAGGTCCCGGACCCAAACTAATTTTTCCCATACGAAGTTCAGTTTAAATTTCGATGTTTTCAATTTCGATGCGTTTTTTTTGGTACATATCCCCATCAAAATCTGATTATTCACTGTACTGTATATAAATATACACAGTTAATCCCTGTAATGACCGGACGCCCAATTCCTGGACGTTTTGGGCCTGGGCCTTTGGGGGGGTGGGGGTGGGGGTGTCAGAATTTTTTCCCACCCGTAATTTGAAACTGCCACACAGTGCCAAACAGCTGTGTTTACACACAGCCCTTTCGTCTCTTCCTTCCTCTCCTCCCCTCAGTTACCGCCTAACTACCATCATGAGTAGATGCTCATCGCAATGGATACCACACGTGCTCATTTTTGCGAATAAACAGTGAATAAACTGCTATAACTCACCACTAGACCACATGGGAATTTACTGTGTTATGCAGTATTAAGAAATTAGAATTTAGAGTGCAAAGGATTAAGTATGGAGTGCAAACTGGCAGTTGAAACTGATGGTTGAAACCGGTGAGGCGCAATTAAGAACAGAATATACGGTTTTAAACAATTATAACTCACAGTGCAAAGAATTAAGTGTAGCACAACACTGGAATTCTGTATGTGCTTCAAGAGCATTGTCACCGCTGCCAGAGCCTTAGAGGAAGCGGCCATAGACATGCTGTCAGTACCCTGTACACTGCTAAGTATTTTCCATACACACTTCTAATTCCTCATTCTTTGGTTCCTTTTCATTTACTTCATGCTTTATGTCCATTATTAGTGTGAATAGGGTCTTAAATAGGTGCTATGCATGTCCGGTAGGGAGTTATTTAGGCGGCTTTCAAAGTTAGGCTAGGTTAGGGTCCATAAGTACCAGTCCAGGAGGCAGGGGCCCAATATGCGGACAAAACCAATAGATGAGTTTCTGGTCAAAATTTTTTTGACCTAAGGTACTTGTATGGGTAAAAAATACACAGAAAATAACTATACCAACCATTATTTTCAAAAAAATTGTGCAGAAACATGAAAAAATAACAGATAACGTAGCTGAAAAATCACGGGACTCTGAAACGGCCTCTGACTGGTCGTGAGGTCACTACTCACACTGAGGCAGCCCAATCTACTTTGTTTACGTTTAGCCTACATACATTGTGCTTATTTCTGACCTCTAAGAATGCCTAATGACAGAGGAAAAATTGCTAATGTCTCGTTCCAATGTGTAAGAGCACAGACAAAAGCACACTAGGGAAATTATTCCTCTGTGTACCATCTCATAACAATAAACGAAAGCAGTGTGGCAGGATGCTCATCGGAAGTTCCCAGTGCCGGAATGCAGTCGTTACTGTTGTGAAAATATTATATTCTTCACCATATAAGTTCATAAACACCTAATTATCTGAAATTCATTAAAAAAAAAACTATGCTTAATTTAACTTAATATAATATTAGGATGCAGAGCGAAAATGTGCTAAAGTTAGCGGCCATTTCTAATTTAAATCGCCAACACGCCTTGACAGAATTCTGTTTTGCACAAATACTGATTTAATGTGCAAATAAATGCCTTGGTATGTTAAATTAATATTTATATAAAGCAGAAGTCTGCCAAGGAAAGGTGCTGACCTAAAGGAGAAACACTTCCGCTAATTTTGGCGCATTTTTGCTGTGAATCCGGATTATTATTATTATTTTTATAAAGTAAAATTATATAAAAAAATTTGACCAGATTTCAGATAATTAGCTGAGAGTGAATCAATATGATGATAAATCTATAACACTTACCAATTAAAAGTGCTGATTCGGTGTCGATTCGGTAAATGACCGCCGATTCAGTATTTCGTCGCATTCTCCTGAAGGTACTTTACAATCAGCCACTCACTGAAACTTTTCTTTCAGAAAACTAATAATGAAGAGGTCAAATATTAAATATTCATGAGCATAATACCATTATAAACTCATACGACTGATACTGGACGCCATAAACACTTTCCACCTCATGAGGCAGGTGCACCGCTTGGGAATGGTGTAGCTGTAAGCTATTTCTAATCGATTTCACCACAATTTACTTACCTAACAGGTACCACTCATTTACACCATGAAAAGTTTCCTTCACAACATACCCGAAGGGGGTAGTTTGAATCTACGGTGGCCATGTAGGTACAACTATTATCACTGTTACTGGTAAAGTACTGTGCGATCGACTGGAGCATCGTCTGCAGTATGAATACTGATGTCATCGCCAACATGGCAGCTGCTTCCCTCCAGCCACAAAGAATTAAAGTTATCATGTCTTGCTCAGTGAATATGGTAAATTAAATTAAAAAATACATATATCGTACACTTTTACGTACATGGCAGAGTGCACTGGCCATGTTTACCCAGAACCGGCAACACGTCTATCCCCGGACATGCCTTTGGCTGTATTACGTCGGATATTAAAGGGGATTACTGTATATGTATATATATATATATATATATATATATATATATATATATATATACACATACAGTGAAATCTCAAATTTTGACAATTTAGAATTCAATGAATCAAACTTCGATGCATTTTGGAGTGGGCTGCCTACCTTACTTTTCTATGCAAATTCGCATATTTCGATGCTCTCAGGGCCAGACTCCAACCAAAACATGCAAAGAGAATATTTATGATGCGAACCAAAATGCTAGAAGTGAAGGAAAATTATAAGAAAAAGTATGAACCCAACCTAATATCGTATGTAACATGTGCTCTCAGGGCCAGACTCCAACCAAAACAAGCAAAGATGATATTTTTGATGCGAACCAAAATGCTAGAAGTGAAGGAAAATTATAAGAAAAAGTATGAGCCTAACCTACTATCATATGTGACATGTGTCAAGAAGAGAATGAAAATCAACATCATTTATTCATACAGTATATGAAGTATACAATGATATTGTTCCGAGACAGTTCACCATCAAGTCAATTCACCCGTCAGATAATTCCCCGTCAAAACATGAACGATTTCCCGACATGAGAATTCGCACCCTGGACAATGAGAGACTTTCAGGTGTCGTCTGCTACCTAGCTGGTGTGCCCTATTTCGGTTCAGACCTAGAAAGGTAACATAACTATTGTGACTATTTTATATGTCTGGATAAACT
The DNA here is from genome assembly GCF_032717465.1 of Coenobita brevimanus. Taxonomy (NCBI): domain Eukaryota; kingdom Metazoa; phylum Arthropoda; class Malacostraca; order Decapoda; family Coenobitidae; genus Coenobita; species Coenobita brevimanus. Next base: position 50,618,487 of record NC_137024.1, on the reverse strand, counting down.
TACAAGAGTTAACAACACTATAGACCATTAAAGTCACTAAAATACTCGATAAAAAATATCATGCCTATGAATGAATACTTTTGACTGGCTATTACGTATATGCGTACATTGAGCTTCCATCTGGCAATCCCTTACACACAGTCATTTCGTTGTGTTACTGATGAGTTCAGTGGAATTGGCTTTCATATCTACATTCGTATCGTCATTTTGAGTAAGAATAGTGCTTTCTTGAAGCTTGTCATTGCCTCAGTTTTCTTAAATTTAATATTTGCCAAATACCGCCACTTGACACCTGTTTCCATACGCCATAGGCGACCGTCCCCATAGCGGGATAAAACATAGCTCACTTTTCGCTAGCTCTCGGTGAAGGAGGATGTGTATACAGTTCATTTACTAGACCATTATGGCGATTAACCAAGGTTTTGAAGTCCAATATTTGCATGATTCGTATGATGTACCTTGATATATGCAATGAGGATACAAAAAAGACAATTACAAGTTAGATTAGTGCTGTTACATGAGCGTGATTACTTCCTTCACTATGAGGACGTAAATCATTTTATTATTATTCCGATGACTTTGTTCAGCTCAGGAGAGACTGAACTGGATGATACAGCTTCATTAACCCCTTTCAGAATGAGTATTCTAAATGGTAAATCGTTTGGCAGCAAGAATAAAACCGTATATCATCGGACTGAAAAAGTTAGGCTTCTGACATCACTTTCTTTTTCAGAGGCTGAGAGGCATACATGATCATTTGGTACACGTTTTATGATTTATTTTACCATCCCTTCCAAAAATTGAAGGAACAAACATGATTCTAAATGGCACGGGAGACTTGGTACGGCTTCTGTCTACAGTATATTACACATGGTCGATACTTTGCCACACCATGGCTCCAACCCCAAGAGTTAAGAAACTTCTGACGAACGCCACCAAGTTAGAGATGAAGAAGGGGGGTCAAGGAAACACCGCCATCAGGAAAGCCCTGGGACTGGCTGAATCAACAGTGAGAATATGTGGAAGAAAGGGCTCTAATGAAGACATATGGTGCCTCCGACCTAGACGGCCGTTCGCGGGTGAGAAATCGTGCGATGATACTAATGGAGTGGTATCTTGCCACCTTCATAATGAGGAAGGAGAAGGAAGGTGTTCCACTGAATGGAAGATTTATTCTGAACCAAGCCCAGCTCTTTTACAAGGCAGCATCTAGCAAATTAAATGTGGACAAACCTTTCAAGGCATCGACTGAATGGCTGGACCGTTTTCTCAAGCGCAAGGAACTCCGTCATGTCAAAGTTTCTGGTGAACGTGCCTCTGCCGACGAGCTGGCCACGAGAGGCTATCCTGCGATATTTAAAGCGCTTAAATACCACCAAGGACTAGATCTACAAAGTCAATGAAACGTTGTTATACTGTACTACAAGGCCATGCCAAAATCAACTTACATTGCTATAAGACAGAAACAAGCCCCTGGTCGCAAGCTCCAAAAGTGTATCATGATGGTAATGTTCGCTGTAAACCTGTCTGGGAGCCACAAGATGAGGCCAGTTGTTGTACACACAGCTTCACACCCAAGGTGCTACAAAATCCTCACGAACATGGATGCAAGTGGCGTGTACTGGTACAAGTTTGCAAATGGTTGGATGACTGGGAACATAATGGCAGACTGGTTAATGAGGCGCTGCGTCCACGATGCCAGGGCCAAGTATCGGGAACTGGGCATTCCATTTAAGATGCTCCTTGTGCTTGACAATGCACCAAGTCACCCTCCATATCTAGAAGATCTGCACAACGATTGTCATGCTGTTTCTGCCGCCCCACACGTCACTAATGCAGCCACTGGATCAAGAACTGATCGCCACTGTGAAGCACTTCTGCCATAAGCAAGTGTATGACTACCTTTGCAGGAAGACCGACACACAAAAGGAGCTTCATGTCCTACAAGAAGATCACGACGAAGACCTCGATGAGGCACCTGCTCCCGTTCCATCTCCACCAGCAGCTGTATCCCGACCTGCCACAGGTGCCATGACTGTTGAGGCATTTTGGTGTCATTTTACAGTGAAGGATGCAGTTGAATTTCTCCTACAAGCCTGGCACCAGATTACACCTGCAACGGTGAACCATGCGTGGCAAATGCTCGTGCCTCACTTATGCACGACCCAGGAGATGGCCATTCAATCACTGGCAGAGGCTCCACTGACAGCAGCACAAGCTGTACCAGGTTTCGAGGACGTTATATTGGTGGACATACGAGAAGTGCATGCTGCTAATGAGGAACAGCCTCCCGAGGAAGTGTTGCAACGGACAGACGGGGCTGACACAGAGCCCGACGCTAGGCAGAGTCAAGTTGAGCAGCCTAGTGTGATGGAAGGCAGGACTGAACTGTGTATGTCAAACATTAGCAAGATCCTTGCTGCCATGGATAAGCTCAAGGAAGAGGTGAAGGAACAGGAAGTGAGCAGCCTAAGAATGGAGGAAGTTTTGGTTGGTATCGACAAACTCTTCCGTTTCTACACAGACAGACGCAGGCAAGAAATAAACACAAGAAGACAGATGCTCATAACAAGTTACACACAGCAGGCTCAGGTTAGTGAAATTGAGGAACCAGCTATATCGTCAGCTCCTGTTCCTGTTGAGAATGAAGAGGATGCAATGTCAGAAGTGTCAGCACTGGACTTTGAGGGGTTTATGCCAAAGTGAGTGACTTTGAGGCTCCTTGGGAAGGTGCTCAAGAGGAGTCTGTGGAGGAAAGTGTTGGTGCTGCAAGAGGTGTGGCAGGGGGTGCGGCGCCGTAAGTGTTGCAGCGCCTCGGAACCCTTGTTATTTAAGTCCATCCGGCCTGTTGTCTACTGTTGTTAGGGTGACTACCCATATCTTTTTTATTGCTGCTATATCTGTAGTTCAATGTCTGAAAAATATGACCTTTATTATGTCTCTAAGGGCCAAAAAAGGTCCAGGCATGAGGGGGTACTGCCCATATGTAATTTTTCCCATGAGATTATGTATTCACAGCGCGCGAGGTCGTGGACCCCCCAATCTCTCGCACACTGTGCGAGCCTACTGTATATATATATATATTTATGTGTCCATCTCTGGGCATAGGCTTCACAGCCTGCTCTCAAGGCCCAGTAGTCCTCCTCCATACCAAACACCTCTCTACATATATATATATATATATATATATATATATATATATATATATATATATATATATATATATATATATATATATATATCATATTTATTATTATTATTATTATTATTATTAGTTATTAGTGCTATGTTTTTATTATTATTATTATTATTATCTCGTTATTATCTTAATAGCCGAATATCATATGAAACATTCACAGCAATTATTACCAACTGTATAATTAGCTTAGTTAGCTAGTGAGGCGTTATGCCTACTGAACACATGTACAATGACATATTTGTCAATTATAATCTGTACCTGCCATGTACAGCACTGTACTGTAACACCACCATTGTGTCCAGCGGCGCCTTGTGATGGCTGTAGTTAATAAAGTTACGAACCTTTAAAAAAAAAAAATCACCACCACCACCTGTTGAGGTCCACTTCAGGACAGGCCTATCCCTACCAAAGCAGGGACAACACAGCCAATGTATCTCTACCTAGTGGCTTAGGCTGTCTGGTGAGACTGTATGTAGTGTGAGAAGTGCTTGTTAGTATGATTGTAGTGGCTTTGGATGTGTGAGTAGTCTGTGAACCAAGTGTAATCGGCCCGCTTTAAGCCGATTGGGTGCAAGCATACTAGTATGCGACACTGGTTCAACCACAGCACCCCTTGTGTCCGCCAAAGTAGCAAGTGGCTTGGTGAACACTTCCCAAAGTTTTTAAAACTCTGGCGGGAGGCGAACCCGCACTCACCAGCGTGCGAAATGCACACTATACCACTGTATCACAGAGGCTCCATATATATATATATATATATATATATATATGCAGGTAACTCGCACGGAACACGATCTCACGGAACGCGCTCGCAATTATACACGGTAAGGGCTGGGATACATATAAGACAACGTAAGATTAAAAAACCATTATGAAAACTACAAATTAATGCAGGAGAGGCCTTTGAAAGATCAAATCCTCGAACGTCACCGCAGCGCGCAGTTTGTTTTGATTACGTGACGATCTAGGCAGGAAATCATTCAGTGAGTGAGACATTCCCGAGTACAGAAGCACAGTATTTGTAAGTTAAATATTTACAGTACTGTACTGTTCTGGTAAGTTTATGTGCAACTTAAAGTACTATTAAATAACGTTAAAGCAAGAAATAAAGTATTATAACCAGTTTACCTGATAGGCGTCAGAATATTGCCTTTTTTATTTGTTCGTTTTTTCCACAATACTGTACAGTATTTGTAAGTTAAATATTTACTGTTCTCGTATGTACTGTACTTGTAAGCACTTAAATAAAGTTAAATCATTAAATAAAGCCTTGTAACCAGTTAACCCGAATTATGTGATTACCCATGATCGGCATCGGAATATTGCCTTTTTTGTTTATTCGTTAAACTCTTACTGTACTGCTTTTCTACAGTACTGTATTTGTAAGTTAAATATTTACTGTTCTGGTATGTACTTGTAAGCAATTAAAGCATTAAATAAAGCCTTGGAACCAGTTAACCTGATTTATATGATTACCCATGATCGGCGTCGGAATATTGCCTTTTTTGTTTGTTCGTTAAAGACTTATAATAAAAGAAAAATACATTTTTGTCTTGGTATCTTTACCTATTTGCTCAGGTTTGCTGTAATGGTTTGGATCATTTGATGCAATGCAACATGTAGAAAATGTGAATAAACTTTCGGGAAGTGAACGAAAATCTGGGACATGAGACTGACCTTGACTTCACCCTCTCATGTAACATCTGTCAGTTCACCACCTGCTATCATGATGAGTGGATGTACGATTTTTTCGCTCGTGGCCATGCCTAACCACGCATAGGTACACCCATTATCTCGACCCAGACAGAAAATACAATCTTTTTCCTCCCTTGCAAAACACAAACAACCACCCTGTTTACGAGACAGCAATATATATTGGATGTACGATTTTTTCGCTCGTGGCCATGCCTAACCACGCATAGGTACACCCATTATCTCGACCCAGACAGAAAATACAATCTTTTTCCTCCCTTGCAAAACACAAACAACCACCCTGTTTACGAGACAGCAATATATATTGCGAAAATAACAAGGTAAAATGATAAAGATGAACGTAAAATGATAGAGAAAGATGAACATGTTATGACGGAAGAAGTACGTTTTCCCCGTCTGTAAACGTATTTATTTCTGCTTTGTATCTGTATTCGTAATAATTAGACTTATTGTTAGTTCTGAAACTGCATTACGATTCTATTTTTAGCCATTCTCGTGGTGCGGGAGCTGGAAGTTGTGACACAACTTCCTTATTGCTAATCGGACTGACCCTCCACTTTATTCTCCCGTGGCAGAGTCTAGCCTTGGAGGATGTGCTGTTTTCTCATTTAGGACAGAAAATTCAACTCTTTCGCTCCCTTTTCCAAGCATGGGCACAACGATAACGTAAAAAATAACTCGAAACTACCATAAATATACAGTAATCACTCTAATATCCGGACGCCCAATAACCGAACATCCCCACTAACCGAACCTTATCGTCCTGGGATCAAACATTCCCAAAATGGTCCGAAAATCCAAAAAAATTGGAAAAAAAACCGATTTTTTGCCGTCCGTAATTTGAACTTGCCGCGCGCGCCGCGTGAGAGCATTGTTTTGGTTCGTCATTCCTCCGACGTCCGATAGAGCGCCGCTGCATCCTCCCCACTTCCCGCCTGTCTCTCACCGCGACTGGACCTGCGCTCTTCGTAATGGCTGCCCACGTGCTCGCTTTTGTGGTGGTGCCGTACTTGCTGCAAGGCCTCCTGCTGCTCTCTGCCCTACTCTTAGTGTGTGTGATGATGGCCCCGCCTCCTGAGAAAAGGAAGAGAGTGGTGTTGACTCTGGAGAAGAAACGGGAGATATTGGAGAAGGTTGATGCGGGTTGGTCTTCCTCTCGCATTCTCCGCGAGTTCAACCTGGCCCGGTCGACTTTGTTTGATATCAAGCGTTCCCGAGACAAGCTCATGCAGTACACGGCTGACTTCTCGTCGAGAAGCAAACGCAACGTGGAGAGGAAGGTTATGTTTACTCCCAAGTATGCAGAGATCGACCGCTCCACGTTGATTTGGTATCGACAGCAACGTGCAGCTGGTGTGATGGTACGTGGAACGGAGCTGAAGGCTGCTGCTGAGAAGTTTGCAAGGCTTCACGACGCCCTAGACTTCAAGGCATCCGAGGGTTGGCTCTTCGCGTTCAAGTTGCGACATGGCCTTACTAACCGTAAAGCACATGGCGAAGCATTGGACGCTAACGAGGATGGAGTGGACGAGTTTCGGCACAAGGTGAAAGGCTTGATCGACAGGGAGGGCCTCACTCTCGGTCAAGTCTATAACGCTGACGAAACTGGCCTATTCTATCGCTCGGTGCCAACGAACACTCTCGCCGATGAGACGGAGAAGCGTGTACCTGGCCGCAAGCTTTCTAAGGAACGGATATCTGCTTTGTGTTGTGCCAATGCTAACGGCATGCACCGGCTTAAGCCCGTTATTGTTGGCCGTGCAAAGCAGCCTCGGTGCCTTCGTGGGGTGATGGATGTCCTTCCTGTCGTATGGTACCATTCTTTGAAAGCATGGTTCACAGCTGTGATTTTCAAAGACTGGTTTCACCATCACTTCGTCAAGGAGGTCATACATTACCAGACGAAGACACTGGGAATTCCTCGCGACCAGGTAAAGGCTCTCCTTCTCCTCGACAATGCACCTGCCCACCCGTGCGACAAGGACTTGGTTGCTGAGAATGGCCGTATTAGGTGCATGTTTCTGCCACCTAATACGACTGCTCTCATTCAACCAATGGACCAAGGAGTGATCGTGGCAACAAAGCGCCTGTACCGTCGGAAGTTCCTGGACGAGGTGATGGTGGTTCTCGAGGACGAGGACGAGCGCAGGGAAGGACGTGACACTCGAGGCAAGCGGACTTTGGAAAACCTTCGCCGCTACAACATCAAGTCTGCGCTGTACAACTGGGCTAGTGCATGGAAGGAAGTCCCTGTGAAAACTCTTGAAAATGGTTGGTCTCGTCTGCTTCTCGGAACAGATGTGGAGTACGATTTCCTAGGGTTTGACGTGGATGACTTCCATGCACGGCTACGTACGCACGGCGACGATGTTGATGTGGACGATGTTCGTGAGTGGTTGGACGACGACGAGGGCGATCCTGGGTATCAGACGTTGTCTGATATCGAGATCGCGTCTTCGGTTGCTGGTGTCAGTCCCGAACTTGAAGATTCCGACGACGAAGGCGATGATGATGCAGACTCCGCCCAGCAGGACACTACTCCAGCCATCCCCAAGCTGAGCGCACTCCGGGAACATCTAGAGTTCGTCCTAGACTACCTGGAACACCCGGACTGCGACAGGGAGATGGGGCCCTTGGGACTCGTGGAGGAAGTGCGTGCTTTCCGGCAGCGCATCATCAATCGCCAGAATCGTCGGTCCTTGCGTCAGTCAACGATTGACAGTTATTTAAGGCCCGTGACCCCCGCTGTGCCAAGCCCTGGTTCCACTCCGTTGCCTCCCCAAGACAGGCCCTCATGCTCCGAGCCACAGCCCAGCACATCAGCTACAGTGGAGTCACCGCTCGACGTGAGTTTGCGGCTGTCTTCAGAGTCTTCTGTAGTCGGTACGCCATCACCACTACCCACCGATGCACCCCTTGGACGCCTGCCAGTGATACTCTTGGGCTCTGACAGTGAATAAACAGCAAGAACTTCTCCACTAGACCACACGGGAATTTTGAGTGTTGTGCAGTGAAAAAAACGGTGTGTTGTGTTAAGGTTTTCAAGTTGGGAGAAAAGACTAAGTAGAAAAGAAATTTAACGTAACTAACCTTCTTTGTTTTGGCTTTGGAAACTTAAAAAACTTGGGAACAGTTAATGTGCAACACTTAAATTTAATGGAACATTATTTGGACTAAAGTGAACACTGTGAAAAGAACGGACTTCTGTGTGTTAGTGACTAAGTTCAGTGCAAGACTTCAGGAAGAGTGTAGTGCAAGTGCTTCAGGAAATCGTTCTTACTGTCAGAGTCCGAGAGGAGGCGGTTATTCATCGAGGTGGCCAGGGACTTGCTGTAAGTAGCCAAAATGTTTCATGTTGTACTATTTTCCATACTATATTTACCAGAATGTTTCATATTGTATTTTTTCCCATACTATACTTACCAGAAAGTGTCATACTGTACTTCTTTCCATACTAAACTTACCTCATGCATGTGCAGTAGGAATGTGTTTTTCAGAGTTCGGTTAGGTTCGGTTAGGTTAGGTTCGGTTAGAGTCCATAAGTACCAGAATGTTTATTAATGTATGAACATACTTCTAAACCCACATTTTATGTGTCTATTGCATTTATTTCAGTCATTTATGTGCCTTATTGGTGTGATTTGGGTGTTAAATAGGTGCTATGCATGTCCGGAGGGAGTTGTATAGGTGTTTCTCTGTGTTAGGGTCCGTAAGTACAAGTCCATAAGCTGGGGCCCAATATCCGGACAAAACCAATATCCGAACCTACCGATGGCTCTATTGATCCGGATATTGGAGTGATTACTGTATATCAAAAAGGTGAAAATGTATTCATAACATTTTTTTTTTTTTCAGCCATTCCTAACAGATTATGTACTGAAATCATTCGATATCACAGTACTGCACTTCTAAGTTAAATATGTACTGTTCTGGTATGTACTTGTAAGTTAAAGCACTGGTACCAGTTAACATGGTTTATATGATTACCTATGATCGGCGTCGGAATGTTTCCTTGTGTTTACGTACAGTATTTGTGTGTTGAAGTTTTGCTCTGGAGTACTGTATTTGTGAGTTATAACATTAAATAAACCTTCTAACCACTGAAAGTGCTTTCTAGTGATTACCAGTGACAGATAACAGCAAAACAACACATTTGGGGGGTCTAGGGAGCAAAATACGGAGTAGTTTAAATATACGCGATTTCGCACCTAACACGGCACGGTAGGAACGAAACCCACGTGTTCCGTGCGAGTTACCTGTATATATATTCACCAAGCCCTCATTTTTCGTCCGATCATCATTCGACAATTCGCTGTTTCAACATTTATAAATCTATACCCTTTTTAGGTGTCTGACATGGTTATCCGATCCATTTAGATAATTCAAGCTGAGCACTGCCAGGCAAATCAGCTGAGCTGCCTCAGTGTCCTGCAGTCTGCCGTGCTGATCAGTTGCGCTTCATCCATCCGCATTTTTATTTGGCCTCATGGAATACTACAGCACCACCATGGCTCCACCCAAGACCCCTACTATTACCCCTGCCATGCACAGTCATGTGCTGTGACCGAGTGTTTTGTCATCGCTTGGTCAGATGGCAGTTGTGCTAATGATTAACAAACGATCTTAACGCACAATACTGTTTAGGTGCCAGTTTTACATAATGCGCACCTTAGTTTCCACTAGGTTATGCAGGTTATAATCACTGGGGGGTCCTGCGGGAAAAACCCCTCAGTTGGGTTGCAGCACTTCCAGTTAGGCTTCCACTGCTATTTATGGTTTTAAATTGAATATATTTGAGTTTTTTTGGTGTGGTGACGTCATGTCCAGTAGGCGGGATCGGCAATAAACACAGTATCAAAGGTGTTCAGGTGGCTTTCTTTAATATTGCTAAGTAGGTACATTTTGTTTGTTCTCCAATATTTTTTGTGATCGAAAATAAAATGTTAATCATCTGAGATTATGTAGTACTAAAATAATTTTCCATGAGAACATAGGTCTTTAAGAAAACAGCTCAAATCCCTGTGTCACTTTTGTTCGTATGTACCGGTAATTTTTCAAAATTTATTGAATCTTTTTTGAATGACGAAGGTGGTCAGGAACCGAACCCCCCAATTCCTTAACAATCTTATGGGAAAAATTGGTTTGTTATTCGACCAATTCATTACTCAACCACTTTTTATGGAATGCATCCCAGTTGAATTGTGGGGGAGAGGTGTGTATTTACCTAGTTGTGATATGCAGGAAATTAGCTATGCTCTTGGGGTCCCATCTCTGTTTCTCAGTAAGTTAAATTTTGTTTTGAACTCGTTTAAGTTTTTTGACTGGACGATTTCTTTGCCCAGGCTATTCCATAGGTCTATGCATCTCTAAGGAAAACTATATTTCTTGATATCCTTCAAGCAGCTTGGCTTTTTCAGTTTCATTCCGTGTCCTCTTGTTACTCTCCTATCCCATACAAACAGATCTTCTGACAATTTTATCTATCCCCATCATGACCCTGAACACTGCCATCATGTCACCCCTCTCTCTCCTTTCCTCCAAGGAAGGCAGATCCAGCTTTTCCAGCCTCTCTGTATGACAGATCTGCCAGGCTAGGGACCATCTTGGCTGCTGTTCTTTGTATTCTCTCGATCTTGTTTATAACTTTCTTTTTGTGTGGGGATCACACTACTGCTGCATATTCTAACCTGGGGCAGATCATGGCTACTATCAATTTTTTCATCATCTCCTCATCCATGTAATGAAATACTATTCTTGTGTTAGTCAAGAGTTTATACATCTCTCTAACACTCGTTAATGTGTTTTTCAGGTGACAAACTATCCTGGACCAGCACTCCCAAATCTTTCTCTTCTCTCACTTTTGTGATTGGTTTATTACCCATCAAATAATTCAATGATGGCCTCCGGGTATTTTTACCCATTTCCAATATTTCACACTAGCTGAAACAGTCCGCCTAGCTCCTGCAAAGGGCTGATTGGGCCTTCAGCCAATACACCTAATGGTATTTTTCAACATACAATTAATCCTAATAAATCATATACCAAAACACTCCCTGGATCATGCTGATCCAGAATATGTATCATTTGTTGGGGTAGACCCTAAGGGAGCCAAGTTTATAGGTAACAAACATACAAACACTCACCTTTATTATTATAGATGTTTTTGCATTGAATTTCATTTCCCACATCCAGCTCCAATCAAGTATCCTATCCAGGTCCTCCTGCAGCCTTTTACAGTCTTCCATTACTTCTACTTTCCTCAAGATCTTTGCATCATCAGCAAACAGATTTGTATAACTGTTCATTCCATCTACCATATCGTTTACGTAAATCAGGAACATTACAGGCGCTAACACCGAGCCCTGTGGGACTCCACTTGTTACTTCCCTCTATCCAGATATCCTGTCCTTTATTACTGTCCTCAATTATCTGCCTCTCAGAAAGTCTCTCATCCACTCCACAAGGTTTCCCTTCAGTCCTCCTATGTGCTCTAATTTTCACACTAGACGCTTATGGGGTACCTTGTCAAAGGCTTCCTCCAAATCTAAATACACACAATCCACCAAACCGTCTCTCCTGTAGCACGTCAATCACTCTTGAGTAAAAGCTCAACAAGTTGGAAACACATGACCTTCCACTTCTGAATCCAAACTGGCTTTCAGCCAAAATGTTCATCTCCTCCAGATATTTTATCCATCTATCTTCCAGGATTCTCTCGCACAATTTTGCAACCACACTGGTCAGGGACACTGGTCTATAATTCAGGGATTCTTCCTTGTTTCCTCCCTTATAAACTGGTACCAAATTTGCCCTCTTCCATTCCCAAGGCACTTTCTCCTCTTCCAGAATACACACAAACTGTGAATCTTATTGCCAGTTGTTCTCTGCATTCCTTCAGAGTCCAATTACAGATTCCATCCAGTCCTGGGGCTTTCCTTACATCTTGAGTTCCTAGTAATTTATACACTTCCTGCACTTAAATTTTTATATCTTTTATCACTACCTTTCTAGTCACTCCCTCCCCCTCCACAAAATCCCTTTCTTTAGTGAAAACCGATTGGAAACATTTGTTCATTATTTCAGCTTGCATTGCCACATCTTTGTAGACCTCTCCTTCTACTTCCAGTTTGGTGATTCCCTCCTTTTGTTTCAGTATGCCACTGACATATCTATAAAACAATTTGGGTTCTTTCTTACATTTGTCAATTATACCTTTTTCAAAGTTCCTTTCTTCCTCTCTATGTATTCTTGTATATTCACTTCTAGTTCTTTTATATTCTTCCTTTGTTCTATTATTACCTCTCTTTCTCCAGTTGTTCCAAGCCATGTCCCTTTCATTTTTTGCTATTATACACCTTCTGCTGTGGCAGGAGGGGGAGCTCACCATCCACTCACTCGATATATTGCTGCTCTCTGGTGTCTACCCTTTCCTCTCCATCCTTCTTTCCTTCCATCCTCTTCTGTCTTTCTTTCCTCCACTCTTTCCTCATGCTTCCACCTACAGGTGACTTTAAACTCCCTCTACTGTCTTCCTTTCCTTCAATTTTTCCTCTTCTTCTGCCTGTTGGTGACTTTACACTGAGTGACTAGCCAAATGGTTTCCTATACACCAGGAAACCATTTACTACACTGGATGGTAACCATGTAACCAAATTTTGGCACCTGGCAGTTTAGTGAGTAATCACAGTGCTCCAGTCGGATTGTGCTGGTGAAGGTTAATACAGTATACAAGGGGTGGTTGGGGTATATTGCTCAAATAATGCCACTCAGGGATGAATAAGGCAGGTCACTCTCATCTTAAATGTCAGGACCAACTTGCCTAGCCCCAGGCTCCTATGCTCCTCATGGGGCGATGTAGGATTGGATGATGATGATGATGATGATACACCTTCTGTTAAACCAATCCTTTTTCCTGTTTTCTTTCCCACTTACTCCTGGAACAAATTTTTCCACTCCTGAATTATAGAGGTCTAGAAAGATATCCCACTTTCTCTGTATCTCTCGTTTCTCCGAATTTTCTCCAATCTGCATTTCTAAAAACTTTTCTCAAACCTGTAAAGTTTGCTTTCCCAAAGGTGTATCTTCCCTGCTTATAAAGCTTATCTCTTGGCACCATGTTCCCTTTTATCATCTGGAACTCAATGACCATATGATCACTTTTTCCTATAGGACACAGATATCTCAAAGATTCAATTACGTCAGGGTCTTTGGTTGGCAGTAAATCTAGTCTTGCTGGTGTATCACCACTTTGGAATCGTGTCTCTTCTTTGACGCACTGGGTCATTACATTATTCATTGCTATATATAACAATATAGTGCCCCACGAATCTTCACTGCCTCCTGAGTCCCATTCCTCCCAGTTCACCTCTTTACAATTAAAATCACCCATTAGAATTATATTGTTGCTTTTCTCAATCACCTCCTGTGGATAACTAGCCATGTCTGACAACATCCCCTGGTATTCATCGTCATTCCATGCTCTCATCTTAGGGGGAATATATACTACTGGCATACCTCTCTTGCCATTCTCTCCAGTTTCTAATTTCATATTTATCACTTCAGCCCTACCATCTACCACTTCCACAGTATCCACAGTTATGTTGTACTTCACTGCTATCATCGCTCCTCCTCTCGTTTTTTCTTTTCTGTCTCTTCTCCAGAGTTTGTATTTACCATCTCCCATACGGATATCAATATCCTCTCTTAACTTGGTCTCTACAAAGCACATAACATCTGGTTTACGTACCCTCAAGAAGTCGTTGCTTTCTAACCTTGCCGATATTAACCCATCAACATTAGTATATGCCACTTTCAAACTTTTTTTTGTAGTTTTTTATTCCCTCTTCTCTCCCTCTCTCTGTCAGTACCAGTTCCTCAATTTCTGATCCACAACTCTCCAACAGAACACTGTCTTCTCTTCCTCCATTCTCCGTTCGTTTTTTGCCTTTGCTTCCTTTATTAACTCCTTTATTTTAGCTCTTTCTTCCTCATTTGCATCTCTCCTTATTCACACATTCTTGAACCCCTCTTTGTCTGATAATTTCCATGTTCTGTAGATTATTTCATTTACCATAACCTGAGACTTAAACTTTACCTTAAGTGGCCTAGCCCCTCGTTCCTCGTATTTTCCTAACCTAAACACTTCTTCAATCTCTTCCTCAGCTTCGTTGTTACCCTCCATAACTACTGATATTATCCCTTTAACCTTACTCAGTTCTTCTCTTTCCCTTTCTGATCTTACTGTCATATGTTTTTCTTTTACTCCTGAAATTATCACACATTTTTTCTTATCTGCTACATCCCTGACTGTGTTCTTACCTAACTGTATCCTTACAGGAATGAGTCAAGCTCATACTGTACCGTGTCATAAATCATTTTCATCATACATCTCCTTAAATTTATGAATTGTTTTGGCACACACTGTTTCATTTGGTACCACTGATCAATTGCCCTATTTGGGAAACTAAATTTCCTTACGTCTTTATCGCCTCTCTTTTTATGCAGTTTTTTGCAGTGTCCTTTTGCTGATGCTCGGCCATAGGCTATATATTTATTTATGTCTACTTTCTCCTTCCCTGATAAGCATTTATATAGCATATCATGTCTCCCCTTTTCCTTCTCTCTTGCAGTGTTGGCAGATTCAGTTTTTCTAGTCTTTCTTTGTAGTTCAGATCCCTTAAAATTGGTACCCATCATGTAGCGGCCCTTTGAACTTTTTCAATCTTATCTGTGTGGTTTTTGAAATGAAGATTCCAGACTACTGATGCATACTCCAGGGTTGGTCTGATGAATGATGTTACCATCTTTCTCAGCATGTCTTAATTTATGTACAGTACAATCCCAGCTATCCGGTATCCAGACAAACGGAATACTCAGAAAAACGGGAAAATTCAAGAGCTGGTAAAAATGTCAGTAAGTTATAGCTGTGCGCCAATTTGAATGGACCGCCAAACCGCCGTTTGATCGTGTCACGCGAGGCTGGGTGAAGTCAGACAAAGCGAGGTGAAGGCATTTCCGGCTAATGTAAATCCCTAGTAAATCCTCTTAACCACCCCTCCTCTCCCCCTCTTTCCCCTACTTAAATTCAGTCATCTTCCACACCCTCCAAATATCACCAGTCTGCTCTTTGCCACCAGACAGTAAACAAGCTCTCTTGCTACTGTGTTCCTCTGACAGACGGTAATTTGTACACTCCAAAATGCCTAAAGTGCAAACTAAACATAAGCGTATCATGCTTACCTTGAAACAGAAGCTGGACATATGCAACAGACTTGAAAAAGGCGAACATTATAAAACACTAATGCTTGAATATAAATGTTAATAGGAATGAAAGTTTACTTTGTTGGAAGAAAAATAAATAAATAATATGCCTGCATTTCATACGTACATCATTTATTTTATTTTCTGCAAAACAGCTGAGTGGCAGGTGAGGGGTGGAGTGATGGAGGTCAGGTAGGGAAGAAGAAGACCAGTCGGGGTCAGAAACGTAAACAAACTCACGTGGGGGTAAAGGTGTCGTGATAATTCTACAGTGCAGTCTTAACACATCATCAGTTCACTAATAAATGTTCAAGCTTTTATTTCTTTATTTTATTTTTCAATTCTTATGAGTACAGTACATATAATGAATACAGTAATTCGATAAACAATGGACTGGTGCAATATGCAGTACTGCAAATTGCTAGACATTGCACACGTGCGTTATGACCATGGTGTGTGTTTACAAGGCAGTTTTTCAGGCGGAATCTCTTAGTGTAACCCCTAATGTGACTGGTGGGTACCTGAACTGTATTTACTGCTGTGATGGCCTTTGTGTAGATTTGACTTGAAAATCAGAAATACGGGAAAAATCTGTAACCGGGAAGGTAAATTCCCCAAGCCACCCGGTTAACTGGGATTGTACTGTATGTGACTGCTATTCCCATTTTTGCAAGCAGTGTATACATGTTTCATGGTAGGTGGTGGTGACCATCATCCACTCACTTGATGTAGTGCTGCCCACTTCTTCCTTAGCCTTTATCATGCTTTTTCTGTGTCTGCCCTTCTCTCTTCCTATTTCTCCCATCTTGCCTGTCACTTCTTATTGCTTTTCTTTCCTTTGCAGGTGGCTTTACACTGAGTGACAAGCCAAATGGTTTCCTGTAAGCCAAGAAACCATTTACAATGCTAGGTGGTAACCATATAATCAAACCATACGTGCTCCCTAAGTGTCAACAAGTGGGTTGGTGGAGGGTTAGTGCCCTTCCCCGTAAAACAAATAACTCTAAGTCAAATGGCCACCCCTTACAGGATTATAGCATCTGGCAAGATAGACAGATAGTATACATGTTCCGTACCTTCTCACTGATGTGATCAGCCGGAGATAATCTGTTATTGATAATCACACCTAGGTCCTTCTCTCTTTCTGATATGTGTAAGGTTTTACTTCCTAACTTATAATCCCAATCTGGTCTTTTCCCACTTTTACCAAACTTGGAGTACATGACACTTGTCCTCACTGAATTCCATTTGCCCTGTATTACTCCATTCATGAAGTTTATTTAATTCTTCTTGCAGCTCTTTACAAAAGTCTGTGTAAGTAGTTCTGTGTATTTTTACATCATCAGCAAACTTATTTAGACAGCTTTCATTGCCAATGTTACAATCTATGTCATTTATATACTGTACACTAAAAACATAACTGGTGCCAGCACTGAGCCCTGTGGAACTCCGCTAGTCACTTCCCTCCATGATGAGTAATTTCCCCTTAGTACTGTTCTCATTTCCCTTTCTCTGAGAAAATCTTGCATCCAACAGTACAGTTTGCCTCGGATTCCTCCTTGATGGTACAGTTTCCATAAAAATCTTTGGTGCGATACTCTGTCAAATGCTTTCTTGAAATCTAGACAGATACTGTTCACCCACCCTTCTCTTTTCTGTAATGTTTCTGCAACTCTGTCATAGGAGCTTAATAGAGTAGTAACAGATGATTTTCTCTTTCTGAAACCAAACTGCCTTTCTGTTGTCACTCTGTGTTCTTCTAGATGGTTTACCCAAACTTTTTTTATCAGCTTTTCCAGTTATCTTACTTACAACACTGGTTAATGATACTGGTCAGTAGTTGAGTGGATTTTGTCTATTCCATTTCTTGAATAAGGAAACAATGTTTGCTTTCTTCCAAATATCAGGTAGTTTACCCTGACCCAGGGATTCCTTGAATATTAACGATAGTGGTCTACTTAACTTCTCCGCACATTCATGTAGCACCCAACATGAAATTTCGTCTGGACCACTTGCTTTTCTTTTGTCCAATTTGCTTAACTCCTCCTGTATTTCTTTTTTTGATATTTGTATATCTGGTAATATGTTGGGCATGCATGTTAGATATCATCCATCTCAAAATTATTTTCTGTAAAAACTGGTTGGAAATGCTAATTTAGTGCTTCACAAGTACCTTTTTCTTGTGTAAAGATGATCCCCTCATCCGGAAAGGATTGTATTTTATCTTTTACTTTGGTTTTGCTTCCGATGTAGCTGTAAAATAGCTTCAGTTGCTTACTACTTTGTTTATGATGTCTTCCTCAAACTGTTTTTGGGCTTCTCTCCTTATTGTTGTATTTCTTGTATATTTGTTTCTCGCCTGCTTATAGCTGTTATATGCCCTGTGTGTGTGTGTGTGTGTGTATTTACCTAGTTGTGATATACAGGAAATGAGCTACGCTCGTGTGGTTCCGTCTCTGTTTCTAAGTCAAATTTTGCTTTAAACTCGTTTAAGTTTTTAGACTGGACGATTTCTTTGTCCGGGTTATTCCACAGGTCTATACATCTATAAGGAAAACTATATTTCTTGATATCCTTCAAGCAACTTGGCTTCTTCAGTTTCATTCAGTGTCCTCTTGTTACTCTCTTATCCCATAAAAACAGATCTTCTCTGTCAATTTTATCCACCCCCATCATGGTCCTGAACACTGAAATCATGTCACCCCTCTCTCTCTCTCCTTTCCTCTAGGGAAGGCAAATCCAGCTCTTCCAGCCTCTCTTTGTATGACAGATCTGCCAGACTGGGGACCATCTTAGCTGCTGTTCTTTGTATTCTTTCAATCTTGTTTATATCTTTCTTTTTGTGTGGGGATCACACTACTGCTGCATATTCTAACCTGGGGTGGATCATGGCCACTATCAATTTTTTGATCTCTTCACCCATGTAATGAAATGCTACTCTTATGTTAGTCTCAGAAGTTTACACGTCTCTCTAACTAACTTGTTAATATGTTTTTCAGGAAACAAACTATCCTGGACCAGCACTCCCAAGTCTTTCTCTTCTTTTACTTTTGTGATAGGTTCATTACCCATCATATAATTCAATGATGGCCTCTTGGTACTTTTACCCATAACCAATATTTTACACTTCTTTGCATTGAATTTCATTTCCCACTTCTGGCTCCAACTGTGTATCCTATCCAGATCCTCCTGCAGCATTTTACAGTCCTCCTCTGCCTCTACCTTCCTCAGGATCTTAGCATAATCAGCAAACAGACTTGCATAACTGTTCACTCCCTCTACCATATCATTAACGTAAATCAGGAACATAACTGGCGCCAACACAGACCCCCGGGGGACTCCACTTATTACTTCTCTCCATCCAGACATCCTGTCCTTTATTCCTGTCCTCATTTGTCTGTCTCTCAGAAAGTCTCTCATCCATTCCAGGAGGTTCCCCTTCAGTCCTCCTATATGCTCTAGTTTCCACAATAGTCTCTTATGGGGTACTTTGTCGAAGGCCTTTTCCAAATCTAAATACACACAATCCACCCAACCATCTCTCTCCTGTAGCACGTCAACTGCTCTTGAGTAAAAGCTCAACAAGTTGGAAACACATGACCCTCCACTTCTGAATCCAAACTGACTATCAGCCAAAATATTTGTCTCTTTCAGATATTTCATCCAACTATCTTTCAGGATTCTCTCGCACAATTTTGCAAGCATGCTGGTTAGGGACACTGGTCTATAATTCAGGGGTTCTTCCTTGTTTCCTCCCTTATAAATTGGTACCACATTTGCCCTTTTCCATTCTTGAGGCACTTTCCCCTCTCCCAGAGAACACACATTTCCCGCCGTCACTAACTCAAAAGTTGCCGCTGATCATCAGCTAGTCCAATATGGAAGTCGGGCTACTCATGCAGAGACCACAGACGTCGCATATTTTAAAAAATCTCTCCCGTGATAGTTATTGATATACCGTATGCAAGTTCTTCATGATATTATTCTTTAGTAGTTATACTAATTTCCTAGATATGCTTTAATGTGATAAATGCAGGAAAACGTTACTACAGAAGCCGTGAAAGCACACTGGGTGTGACAGCATTCATCACATATTTACAAGTCTCTAGCTGCACCTTTTGTTTGAAACCCATATAATTTAGTTTTCTAAGAGAACAATGCTTCATCTCCAAAATGCTGAAGAAAATCTGCCAAGTTTTTCATATGAAACTGTACAATGTTTAAAAGCCGAAACTGTGCAGAGACGAGACTGCTCGCTGAAATCCGACGATGCCGAGGGCTCCAAAATACCATACAAAAAGTCAAAACAACACATCAGTGGTGTACCATGAACAGGGTATTCCTCTAGACTACAGGAAATACTTCAGTCTAAGCACAGTCAATTTTTCTATGCAATGGTTTTCCCTGATCTTTGTACAGCAGGTCCAACGAAGCAGTAGACACAAGTGAGTTTGTTGTTGTTTATGATCGTAACATACGATCTTCTGCTGTGTCATGCTAAAATTTCTTAACGAAGAATCGTTACATGTTTCTCATAACACTATTTATTTTTGTTTCGATGAGTAAATACATGAAATGGATGTAAAATACAGCTTATCAATATTTAAGGTAAGAAAGAATAATATCCGTCCCAAAACCGAGATGGTAGACTCTGCCCACCTTTCAGGTCTCAAATAGGTCCCAAGGTCACATTTGACAGAAGCATTTTTTGGAAAAAAGTCAAGGCTTGCAAATAAAGAAAAAACTACCATATTCATGCACAAGGAAGTAATACACATCTGCCTATACAACATTAGATCTCTAGTCGCCATACAAGTGCTGCATATACGATGGGAAGTTGCGTAGCAAGTGGTGCGTGGTACCGTGTGAGTATTGCCACCTCAGTGGGTAGGTGATTTCTTGGTGCCTAGGTGACATGATTGGATTGTTTGTTTCCATGTTTTTATATAAAAAACAGTGCACTGATATATGTTCTGACCATTATATCTCACGTGATTTGTGAATGATTCTTGAGATGTTTTCTTTACAAACAACAAACTAAACAGTTACAAGATCCTTATAAAACTATCACTTACTTACTAGTTATTACTAATTTATTTTACTTTGCTCTTATTTTGCTTAGTATTGTCCAAGGCTGTGGGGGTAAGGACATGAGGGTAAGCCTACAAGCTTGCCTTTTGTATGGACATATGTTTATTTCATTGTTGCTAACTATTTCATCCCTTGTACTTACAGGCAACAGTAGAGACAGTGATCAAATACTTATTATTTCTCAAAATTGACAGTGTTACAAGTATAACCAGGAAACGTGAGAAACTCATGAAATATAAATCAGAAAAAAGTAAGGATAAACGAACAATCATTTGTCAGTGAAAAAGGCAACACTCGCTGCATGTGTATGTCCACCTGGTAACAAATAAACGCATGGTGCGTGTATAAAAGGCAACAGAAACAACCTTAGAAACCTAAAATCTTAAATCCGTATATATTTTCCCTCAATCAGACACTCTAACACCCAGGAAATGAATAAATATTGAGACATACAATGCAGAAATCTCTTGCTTGCCTGTGACGCGGTAGCTACAGTACAGTATGTGCGTAAGTGGGAGGCAGGGGGTGGGGGGATTGAAGGAATAGTGGAGGGTGGAGGGTGGGAGGTAGAGGGGTGGGGGATTGGTGGGAGGTAGAGGGGTGGGGGATTGGTGGGAGGCAGGAGGGTGGAGCATGTAGGGGGTGGGGGATTGGAGGGAGAGTGGAGGGTGCAGGTGGGAGGTAGGGGGGGTGGAGGAAGGGGGATATGAAAGGGAGGAGGGAGGTGAGAGCTATGTATCCTCCAGAGCAGTAAAAATATATTGTAAACAATATTCTTTTGCTAAATGAACTGTCTGATACCAAAATAGTAAAAAATATTGTCAGATCAACAGTATAATAGAACAAATACGTGCAACCCAACCCCCCTCCTTGATTAGCTCTTCCTAGACTGTGTAAACTAAAATATTGTGATCTACACATGCCTGGTAGAAGCAGAGAGTCTGGGGAGCGGCTTGTATCCTTACTTCATTCACCAGCCTCACGCAACAGTTTTCATTCATGCCTAAATATGTTGCCACGGGAGTGGCTAGGAGACCCCTACCAAGAAAGCCACTATAGTGGCCAGGAGACCTGAAAGGGTTAAAGCCTCTCTTCCTTGTAGCTTGAGTAATATAATGTTGTCATAATTTCTTCCTTACTTTTAGTGACACAGAGGGCACATACAATGTACGGGGTTTAGTTGACCGACTTTGATGTCGAAAATTAAATAATCTGGTGAAGAGTGGCAGTATATCCTTGGTTAGTGACATTGGTAATTAAACAGTGAATCTTATCCGTCAGTTGTTCTCTACATTCCTTGAGTACCCAATTAGAAATTCCACCTGGTCCTGGGGCTTTCCTTACATCCTGAGTTTTCAGTAATTTATACACTTCCTGTACTTCCACTTTTATATCTTTCATCACCACATTTCTAGTCACAGTGGTGTGTGTGTGTGTGTGTGTGTATATATATATATATATATATATATATATATATATATATATATATACATATACATACATATATATATATATATATATATATATATATATATATATATATATATATATATATATATATATATATATATATATATATATATATATATATATATATATATATATATATATATATATATATATATATATATATATATATATATATATATATATATATATATATATATATATATATATATATATATATATATATATATATATATATATATATATATATATATATATATATATATATATATAATATATATATATATATATATATATATATATATATATATATATATATATATATATATATATATATATATATACATACAGTATATATATCTCATCTCATCAGCTGTTTGAATGTCCACTGCAGGAACGGCCTATCTTGACCGAAGTGGAGACAATACAGCCAATGTATCTCTACCAAGTGGCTTAGGCTGTCTGGTTGAGACTGTATGTAGGGTGAGATGTGCTTGTAAGTGTAACTATTGTGTTGGAGTGGCTTTGGATGTGTGTGCAGTCTGTGAACCAAGTGTAATCGGCCCGCGTAAGCTGACTGGGGGCAAACATACTTTACAGTATGTGACACTGGTTCAACCATGCAGTAAGTGGCATGAAGAACGCTCTCAAAGTTTATTACCCCAGCAGGGTGCGAACCCTTGTTCTTCAGTGTATGAAAATGCACACTCTACCACTGTACCACAGAGGCTCCATAGATACTGTATATATATATATATATATATATATATATATATATATATATATATCTATTGCCAGACACCTCAATCCCGTTTGGGGTGGCCACAAACAAATCGCCTCCAAGTCACCCTGTCCCCCGCCATTTCACTGCCCTGCTCCCAACTCACACCCCCCTCTCTCATATAACTCTCCACCCCATCCCTCCATCTCATCCTTGGCCTCCCCCTCCCTCTTCCCCCCTCCACCTCACTCACATACACTCTCTTCGTCAGTCTTTCACCCTCCATCCTCTCCACATGGCCAAACCACCTCAGTGTGTTCCTTCTAACGCTTCCTATCACATCCACATCCACACCACAACGCTCCTTTATATCCTCATTCGTCAGCCTGTCTCTCCACGTGACTCCACAGGCTCCTCTTAAATAACTCATTTCCACTGCTCTCACTCTTGACTTGCGTCCCTCCAACAACGTCCAAGCTTCACTTCCGTACGTTAGAGTTGGTATCACAATACTGTCATGTAGTAACATTTTCACTTCCATGCTCACTTCCCTGTTTCTTATCACTGCTTTCAAGGAACCAGCAACCTTTCTTCCCTGCTGTACTCTTTCAAGCACTTCACCCTCCAAACCTCCATCCTTACTCATCACACTACCCAAGTACTTAAACGTACTCACATTTTCCAATTCCTCACCATCCAACCTCGCTGTACATTCACTAACTTCACCTCTCTCAAAGACCATCACTTTACTCTTCCCTACATTCACCTTTAGGTTCCGTTTCTTACACACTCTCTCAAACTCATCCACCAAGCCTTGCAGCTCCCCTTCGTCTTCACTCAACAACACAGTATCATCTGCAAACAAAAGTACAGGGAGTTTCCAAACACTATCCTCTCTCACCAGGGCCATTCCAACATCCACTAACCTACCTTGTACCTCTTTTATTACCCCATCCATGTACAGATTAAACAACCATGGAGACATGACACATCCCTGTTTCAAACCAACTTTCAAAGAGAAAAATTCACTTAGTTCACCATCCACACGCACTGCAGCCTTCGCACCATCATACATACTCTTCACAGCATTCAACAACTTCCCATCTACTCCATATATTCTTAATACTTTCCACAATCCTTGTCTATCCACCCTGTCATATGCTTTCTCCAAATCCATGAAAGCCGCATACAACTTCTTTCCCTTCTCTAGAAACTTTTCCACTAAAGATCTAAGAATGAATAGCTGATCTACACAACCTCTTCCCTTCCTAAAGCCTCCCTGTTCTTCTCCAACTAATTTCTCTGTTCTTTCTCTAACTCTGTCTATAAGTATCCTACCATACACTTTTCCTATTATACTAAGAAGACAAATGCCCCTATGATTACCACACACTTCTTTTTCCCCTTTTCCTTTGTACAAGGGAATAATTATACCTGACTTCCAATCCTCCGGGACTCTGCCTTCCTCCCAGGCCAATCTGCACATCTTCCACATTCATTCTACTACTATCTCTCCCCCATGCTTCATCATTTCACCACACACTCCATCAATTCCTGGGGCTTTCAACGATTTAACTTTCTTCATTGCTTCCACAACTTCTATCCTATTGATTTCTTCCTGTCTTCTCACCTCCCTCCTTCTCCCAGCCATTCCCCAGCCACTTATACTCGCATTACTTCCATCCTCTACATTCAACAATTCCTTAAAGAGTTCTCTCCATCTGCTCACTTTTTCTCCCTTCTCCACTAGTAATCTACCATATTTATCTTTCACTCCCCTGCTAACTTCACTTCCACCCTGTCTTACTCTTTTCACTTCTCTCCAGAACATTTTCTTACAGTCCCTCCACTTTACACTCAAATTCCTTCCAAATTCCTCATCCACTCTCTTCTTACTCTCTCTTACTAATCTTTTCACCTCTCTCTTTCTTTCCACATATAACTCTCTCTTGCGTCTCTCAACTTCTTCCACGCCCCTATTTATCATCCATTCATTGTATGCTTTCTTCTTTTGTGCCACAGCCTGTTTCACCTCTTCATTCCACCACGCTGTTCCTTGCACCCCCCTCCGTCTTCTCTTCCTTCCACACACCACATCACATGCTGCACATATTTCTTCTGTAAATATCCTACAGACACCTTCCACGTCTCCCATCTGCTCCAATTCATATCTGCCCAATCGTTCCTCCACTTCTCTCTTATACTCTGCCTTTTTCTCATCCTCTTGTAACCTTTCCACTCTCCTTGCAACTACTCCTTCCTCTCGTCTTTCCCTTCTTCTATTCCTCCATCTTACTTGCATTCTAATTCTGGCCACCACCAAGTAGTGGTCAGAAAGTCCACTCCCCCAACCTCTATACACTCTTGCATCCTTTACACATCTTCGCATTCTTTCATCCACACACACATGATCAATCATTGCCTTCCTTTCATTCAGTTCACCACCCACCCTTCTCATCACTCGCCATGTATACCTGTGGATCATTTTATGCCTGAAGAGGTATTGGCTATCACCAACCCCCTCCCAGCACAAATGTCCACTAAAGCACTCCCATTCTCATCTATCTCAGCAGGCACACCCCACTCACCAACTATTCCATCCACCTTCACATTCCCAACTTTACCATTCATATCACCAATCAAAAACACTCTCTCATTCCTTCCAAACTTTTCCATGCACACTTCCACATTTGTCCAGAACTCTTCTCTCACTCTTCTAGCACGATCTTGCGTTGCCACATACACACACACAATCGCCCACATTTGTATTCCAACTTTCAACTTTACCCACACAATCCTTGACCCAACTGATCCATACTGTCTTATGCTCCTCTTCCATCTTTTACTCACAACTATACATACTCCTTCCTTTGCCCTCTCATTCTCACCTACTCCTGCACATATACCCCATCCATACTCCCATTCTCTCACACTTTCTCCTCTCCATTTTGTTTCAGTTATTCCACATACATCCACTTTCGCACCCTCAAGCACCTGGACAATCTCTCTCTCTCTTTCACCTCATCATTCACTCCTCTTACATTCCATGTACTCATTACCAAGTTCTTTGTCTGGTCCTGGGTCGTCATTGTTTGGTCAGTCCTTGTCCGAGGCTTCTTGTTTGTTTTTTTAGTTAGCTGTTTTCCGGGGAGAGGCACTAACCCTCCGCCATAAATATATATATATATATATATATATATATATTTATTAATATATTAAATATATATGTACAGTGGGGCACCAATTTTCACGCCTAATTGGGTCCAAAAATAATGCGCGAAAGTGGAATTAGCGAAAGCTGGGGCATTGTCTTTATGGCAAAAAGGCTAATTGGTTCCCGGTTATCCTAAAGTAACATCAGATTTTCATTTTCACTTGCAATACAGTACATCAAATCACTACTGTACATTGCATTGTGAGATACAAACAATAAAAACTGTACAGTACACATTATATGAGGAGAAACATACCACAGAGACCAGGTTGAGGTGTTTAATGGATGTTGGGGGTAAGTATCCGAGGAGCGTGGCGGGCTTATTTAGCCACGCCAAACATATTGGCGCCACCTCTTGCTGCCTCGCTACCACTCTCTCTCTCTGCCTCCTCAGATGCAACTTTTCATTTCATTATTATACTGCCGTTTCTTCACTCCAACACGATACTCTCTTTTAGCCTTGGCCTTTCCTCCCGACTTTGAATGTCCCGGCCACTTTTTATCACCACCACTGCCTCCCGGCCCTCCCCCCACACCACCAGGCCCTTTCCCCACACTACCAGGTATAGTAGAGGCCACTGAACCGTGAGAATCCAACACAATGGAGCTAGCACGCTCGTACACAATGGCGGGAATGGGTGGACAGAGTGTTGACATGACGTCATTCAAGATGGCGATGGGTTGCGGGTGGGTGGTGCAGGAAATTCAAAGTTCAAAATATTGTCCCAAACCCAAAATTTGTGCGCGAAAATCGATTTTTTTCAAGCGAAAGTGGAAGTTAGGGAATATTTGGTGCATGCCGCGAAAGTGGATTCCGCGAATCCTGCTGTAGCGAAAGTTGGTGCACTACTGTGTATATATATATATATATATATATATATATATATATATATATATATATATATATATATACACACATAGCTGGTCCCCTACTTACAGATTGGTTACATTCTGAGAAACTGTTTGTACGCAGAATTTTTTCAAGTTGAAAATGAAAGTTAAATTGGGGAAAACCCCAGGAATTGATGGAGTGTGTGGTGAAATGATGAAGCATGGGGGAGATAGTAGTAGAATGGATGTGGAAGATGTGCAGATTGGCCTGGGAGGAAGGCAGAGTCCCGGAGGATTGGAAGCCAGGTATAATTATTCCCTTGTACAAAGGAAAAGGAGAAAAAGAAGTGTGTGGTAATCATAGGGGCATTTGTTTTCTTAGTGTAACAGGAAAAGTGTATGGTAGGGTACTTATTGACAGAGTTAGAGAAAGAACAGAGGAATTAGTTGGAGAAGAACAGGGAGGCTTTAGGAAGGAAAGAAGTTGTGTAGATCAGATATTTATTCTTAGATCTTTAGTGGAAAAGTTTCTAGAGAAGGGAAAGAAGTTGTATGCGGCTTTCATGGATTTGGAGAAAGCATATGACAGGGTGGATAGACAAGGATTGTGGAAAGTATTATGAATATATGGAGTAGATGTGAAGTTGCTGAATGCTGTGAAGAGTATGTATGATGGTGCGAAGGCTGCAGTGCGTGTGGATGGTGAACTGAGTGAAATTTTCTATCTGAAGGTTGGGTTGAAACAGTGATGTGTCATGTCTCCATGGTTGTTCAATCTGTACATGGATGGGGTAATACAAGAGGTACAAGGTAGGGTAGTGGATGTTGGAGTGGCCCTGGTGAGAGAGGGTAGTGTTTGGAAACTCCCTGTACTGTTGTTTGCAGATGATACAGTGTTGTTGAGTGAAGACAAAGGGGAGCTGCAAGGCTTGGTGGATAAGTTAGGGAGGGTGTGTAAGAAATGGAATCTAAAGGTGAATGTGGGGAAGAGTAAAGTGATGGTCTTTGAGAGAGGTGAAGTCAGTGAGTGTACAGCAAGGTTGGATGGTGAGGAATTGGAAAATGTGAGTACGTTTAAGTACTTGGGTAGTGTGATGAGTAGGGATGGAGGTTTGGAGGGTGCAGTGCTTGAAAGGGTACAGCAGGGAAGAAAGGTTGCTGGTTCCTTGAAAGCAGTGATAAGAAACAGGGAAGTGATCATGGAAGTGAAAAAGTTACTACATGACAGTATTGTGATACCAACTCAAACGTATGGAAGTGAAGCTTGGACGTTGTTGGAAGGACACAAGTCAAGAGTGAGAGCATTGGAAATGAGTTATTTAAGAGGGGCCTGTGGAGTCACATGGAGAGACAGGCTGACAAATGAGGATATAAAGAAGCATTGTGGTGTGGATGTGGATGTGATAGGAAGCGTTAGGAGGAATATACTGAGGTGGTTTGGCCATGTGGAGAGGATGGAGGGTGAAAGACTGACGAAGAGTGTATGTGAGTGAGGTGGAGGGGGGAAGAGGTAGGGGGAGGCCGAGGATGAGATGGAGGGATGGGGTGGAGAGGTATATGAGAGAGTGGGGTGTGAGTTGGGAGCAGGGCAGTGAAATGACGAGGGACAGGGTGACATGGAGACAATTTGTTTGTGGCCACCCCGAATGGGATTGAGGCATCTAGCAATGGACAGATAGACAGAAAATGCATTTAATACCCCTAACTAACCAAACATTATAGCCTTGACAAGCCTACCTGAAATGTGCTTAGAACACTTACATTAGCCTACAGCAGGGCAAAAATATTAAAACAATGCCTATTTCATAATACAGTGTTGAATATCTCAGGTTATTTATTGAATACTGTATTGTTCTGAGACTGTCGATTCATAAGCAATGGCCATTATGGGCTGGTTCCTGGACAATTCCCCATTAAGACAATTCACTGTCACAACAAAAACAGGACAAATCGCCCTCTAGACAATTCTCCGTCAGACAAGTCCCCATCAAAATAGGATGATTCCCTGTCAGTAGGCTGAGAATCTCAAACTTTTCGATCGATCACTTAAAGTTATTAGACAAATAAACAAATAAATAAATAATAATGTCTAGTATGTAGCCCAATGTTAGACAATGAAAAGAAAGTTATCATACATCGCCTGATTCCTGTTTCAATATATTTTTCCATTAATACCGACAATTTGATGCCACATTTTACACATATCATAAAAACAATAAACCAACATAACTTTTACAACTCATGTACTGTATTTCATGGCGTTGGAGACGCACCTTTTTGTTACAAAATTACCTTCAAATATCCCTATGCATCTTGGAGGCCAGACTAGACAGGTTAGCTTGGCTCCATTTAGAGGAAACTCTTATACAGATGATCATCTCACTGCTTGGCAGTCACAAGTATTTCCTAGAGTATAAAGAGCATTGATTTGTTGTAAAAAATTTCATTCAATTGTGTATATATTCAGCAGGTTTTAAGATTAGAAACACCCAAGTTGTTCAATCTGTATATGGATGGGGTTATAAAAGAGATACAAGGTAGGGCAGTAGATGCTGAAGTGGTCCTAATGAGAGAGGGCAGTGTGTGGACACTCCCTGGACTGTTGTTTGCAGATGACACTGTGTTGTTAAGTGAAGATGAAGGGGAGCTGCAAGGCTTGGTGAATGAGTTTGGGAGTGTGTGTAAGAAACGGAATCTAAAGGTGAATGTAGGGAAGAGTAAAGTTATGGTCTTCGAGAGAAATGAAGTCAGTGAATGTACACACAACAAAAAAACTATCGTTACACCTTCTGCGCGATATAAAATGACACACAAATGAAGGTTTTTGATAACAGCCTCCTCCATTGGTATCCCTGCGTGTGTTTGTTGCATATTTATTATAAGCTATATCCATTGTTTCTCCCATGCATATTTCTACCTCGTCCTATTTGGCAACTCACTCACTGTCAGGCTTACCAACCCTAGCGAGACAGCCAGGTTGTTCAGTATGAAACACATTGCACCCCCGTGTAACGATAGTTTTTTTGCTGTGTGTACATTTGAGGTTGGATGAGGAGGAAATGGAAAATGTGAGTGTATTTAAGTACTTGGGTTGTGTGAAGAGTAAGGATGGAAGTTTAGAGGATGAAGTGCTTGAAAGGATACAAGGAAGAAAGGTTGCTGGTTCTCTGAAAGCAGTGATAAGAAACAGGGAAGTGAGCATGGAAGTGAAAAAGTTTCTGCATGACAGTATTGTGATACCAACTCTAATGTATGGAAGTGAAGCTTGGACCTTGTTGGAGGGATCCAAGTTATGAGTAAGAGCAGTGGATATGAATTATTTGGGAAGAGCATGAGGAGTCACATGGAGAGACTGGCAAATAAGGAAGTGAAGAAGCACTGTGGTGTGGTTATGGGTTTAATAAGAAACAATAGGAGAAACACAATGAGGTGGTTTGGCCATGTGGAGATGATGCAGAGCAAAAGACTGACGAGGAGAGTGTATGCAAGTGAGGTGGAGGAAGTGGGAGGGGAAGGCCAAGGATGAGATGGAGTGATGGGGTGGGAAAGGTATATAAGGGAGGGAGGTGTGAGCTGAGAGCAGGGCAGTGAAATGGGGAGAGACAAGGCGACATGAAGGCAATTTGTTTGTGGCCAACCCTTATGGGATTAAGGTGTCTGGCAACAGATAGACAGATAGATGGCATAGGTTTTGCAAGTAACATAAGGCTAATTAATCTACTCAGAAACATGAAGTATATTGCCTCAAATGCTGTTTCTTATATCCATAGGATAAAATTTAAAACCCAGGATACTTAGACTGTGCCTTAACCCACTGACTGCGGCTGTATCATACATGATATCCGAGTCCAAATGGCTCTGACTGCGGCAGATATCATACATGATTTCCTGCTTTCAAAAATTCTGCCGTCAGAAATGGCAAGAATTATATCAGCTAGCAACTCATGGCACCCTATAGAATATTGCCATATATAGATTATGCATTTTTACGAGATGCAGAGCTCAGCTCAGTTACCTACAAAATGCCGAAAGTAAGGGTACGAAATCTTCTCCATGCCGCAGCTAACAGTAGCCCAAGCAAATATTGGATGAAATCTCTGGATGAGTGTAGTAATGATAGTGATACGTTGTTAGATGATGACAACGCTGGTTCAGATGCTGATTTATACTTTACCTGATCGCAAGATTGACACTGACAACACAGTGCAATCTTAACACATCGTTCGCCTGGCACCACCACACAGGGAATATTTATTACTTCATGGACCTGTATCTGAGGTAATTTGTTTGTTTGCTATATTGTGTTATATACCATTGAACTCGGGATTTTTTTCTCTATCTTTTGACAATATTATTTTTTATCTAAATATTTGAAAACTGCCGCACACAGGATGTACATGTAAACAAACACTGATGTAGTGAATGGGTTAAGCATCCTTGTGCACTAAGCAGGTCCTCAAACTGTACAGTGCCACATGGAAAAGCATGAGGTAAGACTAGAATTTTCAGGATGGATGAGAAGAGAAAAAAGTAAGGCTAAAAACAATATTACTCAACCAGCAAAACCAGGACTGAAAGACAAAGGATGAATTTAAGATAATGATAATCTGAAGAAGCATCAGATCTGACCTGGAGGACTGTGCTGAACTTGCGAGACGATTCCTCAAATTTCTTGTCATATTCATCCATGCGGGTGGCATATTCCAACATCTGCTTATGCTGGTCTGCCAATTTCCCTTTGCAACCTTTCAGCTCACGTTTCAGAGCTACCAGTTGGGTGTTGTACCTGAGAAACATCAAAATAAGCATCAGTGCCAAATGTAGTGTAGTGTAAAAGAATATATGATCATCAACATCCTGACCCTTTTTCCTACATTAAGATGGGGTGAGGTAAGACCCAGAAACAAGGAAAGAGACAGTATAAAAGTGAGAGAAGAATCAGTTACTATAGCACCAATGAACTGGTAAGCAATGGGTTACTGGCCATATCAATCAACTTGCTGATTTATCAACAATCTGACTAAGACCAATTAACACTCTCCTGGGCCAATGACACACCAACGTGTCATTTGTTAGTCAACCGATTCCAGGGCAATGACACAGCGGTGCGTCCTTTGTTGGGGCAATTTTTAATGACTCAAATATGTGGCACAACAATTTGGTGAACACAGGCAACACAGCTTCATTTCATTGGAAACTCACTCCTGGCCTGGAAACGGGGCAATAAAGTTACAAAAGGCTGGCCCGTGAAAGTGTTAAATGAGGCTAATTACTTGAAAAATACATCTCATTAACCCTTTAACCATGGGGCGTCACTTTCGTGATGCTCAGGAGCAATGAATCATACCGCGGGGCGTCACTTTTGAGATTCTATGTTATTTTGAATTCTCCCGGGCTTTCAAGTGGTGGCTTGTATTATCTATCAGTACTGCAAGTGTCCAACAATAGTCAGCACTGCTAATGCCATCTGTACTCCCATCCATTGTTGACAATTTAGCTATTTATCCCGATTCTTGACTCCCCTCCCTACCTCCCCTCCATTACCCTCTCCTCTCGCCTGCCCAGCCGCACTGCGTTAAGCAAATCTTCCCTAGAATTTTCCACTGATTTCATCCATTGAAATAAGCCCTATGCTCTACTCTTATACAAAATAATATATACAAAAAAAAAAAAAATAAGGTAACTGATAATGCCATACACTTGGAGTTGGCTAATTATCACCTGGCAACACCCCACGTGCACTTGTTCGCTAATTTTCCCTGGTAATTTCCCCTTGAAATATGCCGATAATCTATTCTTGTAATAAAAATATATATAAGAAAGGAAGGGAGAAGCCTAAGTGATATTTACATTCACCTGGAACTACCTAATTTCCTCCCAATCATTTCACACCATATAAATTAGCAGCTGTCACCTCACTGACGTTGTCAACCCTTGGTGGCCCCATATCCTCCTCGTCATTTAGTTCAGTGTTGTTTCTTGAGATGAAAGCATGTAGCACTCGCGCCCCTCCATTTTCGCCGCTTCTAGAGGGCCCTGTGACCTCTACCCCTACTAAACCTCGTGTGGGAAGCGGTAAAGGACTAAATGACTCTGCTGTGGAGCGTGAACTGGCTAATTTATCCATGATAATGATGGACAGTAACTACAATCTTTCTGGTGAATCGTGTGATAAGCCAGTGGAGGAAATGGTGATAAACTACGAGGAGTCATCCAGCCTCTTCTGGTAGCTTAAGAGGGCTGGATGGTGCCCACATCTCAGCCTGGTCAGGTGGACCCTATCCTCATGAGGGAAATAGGATTCAGAAAGGTGGATGTCAGGAGGCCATGCATGCAGCTGTGTGTTGTTTTTAAGTGACTGAATGGAGCAGCAAATGATATGAGTGTGGATATGCTTCTGGAAGCTGGTCTGAGGTGGACGAGGGGGGAGAGATGACAGTATTTGTGTATGGTATCGTGTGCTGGGTGTGGTTCTGATGTTCCTTGGTGTGGGTGGATGTGCTGCCATGTAATATAGTGGATGTTGTGGGTTTATGGAGGCTGCAGCAAGAAACTGGGTGCCTCTCATGTCTAGGTGATCCCTGACCTTAAGGATTTTGGTTTCTTGATGTAGCTAGTCTGTGGGTGTAGTAGCTGTGCAGCCTGTGATTATTTTTAGGGCCTTGTTCTGTGTGGTCTGTAGAGTGTTGTAGTGTGTTTTAGTGAGGTTAGAAGCCCAGGCAGGACTTGCATAATTCATCACTGAACGTATGTATTGTTTGTATACTATGGTGGTGGTTTCTTTGTTGTGTCCAAATGTTGTATGGGCAAGAGACCTCAAGGCACTGAGTCCTGGTGTTATTTTATTTTTAATGTTTGTGATGTGTTGTTTAAATGACATTGATGTATTGTATGTTACACCATGGATTTTGTGTGTGTGTGTGTGTGTGTGTGTGTGTGTGTGTGTGTGTGTGTGTGTAATTCACCGGGTCGGTCAGGATCACTTGATGGTCGTGATCGTCAGCATTTTACCCTCCCGGAAGGGAGCTGAGAGCTCATATAGTCCGATCTAAGGGCAAGGCTGTGACCTTCACACACCCACACACCCGTCCCCTTGCTCAAGGGGGACAGTAACCACCCACTTCTTCAGTGAAACTTTTCGCAACCTGAGCGAGGCGCGAACTCCCGTCTACCAGATGGCATGCGAGAACGTTACCACTGCGCCAGTGAGCGGTGTGTGTGTGTGTGTGTGTGTGTGTGTGTGTGTGTGTGTGTGTGTGTGTGTGTGTGTGTGTGTGTGTGTGGCAGGGGAGTATTGTTTATGGTGAGGTGTGGGATGTGACTGTGTTCTGCTGTTCAGTTTGTGAGAAGGGTCACTGTAGATTTGGCTGGGGCTATTTTGAGCCTGTTTGTGGTGAACCATTCGTGTAGTGTGTTGAGGTAAGGTTGAATGATGTGAGCAGCTGTGTTTGTGTTTTGGTGCATATGTGTTATATCATCTGCATAGGAAGCTATGTTTATCTGTGGTGTGTGGGGTGTGGGCATGTCGTGCATGTATAGGTTAAAGAATGTAGGGGACAAAACAGATCCTTGAGGGATGCCGTTTGTGAAGTTTCTGATGTTAGAAGACTGACGGGCAAATGTTACTTTAGCACATCTGCCTGCTAAGTAGTTTGCCAACCATCTTTTTGTGTTATTGTGCATATCTGTGTTGAGTATTCTGTTTGTGAGGTTGTGGTGGGGGATGGCATCAAAAGCTTTGCTGATGTCTAGTGTAATTAGGAGTGTCCTGTGTGGTGGCCTAGATGAATTCATGCCATCGAAAACTCTCCGTGTAAGGTCTGTAAGAAGGGTGTTTATGGACTGTAGTGGCCTAAAGCCATGTTGTGACTGGGCTAGGGGAATGTGAGGTGTGACTAGTTGTAGTACAAGTCGTTCAGTGACTTTAGAAGGGGTACAGAGGAGTGTGATGGGGCAGTGTGAGGAGGGTAAAGTGGGGTCTTTGTTGGGTTTAGGGATAGTAATGATAATGCCATGCTTCCAGATGTTGGGTATTATGTTGTGTGAGTAGCTGTAGTTAGATATGTGTGCTTGTATGCCTTGTGGTCCAAGGGGTTTAAGGTGAATGCTGCTTATGTTGTCTGGTCCACAGGCAGATGAGTGCTTCAGGTTGCTAATGATGTGCTTCGTCTGGTTGTAAGTGAAAGGTGCGTAGTCTGGGTCTGTGGGGAACTGTCTCTTACGTCAGATGATACGTCGGTCTTCGGGATGGGGGTTTAGATGGCTGACTTGTGAAAAGTGATTGATGAGAGTGTTTGCTTGTTGTTTGTTTGAGGGTATGGTGTCTGTTGTTGTGATGGCAGCATGTGATTGTGTGGTGCTGCTGTTGGAAAGTGTGATGCTGTTTAGTGTTTTGTACAGTTTACTGGTGTTTGTTTTGTGGTCAAGTGTTTGGAGATAATTATTCCAGTTTAGTGTTTGCTGTTCTGATATTTTATTGTTTATCTGAGTGTTGAGTTCTTGTATTTGTTGTACGGTGTCTTGTGTATGGGGTGTTGGGGAGTGTTGCAATGTGTCCCGTTGTCTGATGAGGCTCTGAATTTCTGGTGTGAAGTTGGGATTGTGTCTCTTTCTGTTGCCTCTAGGGGTGTGTCTTTTGTCTGCATTTTGTATAACTGTATTCAAAGTGTGTACAGTGGTGTTGATGTTTGTGATGGGTGTACTATTTAGTGTTTTGAAATGTTGTTCTGTTTCAGTTGTGAAGGTCTCCCAGTTGGCTCTGGTTTAGGTGAGTTATAAACTGCTCTTTGGCTTAGTGGCATCTTTTAATTTTTTTGGGGGGAGATAGGTTAGCTAGAAGCTTGTTTTTGGACTCATTTGAGTGTATTTAGGACTTGGTTGGGGGGAAACCCACAGCTCAAAAACACATCCCTATACATGTTAAACCTACACTGAGAAACGATACCCCGCCTAGCGATGGCTTTTTACTTAACCAACTGCATTGTTAAACCATGGTATGTCTGTATATACTGTACATATACAGGTATAGAGAAATCCCTCATTTATCCGGACATGTAGTATCCGGATCTGTTATCTGGATACTGGACTTTAGTTATATTAAACCATTAACCAAATTTACTTGCTATTATCTGGACATAAAAGTCCCTGAGAACTTTGGCCAGCTGGCCGACAAGTTCAAACATTCAGTATCATGGCCGCTGGGCTCAAGCCGTGAGCGGGAAATAGACCGTAACCCACAACCATAGCAAAAATGTCCATCCACCCCTGTACTGAATGGTCAAAGTTGCGTGCTGGTCCGTTCACTCCCAACAAACCTCAAGCACTCCATTACATGAATGTAACCCACAAGTGGTGTCAAAACGTCCGTACACATCCCCATCGAATGTCCAAAATCGCGTGGCCACCAGGCTAAGTCTTTTCCAACTGCCATCACACATCGAATACAGACCACAAGCCGTGAGTAAATGTACGGTAAAAGCATCTATCCGCCTTGTGACAGAAGGGTGAAAATCCTGCTCACAGCCTCCTTCTCCCCCCCCTCCCTCCCTCCCCTCCTTGACACTGATAGAACTGACTCGTGAGTTTTTAATTTTTTTTGTGATTTATTCGAATATTATTGGTTGTATCGATATTCCGAAGTGACCACCAGAGCTCATGAAAAGACATGAGAAGTGACCATGAGAAAGTTCATGAAAGACATGTGCTTAACTCTTGGAAGGTGCTTGCAAAATTTTGCACTAGGATGGTGAGCAGTTATATGAAGGTAAGTTTAACTCAAATAAATTTATTCTCACTGCATTTCTGTACGTTTACTCATTAGTTTTCTGTGTTTTTATTAGCCTATCTTAAAGTATAAACACCAAAGAAGATGACAGTATACCATTATACTAATTTAACTAATTTCCGGTGGCATATATGGCTGCTGAATTTTTTTGTGGCCAGGGAGCAGTTATCACCGGTGTAAGATAAGTGATTTTCCGACTGTCCTCAGGTTTTTTGTGGATGTTTGTTGTTTTTGCATTGTTTCCTTGGTGTTTAACATTAATATGGATAATCCTATGTGTGTTCTATGTCTCAATATGGCAGACTGACCAGAAAACAGTGCCAAAACTAGGAGGGGTACTATATACAAAAGTGTTTTAGGTAGGGTGTTTTTTGGTTTTCATTTCTTTTTAATGATTTTCTTGGTGTTTAATATTAATTTGGATTTTTTCTCCAATGTGTATTTTGATGTCTAAATATGGCAGACTGACCTGAAAGCAGTGCCAAATTTAGGTGGGGTACTGAAGATACAGTCCCCCCCCCCCCCCTGGTGTTTAGCATTACTCTGGATACTCTTATGTGTGTTTTGATGTCTAAATATGGCAGATTGTCTTGAAAACAGTGTCAAGATTAGGAGGGATACTGTACATACAATAGTGTATAGGTAGGGTGCTTTTTGGTTTTCAATATTTTTTTTTTTCATAGCGTGCGACAAGGCTGTGATGTCCCTATGGTTGTTCAATATATATACAGCTGGAGTGATGAGAGAAGTAAAAACATGAGTAATGGAGAGGGGGATGGTGCTGGTAATGAAAGGTGATTGATGGAATATCTCAAACGTGTTGTATGCTGATGATGCAATGCCACTGGTACTTGCAAATACAGTACCAGACAAGAACTTGGTGGACTAATGCAGAGTTTTGCTGATGTCTGTGAGAATTATGCCTTGAAAGTAAATGCAAAAAAGAGTAAAGTGATGGTTACTGAGAGAGAAGGTGACTCCCAATGTGATGTTACAGTGAATGGAGAGAGACTGGAACTGGTGAGAGTTCAAATACCTGGGGACAGTGATAGAAAAGAGAGGAAAATGTGCAAAAGAAGTGGAAAGTAGAGTGATACAAGTAAGGAAAGTAACTGGTGCTATGAAGTTCTTGATAAGAAACAGAGGCTTGAGTGTTGCAGCTGTGCAATAGTGTTAGTGTCAACTTTAACATATTAATGTGAAACTATGGTGTGGCATGAAAAATGAAAGGTCAAGAGTAACAGCAATGGAGATGGGACTGCTGAAGAATGTAGTGTATGTGGAGTACAGAGAGTGGATAGGATACAGAATAATGTGATTCATGAAAGAAACGGAGTGAGGAAGTCTGCGGACACCAGAATCAAAGAAGGTATACTGAGATGGTATGGTCATGTGGAGAGAATGGATGACAAGAGAGTGGTGAAAAGAGTACAGGTATAACCCTGTTTAACAAAGAAATTGGTTAGGTAAAAAACAATCGTTAGGTGGGGTATTGTATATCAGGGTAGTTTTAACGTGTAAGGTAATGGGATGTGTCTTTCAGCCTTGGGTTTCACCCTCAGCCAAGTCCAAAACCCACCCAAATGAGCCCAAAAACAAGTTTCAAGCCAACGTAAATGGCCTAACAGCTGTAAAAGAAGCTAACCTAAGCCTAACACCAGTAAATAACTCACTAAAACTAACAAATAAAATCTGGAAATTGTCAAATATGTCTGGAAAAAATCAAACTCTGTAAACTGTACCCCAAAATGACAATGTTCACCCCCCCTATGGCTAAAATACATTGATCTAAGTCTAAAAACTGTTTATTAATCAACCTAAACACAATTTTAGTCGGAAATATCATCAAAATCGGTAAAATAAATAAAAACTCATCGTCAAACCAGGGTTTGGCCGTCATTAAGAGGGGTATGGTGGTATGTCTGTCCCCATCATTAAGCTGGGGTATCACACCTAAGGGTATCATATATTGGGGTATAACTGTTTCTGAGCGAATCTGAGGGAGGGAGGATGTGAGGTAGGCCAAGAAAGTAGAGGGATTTGGTGGATGAATGTGTGAGGAAGAGAAGTATGGAAGTTAGTAAGGCTAAGGGACTCACAAGAGATCGAGCTGGCTGGATGAATGTTACAAAAAGAAGTGCATGATCAGGGATCTGGCAACCCTTTTTAATGTGACAGCATTCAGCCTGGCGCTATCAAATGGGTATGTGTGAAGCTACAGAACATGGTGAAATTTTTTTGGCCTATCAGAAGGAGCCAGGATTCCATGGGCTTGAATGATGAGTGAATGGAAGTGTCGTCCATTGAATTGGGCAAACTTAGGGCTGCCTGAACAACGGAACACTGCTACTCCTAACCCTACCCTTGGGTGGGAAAGGAGGTCCGATGATGATGATGATGATAGTGAATATTATGGGTAGTCTTGGAGGGGTAAAACCTCTCGGTTAGATTAGGTTAGGATGCACTGACATGTCCAATTGGTGAGATCCTATGTAAACACACTGCAGCATGGATCTAAGGCAGAAATATTGTTAATAAACAAACTTTATATATAATTTTTAGGAAAAATATGGGGTTAGTGATAAAAAATAACTAATGATGTTAATGATGATGGAGCAGTAAAAGTCATGTTTTCACATCTAGTGCAATGAGTGTGAAAAGGGCTTTGTGTCTGATCACTATTATGACGTGATAGCCTTGGGGGCTACAAAATTTGGCCCTTATGGTATGGGAAGACTCTACATGTTGATGTAAGAAGTTAGGTATAATAACTATGTGATTTTCTTGTGAATTATACTGGTAACGTCCCCATTTCGTGGGAGTCTTAGGGCACAGACCCAAGTGAATTTGGAATTTCCAAATAATTTTGACCCATCCCACCAAATGTCCCTGAGGTAGCTTATAACCCCTGTAAGCCCCTAGAAACCATCACATGAACCTAAAACCGGCTTAAAACAAGAAAAGTATATACTGTACTGTATTACAGTACAGTATGGTACAAATACCTTCAGTAAGAAATAACCTGTAAATGGGTATAATTATAAAAATTAAGGCTAATTTTGTTGTTGCTGACTGCCATCAACACTGTGGCAGTGTAAACAGACCTAGAAAACCATATCTGAGACCAGAAACCACCAAAAAATATCAAATATATACTGATGTACTGTATAAGAACTTTTTTAATAACAAATAAGCATTTAATGGGTATGAATAAAGTAAGTCAGAGCAAATTATTTTTACAGGGGGAAAATCCATGTAAAAGCAGGGGCCATGAATTTTGCGGGTTACCTGTACTATCATACAAATTATACTGCTTGGCTGACTTTATTATTATTCAGGATTACTGCATTTATGTGTATGTGAGAAATTGTATGCAATCACTCCATGTTGAGAACGTTGATATATTTTTTTCCTTTATTGCTGATGACTAATGATACTTTCAAAAATAGTTTCACACAGCATTATTTTATTTATTTATTTTTTTTTTTTTAGTGCACTGAAAGCGATACTTGGAGAAATATGTGTGATGCTGGGTGGCACTTTTTCGTATCTTGATTAGGTCAGAAGTTTTTGCCTGGTTGGTAATGGTGGCTTTCAAGAGGCTTAGTGGCAATCTTTCATGGTTAAAATCACCAGTATGGGGAGTATTAGGGGGCAAAACTAGTTGGTTAGGTTAGCATTGGATGCACTGACGTGTCCAGTCAGAGAGATCGAATGTAAACACACTGCCTTGGATGTCTTATGGCAGACAAATTTGTAACAACCCATCTTTAACTACTGTATATTTTTTACAAAAAATATGGAGCTTCTAGAACCTAGCTCTCTATTTTACTTGTAAATATATGTCATGTTTTAGCGTGAATTTGATTCTGCACAAGGTTCTGCATAACCTATCGTGTGTTGTATGATGACTAAACAATATTAAATGATGGACAAATGCATGGACAAGATGAAAGAGCATATACTTAATTTTGAGTATGCCAAGACTATCTTACTATCGTACTACATCTGGGGTAAGGATAAGAAAATAAAGATAAAAGAAGAATCTATGGCAAAA
This sequence comes from Coenobita brevimanus, assembly GCF_032717465.1. Lineage (NCBI taxonomy): Eukaryota > Metazoa > Arthropoda > Malacostraca > Decapoda > Coenobitidae > Coenobita > Coenobita brevimanus. The sequence goes on along the minus strand of NC_137024.1, from coordinate 50,578,150 downwards.
ACAGGACATTGACATCAATTTTCATTGTACACAATATTTACTGATACATGAAAATACTGTACTGAATGCATCTGGAAAGAGGAAGGGTGCAACATAATGCAATATGACATTTCTTTCCCTCCCTTGGTCTGTATCTCATTTGTGTTACAAAATTAACATCTTCACACATCCTGTATCAGCAGTTAAGTTCTGTTTACGTCACTCACCTCCTCATACCCTGTCGAATGCGGCGGATTCTTTTGCGTAATACCATATTAGATGGAGGAAGAGGATCACGCTCAGGTATTTCATCCTCAGGCTCTGACACTCGGCCACTACCACTTGGAGATCGAACACCACATCCCTCTGCCATAACAACAATCCAAATGGAACAAACATTGTTTTGGAAGAAAAACACTGTTAATGATGAGTGTAAGTTAAAAAGTTAACAAAAGTACAATTCAGACCTATCTATCTATCTATCTATTGCCAGACACCTTAATCCCATAATGGGTGGCCACAAACAAGTCTCCTCCATGTTGCCCTGTACCCCACCATTTCACCGCCCTGCTCCCAGCTCACACACCCCTCTCTCATATACCTCTCCACTCCATCCCTCCATCTCATCCTTGGCCTCCCCCTCCCTCTCCCCCCCTCCATGTCATTTGCATACACTCTCCTTGTCACTTTCTTGCTCTCCATCCTCTCCCCATGGCCAAACCACATCAATGTGTTTCTCTTAACGCTCCTTATCACATCCAAACCACAACGCTCCTTTATATCTTCGTTTGTCAGTCTGTCTCTCCATGAGACTCCACATGCTCCTCTCAGATAACTCATTTCAACTGCCCTCACTCTTGACTTGTGTCCCTCCAATAATGTCCAAGCTTCACTTCCATACATTAGAGTTGATATCACAATACTGTCATGCAATAACTTTTTCACTATCATGCTCACTTCCCTGTTTCTTATCATTGCTTTCAAAGAACCAGTAACCTTTCTTTCTTGCTGTACACTTTCAAGCACTTCACACTGATTTTTTCAATTAGAGTTCGGTTAATTTATGATTCCCATTGAATTGATTGATGAATTGGGAGAAGCTGGACTTCAACTCTTGGATGTTGCTAATCGAGCTGTTCTACCCTTAAACACTCATCCTTACTTCCATCCTTACTACTCCCTCACTGTACATTCAGCGACTTCATTTCTCTCAAAGACCATAACTTTACTCTTCCCTATATTTACCTTTATCTTCCATTTCTTACACACTCTCCCAAGCTGATTCACCACACCAAGCCTTGCAGCTCTCCTTTGTCTTCACACACAGTATCATCTGCAAACAACAGGACAGGGAGTTTCCAAACACTGCCCTCTCTCATTAGGGCTGCTCCAAAATCCATTGCCCTACCTTGTATCTCTTTTATAACCCCCATCAACATACAGACTGAACAACCATGGAGACATGACACATCGCTGTTTCAATCCAACCTTCAAACAGAACAACTCAATCAGCTCACTGTCCACACACACTGCAGCCTTAGCACCCTCATACATACTCTTTACTGCATTCAACAACTTCCCATTTCCTCCGAACATTCTTAATACTTTCCACAATCCTTGTCTATCCACCCTGTCATATGCTTTCTCCAAATCCACAAAGGCTGCATACAACTTCTTTCCCTTCTCTAGAAACTTTTCTACTAAAGACCTAAGAATGAATATCTGATCTACACAACTTCTTCCCTTCCTAAAACCTCCCTGTTCTACCCCAACTAATCCTCTGTTATTTTCCCAAACTCTGTCAATAAGTATCCTACCATATACTTTTCTTATTACACTAAGAAGACAAATGGCCCAATGATTACCATACACTTCTTTTCCCCCTTCTCCTTTGTAAAGGGAATTATACCTGACTTCCAATCCTCCAGGACTCTACCTTCCTCCCAGGCCAATCTGCACATCTTCCACAAGCATTCTACTACCATCTCTACCCCATGCTTCAGCATTTCACCACACTCTCTGTCAATTCCTGAGGCTTTCCCCATATTGATTTTCTTCATTGCTTCCACAACTTCCATCCAAATGATTTCTTCCTCTCTTCTTACATCCTTCCTTCTCCCAGCCATTCCCCAACCACTCATACTTGCATCTCCATTTGCTCACTTTTTCTCCCTTCTACACTAGTAATCTACCATTTTTATCTTTCACTCCCTAAATAGCTTCTTTAACACCCTGTCTAACTCTCTTTACCTTTTTCCAGAACATTTTCTTACATTCCCTCCACTTTACACTCAAATTCCTTCCAAATTCCTCATCCACTCTCTTCTTACTCTCTCTTACTTATCTTTTCACCTCTCTCTTCCTCTCTACAAATAACTCTCTCTCTCTTTTCTGTTTCTCAACTTCCTCCACACCTCTGTTTCTCATCCACTCACTATATGCTTTCTTCTTTTGTGCCACAGCCTGCCTCACCTCTTCACTCCACCATGCTGTTCCTTGCACCCTCTTTCATCTTCTCTTCACCCCACACACCACCTCACATGCTGCACAGACTTTTGTGGATTTCTTGCATACATCTTCCACGTCCCACATCTGCTCCAAATCATATTTACTCAATCGCTCTTCCTCTTCTCTCTCATATTCAGCCTTTTTTTCCATCCTCTTGTAACCATCAGACCTACATTACCAAATGAATGACCATCCATCATCCAATCGTAGGTTGCCCAATGAAGAGCATAAGAGTCCAAGGTTAGGCAATTTGGTCCGACATTTAAGATGAGTGACCAGCCTCACTCAACCATGAGTGGCATTACGTGAGCAATAAACCCCAACAACCCCTTCGATATGAACCTGCATTGGCTCAGTCTGACTGGAGCACCTTAATTACTCACTAAACCATGAGGTGCCATAATTTGGTTATATGGTTACCACTCAGCATAGTTAAATGGTTTCCTGGTGTACAGGAAACCATTTGGCTTCTCAATCAGTGTAGTCATCTACAGGCTGGAGGAGGAGGAAAGAATGAAGCAAAGAAAGACAGAAGAGGGAGTGCAAAGTCATCCATGGGCAGAAGGAAGAGGAAAGAATGACAGAAGTAGAAGGAAGGAAGAGAGGAAAGAGCAGACACCCAAAGCAGCACTACAGCGCAAATATACCATATGTCATGGCATGTAAGACACTGCACTGTGAAAGATGTACGCTAATTCTTGAAGGGCAGTTCTAGGAAAAAAAGTTTGGACCAACACTGCAGCAAACGTTGACTGACATGAGTCTTTTCAGTCAAATACACACTCACTTCATTCGGCACAATTTATGTCATTGGTTTCTTTATTTATATATAACAGAACTTCCGTAAAGAAAACTATCAGCCCTTTCCTTAAAAAAAGTTCCTTAGTGCCACATCACCATCTTAACACTGTTCTTCATGAACTGCCTAATTTCGGCTGTACAATAACTTGAATTAATGTTCACCATCATCATCATCATCTAATCCTGTGCTGCACCATGAGTGGCATAGGAGCCCAGAGCTAGGCAAGCTGGTTTCTGACATTTAAGATGAGGGTGACCAGCCTCACTCATCCCTGAGTGGCACTGTGTATGCAATAAATCCCAATCACCCCTTGGATATAAACCGACACAGGCTCAATCCGGTCAGGGTGCCTTACCTACCCACTAAACCACCAGGTGTCATTGTTTGGTTATAAGGTTGCCACCCAACATAGTCAATGGATTCCTGGTGAACAGGAAACCATTTGGCTCGTTACTCAGGGCAGAGCCACCCGTAGACAGAAGGAAGAGGAAAGAAAGAAGGAAAGAAGGACATACTGTAAGAGGAAGGAAGGAAAGAAAGAAGCAAGAGAGGAAAGGGCAGCCACCCAAGAGCAACACTGTATCAAGTAAGTGGATGGTGAGTGCCTCCACCCAATTAATGTTCACCTTAATTAATGTATAATTAACACTCTGACTGGTCTCACATGTGTGCCATGCTACACTGCAAGGTCGGCTGAGGATTGCCAGGCAGTGTGCTGTTACTCAAAAATGCTTATACTCTTTTCTTATTTCTGACCTTATATTAAATGCTACATTATTTGTTTTTGTATCAAACTGTTTGCAATTGATTTTCCTATAAGGATATATACATATATGGTTGAACAGAATACCAGCATTACCATTACTACTGTATGATACAATGTACAACATGAAAAACGTGGGCAGTTAGCCTATGTTCATACTCTTTCAATGTTTTGACGTTATTTTTTTGTGCTATTTTATTCGTTTTAGTATCTCTTTGTTCATAAGTGTTTGTTCTATAATAATATATGTATAAAATAATGAACAAACCACCAACATCACTATTACTAACACAATCAAAACAATGTGAAAAAATGCTGACGGTTTGCATAAATGTTAATACTCTTTCTTTATTTTCAACATACACCGTAACGAAGCCCAGGCGTGCTCCATCAGCACACTGTCTCATAAGTATATCTTCAGTAATCCCTCCATTATCCGACATAACAAAGCCAAAGATATATCAGGATATGGAGCAAAATCCTCTACTGTACCCATACCCTACCTATACCCAACCTATATGTACAGTACCCCTCCAAATCTGGGCAGTGTTCCGCAGTCTTTCGGCTCTTCTAAGACATCAAAACACATATGCAATATAACCCTAAACACAAAGAAAACAATGCATTAAAAAAAATAAAAAAATAACCAATATGCACAACCCTACCAATATGCACAGTACCCCTCCTAATTTTGGCAGTATTCTGTGGACTTTTGGTTATTTTCAGACATCAAAACACACACTGGAATCTGCAATATAATCCTAAATGCCATCCATCCATCCATCATCCAATCATACATTGTCCCATGAGGAGCGCAGAAGACTGGGGCTAGGCAGTTGGTCCCGACATTTAAGATGACAGTGACCAACCTCACTCATCCCTGAGTGGCATTACATGAGCAATCAACTCCAACCACCCCTTGGATATAAACCTTCACTGGCTCAATCCGACTGGAGCACAATAATTACCCACTAAACCACCAGGCGCCAAAATTTGGTTATATGGTTACTACCCAGCGTAGTAAATGGTTTCCTAGTGTACAGGAAACACTAAGAAAAAAAATAATAACAATACGCACAACCCAACCAATATATACAGTACCCCTCCAAAATTTTGACAATGTTCTGCAGACTTTTGGCTCTTTTCAGACATCAAAACACACATTGGAATATGCAATATAATCATAAACACTAAGAAAACATTCCATTATACAAAATATATATATATATATATATATATATATATATATATATATACACAACCCTACCATTATGTACAGCACCCCTCCTAATTTTGGCAATGTTCTGTGGTCTTCTGACTATTTTTAGACAACAAAACACACATTGGATTATGCAAGATAATCCTAAACACTAAGAAAACAATGCATTGAAAAAACTACCAATAATCAGCATACCTCTCCTAATTTTGGAAGTGTTCTGTGGTCTTTTGGTTGTTTTCTGACATCAAAACACACACTGTAATATGCAGTGGTGGGCAGCGCAAACAAAGAAGGACCTTGCGCAAGTGCAAAGCGCAACCCACAGTTCACTACCTTGCGCAAGCTCAAATGCACAATCTGACTAATATTTAGCTTGCGCAATGTCACAAAGTGCAAGCACAAACCATTTGCATATATTTTTGGGAATTACTGAAAAATATTGAGATATTTAAATAAAACAGCATTCCTACTTACTTACTTTTATTTATTATTATTATTATTTTCTATTATTTGTAATCTGCGCAAGTGCGCAATCTAATATTTGGCTTGTGCAATGTTGCAAAGCACTAGTGCAAATCATTTCCATATATTTGTGGGAATTACTGTAAAATATATTTTGGTATAATTAAATAAATTACTAAATTAGCAACCTGCCCACCACCCGCGGTGACTGAGGTACAGCAGGTCGTTGTCCGGGAAAAACAGCCTATATTTACCAAGGCACTGGCAAAGATCACGTGATTACTGTATCATCAATCTCTCTCCCTCCCTCTCTCTCCGACAGAGGAGGGAGGGAATGGAGAATAAGAGAGAGAGGAGGGAAGGAATGGAGAATAAGAGAGAGAAGAGGGACGAAGTTTATGCCTTATCTCCTCACTCAAAGGGACGCTCCTTTGCCATTCCTGTATTTATTCTCTCTCTCTCTCTTTCTCTCAGAATAATGCTCTTTATCTCTCTCTCTCTCTTGTCTTGTCAAGACAATTTATTTAATAATTCAATATAGATATACAATAGGATATGTAATTCGTTACAAAAAAAAAAAAAAAATCATGAAAACAGAGTATTTAAATCAAATATCTGTAGCCTAATAAATTATTAGGCTGTGGATATTTGATTTAAATAATATGTTTCAATGGTTTTTGTAAGGAACTGCATATGCTAATCTTAATAAATAATGTATATTTATTATTATTTACTAATAATAATAATTTGAAAAATATTAAAAATACATTAACTCTGTTGAAGCATATTAAGAAATGCTAGTATGCCCTTCCCTCCCACCTCCCCCCACAACCAACCCACCCTCGTGAACCGCCCCAGCCTCCTCCATCCCTTGTCCAGCCATGCGGGAAGCTTCCAAGACCACGTGTCCCTTGGATTTCGCAGTGCGCAATCCACAGAGCAGGTGCACAAGGCAGGTGCACAAGCGCAACTAAGTTTGCGCTTGCGCACATGAGAAGGCAGGTGCGCAAGCGCAAAATTGCGCATGGTCTCGTGCGGTGTGCAATGCGCAAAAGATATCATCGGAGCGCAAGGGTGCGCAATTGCGCTTTGCGCAAGTGTTCGCGCACCTGCCCAGCACTGGTATTATGTAATATAATCCTAAACACTAAGAAAACACTGAAAATACACACACACACACACACACACACACACACTCAATGTACAGTACCCCTCCTAATTTTGGCAGTGTTCTCTGGTCTTTCAGCTGTATTTAGACATCAAAACACACATGGGAATATCCAATGTGATGCCAGACATTAAGAAAACAATGAATAAACAAAAAAATCCACAAATACCCTACCTATAATGTGCAGCACCCCTCATAACTGTGGCAGTCTTCCTCGGTCTTTCAGCTATGTAGATATCGAAACACATATGGGAATATCCAATGTAATGCTAGACACTATGAAGGAAGAGCATAAACAACAAAAATCCAAAAAAAGAAAAAAAAAAAATCACTGAAGACTGTTGCGAAAAAGTTAGGGTTCTGAGACTGAGTGATGGCTGCTTCCGTGGAAAAAAAAAAAAAAATAATAATAATAATCCAAGGCCAAATATTGTTTAGTTTTTAAAGGCTCCAACATGCTTGCATGTGTTGGCCTTGGTCATCTAATGGCGGCTCTCCACGCTGCATGATCCACTGCAGCCTCCCTGTTCAGTCCCTTAACCCTGAGGTCACACTTAATGACCTCGTCCCATGTCTTTCTTGGTCTACCCCTCATAACCCCACCTCCAATATTAACACTTCTCACCTTTCACACCCAATTATCATCCCCCATCCTCTCCACATGTCCAAACCATCTCAATCTACCTCTCCTCATCACAACACCAATACACTCCAGTCCCATCCTACCTCTCAACTCTTCCATCGTAAACCCAGCCCCTCCAGGGATGCACTGCACATCCACCTAATCATTGTCATTTCTGTACGTCTGAGCTGGTGAATGTCTTCCTCCTTCACTGCCCAGGTCTCACTACCATACAGCATTACACTCCTAACACATGCTGCATACAAAGACCCCTTAGCACGTAGGGAGAGCCCTCTCAATGTCAGGAGAGGCAAGAGCTCCCTGAACTTCTTCCAACCACTTCTCACCCTAGCCACAGAGCTAGCTCCAGCCCCACCTCCAGCACACAACATGTCTTCCAAATAACAAAACTCTTCCCCACACTCAAGAGATTCACCAGCAAGTTCAATCCTTTCACGTCTGACAATCTCCACCTGCTCATCCCGACACGCCGTACACATAAAATCAGCATTATCTCGCAGTCTACCTCAGATACCACTACATCTCTTATGCACCCATTTATCACACACATCGCACAAGATGGAATTACTTCCCATGCCCTTGTGGTAAACTGCACATGGCCACTCTCCCTCGTCTTTGACAGTACCGCCACCAACCCTAGATATCATCACTTTTGTTTATCTGCATTTACCCTTAAACCCTTGTGCCCCATACCATCTCTCCACTTCCTAAACCTTTCCTCTGCCTCCCTTTCATTCTCTGCAATCAACACCAAATCATCAGCATACAACTCCCACGGGAGTCCATTTCTAAAGTCACGTGAAAGGGCTTCAAGTACCATGATAAACAACATGGGACTCAAGACTGACCCCTGATGCACACCAACATTCACGGAAAACTCATCACTCAAATCTCCATTCACTCTCACCTGGGTGTGAGCACCCACATACAGTACATAGCCATAACCACCCTAACCAGCCACTCCTCCAAGCCAAGCTTTCTCATTGCCCACTTCACCACCTCGCTAGGGACTCTGTCAAAGGCCTTTTCCAAATCAACAAAAACAAAATAAAGATCCCTTCTCCTACCAATATATTTTTCATGAAGCTGTCGAACACTGAATACAGCATCAGTGGTCCCCTTACCTGGCATGAACCCAAACTGCATCTCATCAATATTCACTCTTTCTCTAATCATACCTTCTAAAACTCTCTCCATTACCTTCATTATCTGATCTAAAAGCTTTATACCTCTATAATTTCCTCTTTCCAGGGCATCACCCTTCCCTTTATACACATTTACAATTACACTCTTCAGCCAATCATCTGGGACAACACACTCATAAATAATCCTATTTATCAGGTTAGTGACTAAACTCACCCCTATATCGCCTGAGGCCTTCAACATTTCGGCAGTCAACCCAAACATACCTGCTGCCTTCTCATCCTGCCTATTGCCTCACTCACATTAGCAGTATCAATCAAAGACCAAGGGCCCGACACTGGATCTGCTGGCTCCAAACCTTCCCTGTCCCAGTCAAACTCCTCATTCAACAACCGGTTATAATGCTCTCTCCATGCATCTTTAATATCTTCACTGTTCACCACTACCCTTCCTTCATCATTCTTCACACACTGCTCACCTATAATATCCCGATTATCCCTCTTCACTTGACCTGCCACCCTAAATATCATATTTTTCCTTTCTCCATGATTTAGGTTATCAAGTAATAGTTTCTGTGACTCAGACTTTGCCCTGTATACCTCTCTTCTAGCCCTACGGTTGGCAGCCAAATATTCCTCTTTGCTACCACCCTTCTTCCATTTCTGGAAAAGCCTTCTTTTCTCATTAACTGCAGCTTCTACACCCTCATCCCACCACCAAGTTACTTTATGTCTTGGTGGTCCTCTTGTCCAACCACATGTTACATCAGTAACTCTCAAGAAATTGTTCTTGAGGGCTCTGTACTGTTCATTAACGCCTCTGTCTACAGCTCCCTGTTCAGCCACCACTCTCTTCAACTCGCTATAGAAGGCATCCCTTACTACTTAGTTTTTCAGCTTCCATATTTTCCTCCTAGGTACATAAGTCCTCTTTTTCATCACTTGTTCTTTAAGCACCATATCACAAATCAATAGTTTGTGCTACTGCACACACTCCTCACCTTCTATAACTTTAACATCCCTCACTAACCTCATATCGGCCCTCCTAACCAGAAAATAATCTATCTGACTGCTATTTCCCCCAGACTCATACGTAATTAACCTACTGTCTCTTTTCTTAAAATATGTGTTGCATACAATCATGTCCGTTGCTTCTCCAAACTTGAGTATCCTTTCCCCTTCTGCATTCCTTATACCATACGCACATCCCCCATGCACTCCCATAACCTTGTGCTGCTTCACCTACATGACCATTTAAGTCTCCTCCCAAAATCACTATCTCATCATCCCCATAGCACCCACTACACGTATTAAATCATCCCAAAATCTATCTTTCTCTGCTTCATCCAATCCTGCCTGTGAAGCATATGCCAATATAATCGCAGCTATCTTTCTACCCAACAGAATTTTCACTACTAATAACCTATTGCTTACTCTCAAAACATTCATAACATATTCCGCCCATTTCTCTGCAACCATCACACCAACACCTCCATATCCGTCTGTTCCCCCCTGCCAAAACAACTTATAGCAACAATCCTTCCCAACAATCTTTCTGGCTGATCCACCCCTGTACCGGACTTCCCGCAAACACGCCACATCCACCCACCTCCTACTGAATGCCTCAACGACTTTCCCCGCTCTTCCCCTCAAACTTCCCACATTCCATGAACCCACCCTCATCCCCATGGGTGATTTACTGTTCTCAGGCTTGCTTTGAAACTTATTTTGTTTTATCATCTTCAGTATTAATAAAGGGGGACAGACATAGCACAGGTCCCACTCATTGCACAGTTCCAGGCCCAGGCAATGGATCTGGGACCCCTAGCCCACCAGCTTACCAGTGGCTGTGGTAGTGGCCTCGGGGCACCCTGCCAGGACAGCTGCAGGAACACCCTCCAAGTGCGCCTTGGCACTTCAACTATCCCGCCATTATACACCCAATGATAGGGCAGCCTCCTGGGGCGCTACTCCCAGGTTCGGGCCTCTCTCTATTGGGCGGAAGCGGCAGCCTGGGAACCGCAATGCCTTGTACCCTTTAGCACAGGCCTGAGCCCCATCTCGCCCTGGACCCACGATCTATGCCGGCAGAACCCCTGCCACGCCTCCCCCCAGAAGTCCGCCACTAGGTAGCGGGGGAAAAGTTTTCTGGCCGCATGCCCTTGCTGGCCCCAACCCCTGTAACGTAGTGGGATACGTTGTGTGAAATGTAAAGTGCATGTGGTGTAGTGCATAGATAGTTAGAGGAAATGTTTGGGAGAGTATGTAGGTCTATTCTCCATGTTACTGTCACACTGAAAAGGTCAGCAAAGGGGGATGGTTAGATAGCTAGTGAAACAGGAGCTCCAGCTCTCCCTATCACCAGCATTCCCATTCCCCTTGGGAGTACTACCCTGTTCGGCCCGTGCTACGGCCCCAGGAAATTGGTTATATTGGTACAAATTGTATACCATCATCTTCACTGGTATTCATCTATCTATCTATCTATTGCCAGACGCCTCAATCCCATTTGGGGTGGCCACAAACAAATCGCCTCCATGTCGCCCTGCTCTCAACTCACACCCCCCTCTCTCATATACCTCTCCACCCCATCCCTCCATCTCATCCTCGGCCTCCCCCTCCCTCTTACCCCCTCCACCTCACTCACATACTCTCTTCGTCACTCTTTCACCCTCCATCCTCTCCACATGGCCAAACCACCTCAGTGTGTTCCTCATAACGCTTCCTATCAAATCCACATCCACACCACAATGCTCCTTTATATCCTCATTCGTCAGCCTGTCTCTCCATGTGACTCCACAGGCTCCTCTTAAATAACTCATTTCCACTGCTCTCACTCTTGACTTGTGTCCCTCCAACAACGTCCAAGCTTCACTTCCGTACGTTAGAGTTGGTATCACAATACTATCATGTAGTAACTTTTTCACTTCCATGCTCACTTCCCTGTTTCTTATCACTGCTTTCAAGGAACCAGCAACCTTTCTTCCCTGCTGTACCCTTTCAAGCACTTCACCCTCCAAATCTCCATCCTTACTCATCACACTACCCAAGTACTTAAACGTACTCACATTTTCCAATTCCTCACCATCCAACTTCGCTGTACATTCACTGACTTCACCTCTCTCAAAGACCATCACTTTACCCTTCCCTACATTCACCTTTAGATTCCGTTTCTTACACACTCTCCCAAACTCATTCACCAAGCCTTGCAGCTCCCCTTCGTCTTCACTCAACAACACTGTATCATCTGCAAACAACAGTACAGGGAGTTTCCAAACACTATCCTCTCTCACCAGGGCCACTCCAACATCCACTACCCTACCTTGCACTTCTTTTATTACCCCATCCATGTACAGACTGAACAACCATGGAGACATGACACATCCCTGTTTCAACCCAACCTTCAAAGAGAAAAATTCACTTAGTTCACCAGCCATACACACTGCAGCCTTAGCACCATCATACATACTCTTTACAGCATTCAACAACTTCCCATCTACTCCATATATTCTTAATACTTTCCACAATCCTTGTCTATCCACCGTCATATGCTTTCTCCAAATCCATGAAAGCTGCATACAACTTCTTTCCCTTCTCTAGAAGCTTTTCCACTAAAGATCTAAGAATGAATATTTGATCTACACAACCTCTTCCCTTCCTAAAGCCTCCTGTTCTTTTCCAACTAATTCCTCTGTTCTTTCCCTAACTCTGTCAATAAGTACCCTACCATACACTTTTCCTATTATACTAAGAAGACAAATGCCCCAATGATTGCCACACACTTCTTTTTCCCCTTTTCCTTTGTACAAAGGAATAATTATACCTGACTTCCAATCCTCCAGGACTCTACCATTCTCCCAGGCCAATCTGCACATCTTCCACATCCATTCTACTACTATCTCTCCCCCATGCTTCATCATTTCACCATACACTCCATCAATTCCTGGGGCTTTCCCCAATTTAACTTTCTTCATTGCTTCCACAACTTCTATCCTACTGATTTCGGCCTGTCTTCTCACCTCCCTCCTCCTCCCAACCATTCCCCAGCCACTTATACTCGCATTACTTCCATCCTGTATGTTCAACAATTCCTTAAAGTGTTCTCTCCATCTGCTCACTTTTTCACCCTTCTCCACTAATAATCTACCATTTTTATCTTTCACTCCCCTGCTAACCTCATTTCCACCCTGTCTTACTCTCTACACCTCTTTCCAGAGCATTTTCTTACAGTCCCTCCACTTTACACTCAAATTCCTTCCAAATTCCTCATCCACTCTCTTCTTACTCTCTCTTACTAATCTTTTCACCTCTCTCTTTCTTTCTACATATAACTCTCTCTTCCGCCTCTCAACTTCTTCCACGCCCCAATTTATCATCCATTCATTGTATGCTTTCTTCTTTTTGCCACAGCCTGTCTCACCTCTTCAGTCCACCACGCTGTTCCTTGCACCCCCTCCGTCTTCTGTTCCTCCCTCACACCACATCACATGCTGGACATATTTCTTCTGTAAACATCCTGCACACACCTTCCACGTCCCCCATGTGCTCCAATTCATATTTGCCCATTTGTTCCTCCACTTCTCTCTTATACTCTGCTTTTTTCTCATCCTCTTGTAACCTTTCCACTCTCCTTGCAACTACTCCTTCCTCTCGTCTTTCCCTTCTTCTATTTCTCCATCTTACTTGGATCCTAATTCTGGCCACCACCAAGTAGTGGTCAGAAAGTCCACTCCCCCAGCCTCTATAAGCTCTTGCATCCATTACACATCTTCGCAAGCTTTCATCCACACACACATAATCAATCACTGCCTTCCATTCATTCAGTTCACCACCCACCCTTTTCATCACTTGCCATGTATACCTGTGGATCATTTTATGCCTGAAGAGGGTATTGGCTATCACCAACCCCCTCCCAGCACAAATGTCCACTAACGCAATGCCATTCTCATCTATCTCAGCAGGCACACCCCACTCACCAACTATTCCATCCACCTTCACTTAAGTGCTAATTCATAAGTGCTAATAAAAGCACAAAAAAATGATGAGTAAAGGTACAGAAATGAGTGAGAAAGTTGTTCATGAGTAAAAAATACCTTCAGATAACTTCCCTATATCCTAGTGCAAAATTTTGCCTGTACTGTGCAAAAGCTAAGCATATGTCTATACAATTTCATGAGCTTTCTCATGGTGTTTTTGGAATTTTGATACGACCAACTGAATCTGAATAAATCGCCAAAAACTTTAAAAACTCACTGGTGAACAGTAGTTGGCATGATGGTGGGGTAGGACTGAGGAATAGGGAGGGGAGGGAGATAAGCCTGAGCCCTGACAGCAGGGAGCATGGAAGGGGATGGAGGAGGGATGGGTGGGGGGAAGCAAGGCTGGCCAGAGGACCATGACTATGCAGTGAGGAGGCGGACGGGTGTTTGCAGTCAGTTTGTGGGTTGCGGTCGATATTACTCATGTGTTGGCAGTAGGTTACGAGTGATCCTGGCGGCCAGACGACTTTCGCCATTTGGTAGGAAGCCATTTAAGCTCAGCTTGTGGGTTATGATCTATTACCTGCACGAGAACCAAGAAGCCAGCAAGCCACCCAACAGAGTTTTTTTTACTTTGTAGGCCAGCTGGCCTCCAATGCCAGAACTTTTACACCCGGTTGCGGACAAATAAATCTGGATACAGACCTAACAAAGCCAAGGTCTAGCATCCAAATGCAGAGCATGACCAGATATGAAGAATCCCAGATAAATGAGGGATTACTGTATTCAATTCTTTTTCAGTTCTTATTTCACCTGAACCCCTGTCCTGTATCCACGCTAGTCACTTCTTCCTCTGCTCTCTTAACCTCTTCATCCCACCATGCCGTACCTTTCTTCTTTGTTGTTACTCTTGCCACACCACACATCGCTTTAGCATTCCTAACTTAGCAATCCCTATATGCATTCCACAAGCTGTCCAAATCCATTTCATTCAAACTTACTGATTACAACTCCTCTCCTACGTCGGCCCTGAATTCATCTGCCATTTCTTTGATCCCCAGCTTCCCAGCTTTCGGTCTCTCTCTCTCACTGCTCCTCCCTCTCTTGATTCACCTCACTCCTCTCAACTTGATCTTGCATACTACAATCATATGATCTGACAGACCTACACATCGTCCTCTCACTGCCCTTGTATTAGCAACACTTTCCAGTGTCGATTTCTCTATGAGCACATAATCAGTCAGGCTCCTTTCAATATGATTTCATTCCCTCTATACCATGTATATTTATGTACACCTTTGTGTTTGAAATAAGAATTACAAATGCACAGCCTCCTTTCCTGATACATGTCCATCAGTTGCTTCCCATTATCATTCTCTCCTGGCACTCCATTATTACCATACCCATTATACAGTATTACTCACAGGGTTAGTGCCTACTCTCTCATTCATGCTGCCCATTAAAAACACTTTATACCTCCTGGACATTTTTCCTATTTCTTCATTCATTCATTATCTAATCCAGTGTTGCCCCATAAGGAGTGTAGGGGCCTGGGGCTAGGCAAGTTGGTCGTGACATTTGAAATGAGAGTGACCAGCCCCACCCATCTCCTAGTGGCATTACTTGAGCAATAAACTCCGACCACCTGTTAGATATAAACTTGCACTGGCTCAATCTGACTGGAGCGCCGTAAAATTACCCACTAAACCACCAGGCGCTGTAATTTGGTTATATGGTTACCACCCAGTGTGATAAATGGTTTCTGGTGCACAAGAAACCCGTAGACAGAAGGACGAGGAAGGAAAGTAAGAGAAGAAGGAAGGAAAGAAGGAAAGAAGAGAGGAAAGGGCAGACACACGAGAGCACCACAACATCGAGTGAGTGGATGGTGAACGTTCCCACCTACCACTTTAAGATGTATTTTATGATATGGTACATTTATATCAGTCTGCATTACTGTAATCTTGCAGAAATATTGGAATCTCTAAAAGTGACGCAATATGTGTGTGAAATGAGTGGAAAAAATTGTCGGAGGTTTTTGTTTACTGTGGAGTTACATGACAATTTACTCAAACATAGACTGCAAAGTGGTTTAACAGCGATACAAATAATCTACGAGAACTGTATTAGGAGACTGCTGCTTACCAACAACCATACTAATGTTAAAAGTGAGTAAAATTCATTAGTTAATGACGTCTGACAAGTGGTGTTGCGTGGTTAAGGGATATTTACCAGAATTTCACTCGGCAGAGAACTTAAAAATCTTATCACACTGCTTTGTATGCTACATATGGTACTGTCATGTTTAACACCATCACTATCTCTGCTAAACACATGCAAAGATAGTTATTTACTCAAGTTTCAGTCAGTACAGAACTTCTGAGCAGTTTCAAGTTTCATGTTGTATATGGTTGTGTATCCATCATTATAATCATCTCATATCACCATAATCATCTCAACACATCCACACACTATGTACCTGTGGCTGCATTGTTATGCTACATGCTTTTTTCACTGCACTACACTATTTGGTAAAGTTAGGTCACCTTTTTTTGAAACTATAATTATGGTGGAATCTGACCACAGAATAAAGAGCTTCTTAACTAAAAGTAGGAAAGAAAACTTTTATTATGGATGGACCAGATGCTTTGTAATAAGGTGTCAGCTCCAGATTGTAGATGTCAATTTTAGATGCTAGTCTGCAGTCACTTGGGAGCTAATTTTTTGTACATTAAAACAACAGATTTCATAAATTATGGAATCTGAACTTCTGAGTTTTCCGAACTTTACACGTTTGAATTTTTGAGGTTGCACTGCACAGTACATGCATACCCCAATATCTGGCGCACAGCTAACCAACGATTCGCTAGACCGAATAAAAGAAATCAGGGAACATTTCCAAAATCCGACCAGCCGTTGATTCGCCAGTCCAACCACCTAGCTGCTCCCTAGGTTTGAAACGAGTGCATCTGAATGCAGATGTGGCAGCTACCCTTGTCCTCCCTCCATCCCCTCTCTTCATTCCTCCTCCACCCCCCCACCCTCGTTTGTCTCCCCAGTCTTTGTGTGTGTATTTACCTATTTGTATTTACCTATTTGTAGTATACAGGAATTGAGCAATGCTCGTGTTGTCCTGTCTCCATATCCACATTTATCAAGTCTACCTTTACACACATGAATGTTTTTCTCATGCACCACCTCTTTGTCTATGTCGTTCCAAATATTTAAGTATTTACCTAATATACCTAATTGTGATATACACGGAATGTACTATGCTCGTGGGTTTCCGTCGCTGTTTCTCAATAAGTCGAATTTAGCTTTAAACTCGTTTAAGTTTTTAGACTGGACGATCTCTTTGTCCAGGCTATTCTATAAGTCTATACTTCTGTAAGGAAAGCTATATTTCTTGATATCCTTCAAGCAGCTTGACTTTCAATTTCATTCCGTGAAATTGTTCTGTTGTTACCTATCTTTCTCCAATTGTTCCACGTCTTATCTCTCTCTTTTTTTGCCATCATACACCTTCTATTAAACCACTCCTTTTTCCTGTTTTCTTTCCCTCTTACTCTTGGTACAAATTTTTCCACTCCCAAATTATAGAGGTCTAGAAAGATATCCCACTTCCTCTGTATCTCTCTTGTTTCTCTGAATTTTGTCCAATCCGCATTTACAAAAAAGTTTCTCAATCCTGTAAAATTTGCTTTCCCAAAGTTGTATCTTCCCTGTCTATGAAGCTCGTCTCTTGGCTCGACATTTCCTATTAACATCTGGAACTCAATGACCATGTGATCACTTTTTCCCAAAGGACAGAGATATTCCAATGATTCTATTACATCGGGTTCTTTGGTGAACAGTAAATCTAACCTTGCTGGTGTGTCCTCACCTCGAAACCGTGTCTCTTCTTTGACCCATTGCGTCATCACATTATTCATTATTATATTTAATAACATAGTGCCCCACGAATCCTCGCTGCCTCCTGAGTACCATTCCTCCCAGTTCACCTCTTTACAATTAAAGTCACCCACCAAAATTATATTATTGCTTTTCTCAATTATTTTTTGCAAATAGCTAGCCATCTCTGACAACATCTCATGGTATTCGTCATCCTTCCATGCTCTCGTCTTTGGGGGAACATACACTACCGCCATATCTCTCTTAACATTCTCTCCAGTTTCTAATTTCATATATATCACTTCAGCCCTGCCTTCTCCCATTTCCACAGTATCTACATTTATGTTGTTCTTCTGTTGTTACCTATCTTTCTCCAATTGTTCCACGTCTTATCTCTCTCTTTTTTTGCCATCATACACCTTCTATTAAACCACTCCTTTTTCCTGTTTTCTTTCCCTCTTACTCTTGGTACAAATTTTTCCACTCCCAAATTATAGAGGTCTAGAAAGATATCCCACTTCCTCTGTATCTCTCTTGTTTCTCTGAATTTTGTCCAATCCGCATTTACAAAAAAGTTTCTCAATCCTGTAAAATTTGCTTTCCCAAAGTTGTATCTTCCCTGTCTATGAAGCTCGTCTCTTGGCTCGACATTTCCTATTAACATCTGGAACTCAATGACCATGTGATCACTTTTTCCCAAAGGACAGAGATATTCCAATGATTCTATTACATCGGGTTCTTTGGTGAACAGTAAATCTAACCTTGCTGGTGTGTCCTCACCTCGAAACCGTGTCTCTTCTTTGACCCATTGCGTCATCACATTATTCATTATTATATTTAATAACATAGTGCCCCACGAATCCTCGCTGCCTCCTGAGTACCATTCCTCCCAGTTCACCTCTTTACAATTAAAGTCACCCACCAAAATTATATTATTGCTTTTCTCAATTATTTTTTGCAAATAGCTAGCCATCTCTGACAACATCTCATGGTATTCGTCATCCTTCCATGCTCTCGTCTTTGGGGGAACATACACTACCGCCATATCTCTCTTAACATTCTCTCCAGTTTCTAATTTCATATATATCACTTCAGCCCTGCCTTCTCCCATTTCCACAGTATCTACATTTATGTTGTTCTTCACTGCTATCATCACTCCTCCTCCCTTTTTTTCTTTTCTGTCTTTTCTCCACAGTTTGTGTTTACCATCTCCCAAATGAACATCAATATCTTCTCTTAATTTGGTCTCTACAAAGCACATGACATCAGGTTCATGTTCTCTCAAGAAATCGTTAATTTCGATCCTTGTCGATGTGAAACCATCAACATTAGTATATATCACCTTCAAATTATTTTTGACGTTTTTAATACCCTCTTCTCTCCTACTCTCTGTCCGTACCACTTCCTCAACTTCCGATCTTTCACAACCATCCCCCTTAGTTTCCTTCACTTCTATTTCCTTAATTACCATTTCCTTACTTTCATATCCAATACCCTCCAAAAAAAAGTATTACATTCTTCCTCTGTAATCTTATCATTTTTTTCCTTTACTTTTTCCTTTAATGATTTTAAAACTTCTCTTTCTTCTTCATTCAGATCTTTTCTTATTATAATATTTTCCATCCCCGCCTCTTTGCTTAATTTCCAGGTCACTTTAAGAATCTCATTTATTACACTTTCTGACGTAAACTTGACTCTCATTGGTCTTGATTCCCCTTTCTTATAAGGCCCTATCCTCCTTACTTCCTCAATTTCTTTTACCCACTTGTCTCCTTCGGGGTCAATCTTGCCTAATATTCCTCTCACCAGGTTCGTGTCTCTCTCGAGTCTTACAAACCTAACCTTTTCTTCCTCCTCCCTGTTTCCAAATACTACCACACATCTGCTCCTTTCTACAGTTTCTCTCACTATTTTCTCTTTTTTCTTCAGTATTTTCACTACATTTTCTTCCATTTCTTTCTTGTTCATTTCCCTTTCTTCCTGGATGATCTCTCTTAAGCTGACCACTTCTTTCGTTCTTCTTCTACGTGTGCCCACTTTGCCTTATGTTCTTCTAATACATTACTCACCTTCTCCGTTTTATTAGTACTCTCTTCTAGTTTCCTCCTCAATTCAACATTTTCCCGCTTCAAATTCCTAATCTCTTCATTCGCTGTTTCATTGGATTGGATCAGACTCTGTATGGTAGTTTCCGTATTTACAGACACATCCTTTATCACTAGATTCTCTACTTTCTCTTCAAGTTCACTAATCCTCATAATTAATGTTTTAACCAGGTCCATAACATTGGTATTTGCATCAAATCCTTGAAATTCTAGTCCCTCATTGTTTACATTTTCGGCCATGTTTGATGGTTAAATACCAAAACAGCTGTTACTGAAAAAAAAAACTACAAACATTCATGTACAGTCTAGCCAATAAATCTTTACATTTTTGGTAGTCTATTAACTTTCATTATTTTAAATTTAAAACAAGACCTTAGGAGACAGGACAGACAAAATTCCTGAAACTACTCAAGGTTAGCAGCGGTGGCTGGGATGTCTGCTCTCTTCGGCTGTTTCTCCGTGTGTGTGTGTGTGTGTGTGTGTGTGTTGTGATATACAGGAAATGAGATAGGTTCGTGGGGTCCCGTCTGTTTCTCAGTAAGTCAAATTTTGCTCTGAACTCGTTTAAGTTTTTAGACTGGACGATCTCTTTGTCCAGGCTATTCCATAGGTCTATGCATCTATATGGAAAACTATATTTCTTGATATCCTTCAAGCAGCTTGGCTTTTTCAGTTTCATTCAGTGCCCTCTTGTTACTCTCCAATCCCGTACAAACAGATCTTTTCTGTCAACTTTATCTGCTCCCATGATGGCCTTAAATACTTCAGTCATGTTGCCTCTTTCTTTCCTTTCCTCTAAGAAAGGCAAATCCAGCTTTTCCAGCCACTCTCTGTATGACAGATCTGCCAGGCTAGGGAACATCTTGGTTGCTGTTCTTTGTATTCTCTCGATCTTGCTTATATCTTTCTTTTTGTAAGGGGACCACACCACTGCCGCAAATTCCAACCTGGGGTGGATGATGGCCACTATCAATTTCTTCATCATCTCCTCATCTATGTAATGAAATGCTACTCTTACATTAGGCAAGAGTTTATATGTCTCTCTAACTGTCTTGTTAATGTGTTTTTCTGGTGACAAACTATCCTGGACCAGCACTCCCAAATCTACCTCTTCTCTTCTCTTGCTTTTGTGAATGGTTCATTACCCATCACATAATTCAGTGATGGCCTCTTGGTACTTTTACTCTATCTATCTACTGCCAGACGCCTTTATCCCTTATACAGGGTGGCCACAAACAAATCGCTTCCACATCACCCTGTCCCCCGCCATTTCACCGCCCTGCTCCCAATTCACAACCCCCTCTCTCATACACCTCTCCACTCCATCCCTCCATCTCATCCTTGGCCTTCCCCTCACTCTCTCCCCCTCCACCTCACTCACATACACTCTCCTTGTCAGTCTCTCACTCTCCATCCTCTCCACATGGCCAAACCTCCTCAGTGTGTTTCTCCTAATGCTTCCTATCACATCCACATCCACACCACAACGTTCCTTCACATCCTCATTTGTCAGTCTCTCTCTCTCTCCATGTGACTCCACAGGCTCCTCTCAAATAACTCATTTCCGCTGCTCTCTCTCTTGACCTGTGTCCCTCCAATAAGGTCCAAGTTTCACTTCATTGCGTCAGAGTTGGTATCACAATACTGTCACGTAATAACTTTTTCACTTCCATGCTCACATCCCTGTTTCTTATCACTCCCTTCAAGGAACCAGCAACTTTTCTTCCTTGTTGTACCCTTTCAAGCACTTCACCCTCCAAACTTCCATCCTTACTCATCACACTCTCCAGGTACTTTACCCCTTAACCGCGGGGTGTCACTTTCGTGCGCTCGGGAGCAAGGGATCATACCACGGGGCGTCACTTTTGTGATTCTGTGTTATTTTGAATTCGCTTGGACTTTCAAGTGGTGGCTTATATCATCTATCAGTACTGCCAGTGTCCAGCTATATTCAGTTCTGTTAATGTCATCTGCACTCCCATCCACTGTGGACAATTTAGCCATTTTTCCCCCTGTCCTTGACTCCCCTCCATTACCCTCTCCACCCACCTGTCCAGCTGCGCTGCGTTACACAAATCCTGGACGGATTTTTATCCATTGAAATGTTCCCTATGCCCTATTCTTATACATAATAATATAGAAAAGAAAGAGAAAAGGTAACTGATACTGCCATATGTCTGGAATGGGATAATTATCACCAGGCAACACCCCATGTGCACTCGTTTGCTAATTTTCCCTGTTTATTTATCCTTGAAATATGCGATATGACCTATTCTCGTAATAAAAATATATATAAGAAAGGAGGGGAGAAGCCTAAGTGATATTTACATTCACCTAGAACTACCTAGTTTATTATGTATTGTCTAGATTTCCTGCCAATCATTTCATAGCATATAAATTAGCAGCTGTCACCACGCTGACATTGTCAACCCTTCCATGCCCTTAAGCCACATCATTCAGTTTACTGTCATCTTTCAAGGTGAAACCTCGTCCGATTAGCGCCTGTCCTTAGCCCCCTGCAAAGGGCCCTGTGACCTCTACCCCTACTAAACCTCATGTGGGAAGGGGTAAAGGGCTGAGTGACTCTGCCGTGGAATGTGAACTGGCTAATTTATCAATGGTAATGATGGACAGTGACTACGATCTTTCTGGTGACTCTAAAACAGCGCAAGTGGAAATGTAAATAATGTGTAAATAGCAAGTGAAGGCAATGAATGTAAATATAACTGAAAAGTGGAAAACAATTTTATAAGCTACTGCAAGTGACAGTGCATAACATAGTGTAAATAGAATAGAAATGTAAATAATGTAAATAAAATATAGAATGTAAATAGAAATGTAAATAGTTAGTAATATTAGAATACGAGTATAAATACTTGGAGTAATGAAAGTGAAAGTGAAAACTTTCGCTCTCTATGCTAGTTTACTGAACGAGAAAGTGAATGCCTGGAGTGAAAATAAACTACTAGTACTGAAAGAAACTCATGTTTAAATACTGTATATACAAATAAGCGTAATAAAGTACTAGGAATATAAAGTGTGAGTGAGTTTATGAATAGTAAATGACAGCTCCACCTCAGAATACCATTGGGGATCGTGTGAGAGTGGAAAGCTCGTATGCGCTCGTAATTTATGTTGCTTTCACAGTGTTTTTTTTTTGGAATATGGATTCCAAACTACTTGAATTCATAGAATAGTGTTTGTAGTTATAATATTAGGCAGTTGTAACCATATTATGGAGTATCGGGAAGTATAAAGTGGAAACTTCGTTACTCAACTTCAGAAGTCTCCACAAGTCCTACGGTAGTTGATGAAGGCTCAACAAACATACCAGGAGAAAGCTGAGGGTATGTGCCATATGCTTATATAATTATAATATTCTAGGACTAATAACTGATTTTTGGCAAATATTTTTAAAAAGTCAGTAGCAGAGTGATTATCCCCGCGGGATGCACACGGCACACTTCCAACATCCCCGCGGTTAAGGGGTTAAATGTACTCACATTTTCCATTTCCTCATCATCCAACCTCACTGTACATTCACTGACTTTGTCTTCATTTAACAACACAGTATCATCAGCAAACAACAGTACAAGGAGTTTCCAAACACTGCCCTCTCTCATTAGGGCCACTCCAACATCCATTGCCATACCTTGTATCTCTTTTATAACCCCATCCATAAACAGATTGAACAACCATAGAGACATGACACATCCCTGTTTCAACCCAACCTTCAAACAGAAACACTCACTCAGTTCACTATCCACATGCACTGCAGCCTTAGCACCCTCATACATATCCTTCACAGCATTCAACAACTTCCCTTCTGCTCCATATATTCTTCATACTGTCCACAATCCTTGTCTATCCACCCTGTCATATGCTTCCTCTAAATCCATGATGGCTGCATACAACTTCTTTCCCTTCTCTAGACTTTTATCCATTTCCAGTACTTTATTTTTTTTGCACTGAATTTCATTTCCCACATATGGCTCCAATCATGAATCCTATCCACGTCCTCCTGCAGCATTTTACAGTCTTCCTCAACTTCTACTTTCCTCAAGATCTTGGCATCATCAGCAGACTTGCATAACTATCCATTCCATCTACCATATCGTTTACGTAAATCAGGAACATTACTGACGCTAACATCAAGCCCTGTGGGACTCCACTTGTTACTTCCCTCCATCCAGATATCCTGTCCTTTATTACTGTCCTCATTTGTGTCTCTCAAAAAGCCTCTCATCCATTCCAGGAGGTTTCCCTTCAGTCCTCCTATGTGCTCTAATTTTCACATTAGTCGTTTGTGGGGTACCTTGTCAAAGGCTTTCTCCAAATCTAAATACACACAATCCACCCAACCGTCTCTCTCCAGCAAGACGTCAATCACTCTTGAGTAAAGGCTCAACAAACGGAAACACATGACCATCCACTTCTGAATCCAAACTGGCTTTCAGCCAAAATATTCATCTCCTTCAGATATTTTATGCATTTCTTTCGCACAATTTTGCGATCATGCTGGTCAGGGACACTGACCTACAGTATAATTCAGGGGTTCTTCCTTGTTTCCTCTCTTATAAACTGGTACCACACTGGCCCCCTTCCAATCTCGAGGCACTTTCCCCTCTTCCAGAGAACACACAATTAAACCGTGGATCTTATCCGCCAGCTTTCTGCATTCCTTCAGTACTCAATTAGAGATTCTGTCCGGTCCTGGGGCTTTCCTTACATCCTGAGTTTCCAGTAATTTATATATTTCCTGCACTTCAACTTTTATATCTTTTATCACTACCATTCTAGTAACTCCCTCCCCTTCCATAAAATCCCTTTCTTTAGTGAAAACCGATCGGAAACATTCATTATTTCAGCTTAAATTGCCGCATCTTTATAGACCTCTCCTACTTTCAGTTTAGTGATTCTTTCCTTTTGTTTCAATTTACCGCTGACAAATCTATAAAACAGTTTGGGTTCTGCCTTACATTTGTCAATCATACTTTTTTCAAAGTTCCCTTCTTCCTCTCTAGGTATCCTTGTATATTCATTTCTAGTTCTATATTCCTCCTCAGTTCTATTATTACCTCTCTTTCTCAAGTTGTTCTATGCCCTGTCAGTCTCTTTTTTTGCAATCATACAACTTCTGTTAAACCAATCCTTTCTCCTGTTTTCTTTCCCACTTACTCTTGGTACATATTTTTCCACTCCCTAATTATAGAGGTCTAAAAAGATATCTCACTTCCTCTGTATCTCTCGTTTCTCTAAACATTCGCCAATCCGCATTTTCGAAAAATTTCATTAATCCTGTAAAGTTTGCCTTCCGAAAGTTATATCTCCCCTGCCTATAAAGCTCATCTCTTGGCACCAAGTTCTGTCTTATCATCTGGAACTCAATGACTACATGATCACTTTTTCCTAAAGGACATAGATATTTCAAGAATTCATTTATGTCAGGTTCTTTGGTTAGCAGCAAATCTAGTTTTGCTGGTGTGTCATCACCTCTGAATCTTGTCTCTGATTTGACCCACTGGGTCATTAACAATATTCACTGCTATATTTAACAATACAGTGCCCCACGAATCTTCAGTGCTTTCTGAGTCCCATTCCTCCCAATTCATTCTTTACAATTAAAATCACCCATCAGAATTATATTCTTGCTTTTCTCAATCACTTTCTGTAGATAACTAACCATGTCTGACTACATCTCCTGGTATTCATCGTCATTCCATGCTCTTGTCTTAGAAGGAACATATACTACTGTCATGCCTCTCTTGCCAATCTCTCCAATTTCTAACTTCATATTTATCACTTCAGCCCTACCCTCCCCCAGTTCCACAGCATCCACATTTCATGTTGTACTTCACTGCTATCATCACTTATCCTCCCATTTATTCTTTTCTGTCTCTTCTCCACAGTTTGTTTTTACCATCTCCCATGTGGATATCGATATCCTCTCTTAGCTTGGTCTCTACAAAGCACTTAATATCTGGTTTATGTACCCTCAAGAAATCGTTGATTTCTAACCTTGCAGATATTAGACTATCAACATCAGTATATGCCACTTTCAAACTTTTTTCATTGTTTTTTATTCCCTCTTCTCTCCCTCTGTCTGTCGGTACCACTTCCTTCAATTCTGGTTCATACCTCTCCAACAGAACACTGTCTTCTCTTCCTCCATTCTCTGTTTATTTTTTGCCTCTGCTTCCTTTACTAACTCCTTTATTTTAGCTCTTTTTTCCTCATCGCATCTCTCCTTATCCAAACCTTCTTGAACCCCTCTTTGTCTGATAATATCCATGTTTTACTGATGATTTCACTTAACATTGCCTGAGACTTGAACTTTAAGTGGCCTTGCCCCTCATTCTTCGTACTTTCCTAACCTAAACACTTCGTCAATCTCTTCTTGAGCATCATTGTTACCCTCCATAACTACTGATACTATTTCTTTTAACGTTACTCAGTTCTTCTCATTCCCTTTCTGATCTGTTATATGTTTTCCTTTTATTCCTGAAATTATAGCACATTTTTTCTTATCTGCTACATCCCTGAAAGATTCTCTACTTCTTAGTACCCTAACCACTTCCTTCTCCACTTTTTTCCTTGCTTGGCTGTTCTATAATCTCTTTCAAACTTATATTACCTTCCTCTTGAATTTTCTTCCATCCTTTGAGTTCTTCCCTGATCTCCTTAACCCCTACACCGTGGGGATGTTTTTGTGCTCCTTGCGCGTCCAGCGAGGATATTTGCGCTCCGACAGACTTTTTAAAGATTCATTTTTTTTCATTCATTGCCAGACGCCATGTATCCCAAACGGGGTGGTCAAGGGCTTAGAGTTACAGTACCCTTGCGTCCAGCACGCGTTAGTCCAGCACGGTGAGCAATTAATTAGTATTATTTAATACGATTTAATTACTGCAACACGAGTGTGTTAGCATAACACGCACAGAGCTCCGAGAAGTGGGCCAAATCCGCAGAGTTCATTCTAGCACGATCACCCCCGGTCCAACACGGCCATACTGGACATTCCCAGGATGATGATAGCCAATGAAAAACTTCTGATCAAGTAGCCTTCCCCGCCCGCTATCGTGACGTGATCGTGATGCCGCCCAATTAAAAATGCTTCTGCTGTCACGTGATGTTTTGTTTACATTTCTCCCGCCACAGAGCCACTCAGTCGCATAATTGCATTGGAAGGTGCTTTTTTCTTGCTGCATTTTCTGCCCTTGTTACTGCATTTTACCCTGCTCACGATGCCTAGGAAGCCTTCTGAGACTCCCAAGAAGCGTCGGCACCTCCCTCAGGCCACCAAGCTAGAAAGCATCGAGAGGAAGAAGAAAGGGGAGAGGAAAGTTGACGTTGCCAAGGCCTACGACATGAATGAAGCCAACGTGATCATAATAAAAACGTTAAGACAAGATCCTGGCAGCCGAAGGCTATCACACGGCACTTCATACCAGGTTTGCCGAGGATACGATGGTAAATCGGAACGGTAACGAGGTAAAATTGCCGACGATACCACAAGCATTTGGAACTCATCTGGATGGATTCCTGCCGAGCATACGATGGGGAAAACAGTGTGACCAAAACCCAGGCGACTTGACAGAGTATGTATCGTACTACAGCATTGAACATTTAGCCTGACACTGAATACATATTAATATTTTAGAATAAATATCAATCGTTTTGAAACCCTTCTCATCGGCGTGCGTACCAGTTTATAAACAAAGTTGCTTCTCCTTGTTCTCTACCGAGACAGCGATCACTTTCCACAGGCACGAGACGGGGCTCTGGCAACAATGTGAGAAGCATGCACTTTGCTGAGGATTACAGGGCTAGGACAGGCAGAAGCAGGACCTTCCATGGCTGTGGACGAAGATAGTGATTCTGAGTGTGATTTCGAAGGATTTATGAGGGAGGTTGAGGAGAAGCAACAGCCATTACCTGCTAGTGACACCAGCAGCCATCCTCCGGGGACCCAGTAGGACTAACTACAGCCTTGGATACCAACTTCCATTCCCAGCAAGCCCACCAACACTATCCTAAAAGGTTAGTTATCATTCATAGCACAGTACCATTTATTATAATTACAACAGTACCAATATATGTATAGGTATATGGTAGGTATTTAGGGTGACTTTTCCGAGGGTTGTTGACATAATTCATTTTTCCCCATAAGCTCTATTGTTAGTCCAACATGTTTTTGGTCCAACACGTGACCCATGCATGACAATATTAACGTGCTGGACGCGAGGGTACTGTAATTGTTTTTACAGGGAGGGGCACTAATCCTCCACTAACCCCACTTGACATGTAGGGAGAACGTTATACCAACAGCATCTGGTGTTCCCAGGCGGTCACCCATCCAAGTACTAACCAGACCCAACGTTGCTTTTTAAAAATATTTGCCAAAAATCAGTTATTAGTCCTAGAATATTATAATTACATATGCATATGGCACATACCGTCAGCTTTCCCCTGGGATGTTTGTTGAGCCTTCGTCATCTACCATGGACTTGTGGAGACTTCTGAAGTTGGGTAACGAAGTCTCCACTTTACACTTCCCGATACCCCGTAATATGGTTACCACTGCCTGATATTATAACTACAAACACAGTAGGACCTCACCAATAACGTCAAACTGGTGCTAGAAAAACGCCGTTATTAGCAAAAACGTTATTTGCGTGACATTAAAATACATGTATAAAGGGTTTATTGGTGTTGCAACTCCAGGACTTTTATCCACTTTTTCCACCTGGAGCCCTCCTATCACTACTTTTTTTTAGCTTAAATAATATGATTAATTATTAAATCATCATGAGTAATATAAAACTCACCTTAAAGGAGTTATGAGAGGTTTGGTATGATGATTGTTTTGAGGCTTGCGCATGGACACTACTGCATTGTACCCCCTGACCCCTCGCTGGCCTTGCCCCCACTCCTGACTCTCATGCCAGGGTCACCCACTTCCATCAACACTTCATCAAACCCCATAAAGTCAAAATCCTCAAGAAAGTCCCCAGTGTCATCATCTACTCAACCCTTCTCTGTTGTTCTTCCTCGGCTCACTAGCTTTGTGAAAGCGAGTGAGTAATGAGTGGCTGATGTCGGGCATTCACTCGATCGTGATACCGTTTCTGGTATTTTCATGAAATCTGATTTACAAGTCCAGTAATTAGTCATTAATTCTGATGGCCGCTCTCCCTCTGTCTCAGGACACTTGAGTTGTGGCTGGAGTGCCGACCAGGCATGTTTAACGGTTGCCAATGTTGTATTAGTCCAGGCACTGACGAAGAATTTTACGGCCTGTTGAATGTTATATTTCTTCCAGAATGCAGCAACAATCATTATGTTGGGTTTCAGGTATGGCAGGTGGAGCAGGTGAGTCAAATGGGGCTGTGGGGGTGGAGGGGGAGGCAGATTGTGAGTCAGGTGGGGCAGTGGAGATGGAGGGGATGGCGGTGGGCAAGTCAGGGGAGGTGGCGAGGGGAGGATCCTTCGTCTCCTCCTCGCTATTGCTCACATTTTCGGCGATTTCCTTCATCTTTTCTTGTTTGTCTGTGTCATTCCTCATCTTTTTATGGACATATTTGCAGTATAACAACTTGGCATTTACGAAATAGCCGTTAGTCAAGTGAATCCAAACGTTGTCATAGTAACTGGGTAGCTATTCTAACTTACCGTTATTGCCGAAAACGTTATTGTCGAAATCATTATTGGTGAGATCCTACTGCACTATTCTATGAATTTCAAATAGTTTGGAATCCATGAAAAAAACAAACAAACAAACAACAACTGTGAAAGCAATGTAAATCACGAGCCCATATGAGCTTTCCTCCCGTGCTGATTCCCGGATGGTATTCTGAGGTGGAGCTGTCATTTATTATTTATAAACACACTGACACTTTATATTCCTAGTACTTTATTACACTTATTTATATATACAGTATTTATCTATAAGCTTCTTTCAGTACTAGTAGTTTATTTTCACTCCAGGCTTTCACTTTCTCGTTCTGTACACTAGCGTTGAGAGCAAAGCTGTCACTTTCACTTTCATTACTTCCAGTATTCATACATGCTGAAGCGAAACTTTCATTTTCACTTTCATTACTCCTAGTATATATACTCGTTTTCTTATATTACTACTTATTTACATTTCTATTTACATTCTCTATTTTATTTACATTATTTACATTTCTACTTTATTTACACTATGTTATGCACTGTCACTTGCAAGAACTTATAAAACTATTTTCCATCGTTCAGTTATAGTTTACTTGCTGTTTACACGTTATTTACATTTCCACTTGCACTGTTTTAAAGTCACCAGAATGATCATAGTCACTGTCCATCATTATCATTGATAAACTAGCCAGTTCACATTCCACAGCAAAGTCACTTAGCCCTTTACCCCTTTCCACACGAGGTTTAGTAGGGGTAGAGGTCACAGGGGCCTTTGCATGGGGCTAAAAAGCGGCGGAATTGGACAGGCGTGAATCCGACGTGGTTTCACCTTGAAAGACGACAATAAACTGAATGCTGTGGCCTAGGGGCAATGAAGGGCTGACAATGTCAGCGTGGTGACAGCTGCTAATATATACGCTATGAAATGATTGGCAGGAAATCTAGACAATACATAATAAATTAGGTTGTTCCAGGTGAATGTAAATATCACTTGGGCTTCTCCCTTCCTTTCTTATATATATTTTTATTATGAGAACAGGTCATATGGCATATTTCAAGGGGAAATAAACGGAAAATTAGCGAACGAGTGCACGTGAGGTGTTGCCAGGTGATAATTAGCCCATTCCAGATGTATGGGAGTATCAATTACCTTTTCTCTTTCTTTTATATACTGTTTTGTATAAGAATAGGGCAATGGCACATTTCAAAGGATAAAATGAGTGGAAAAATCCATCCAGCATTTGTGTGGCGCAGCGCAGCTGGTCAGGCGGGAGGAGAGGGTAATGGAGGGGATGTAGGGAGGGGAGAAGTCAAGGACAGGAGAAAAATGGCTAAATTGTCAACAGTGGATGGGAGTACAGGTGACATTAGCAGAAATGAATATAACTGGACACTGGTAGTACTGACAGATGATACAAGCCACCACTTGAAAGCCCGGGCGAATTCAAAATAACAGAATTACAAAAGTGACGCCCCATGGTATGATTCCTTGCTCCCGAGCGTCACGAAAGTGACGCCCCGCGGTTAAGGGGTTAATGTGCTCATCTTACATCCTTGATTTTGATTCATAGTCATCTAGTTTACTTTTCATCCTGTCTCTATCTTCTTCCAACCTCTTATTTTCCCTACTGAGCTGTTTTATCAAATTTAAGGCAGATTTGTTACTCACTTTTAATTCTGTAACTTCTTTTTCTTGTTCAACACTGAGTGTGCTTGCTTTTTCTGACTTACTCAGTAGTACTTTGATCTCCTCCTCCTGTTCTAAGCTCTGTTCCTGTAACTCTCTAATTGCTGACCATACTTTTTTTTAGCTCCTGGACATTCCTCTCTGCCATTTTCTCCACTCCTGCTACTGTTTGGTTCAGTTTAGTATTTCCTTTACCCATATCTTCATCGGAGAAGCCTACAAATTCCCTACCACCAGATGTAAACAATGAACTATTTTTCTTCGCCATGATGCAACCATACGGAAACTTTGCACTTCCACTGTGTCTTGTACTCTTTTTATGACTGAAACCTGCGTTTCTTTAGTAATATCCTACGGGACCACCACTCATGCACTCATTCACATATCGCAGTAGGCTGGTCTCCTTTCAGATCGGGCGATTATTTCCCCACGATCCACAAGGAGCTCCATCTCTGTCGGCAACCTCTGTGTGTGTGTGTGTGTGTGTGTGTGTGTGTGTGTGTGTGTGTGTGTGTGTGTGTGTGTGTGTGTGAGAGAGAGAGAGAGAGAGACTGGGGTGAGGGTAGTAGGGCAGTCTGGCTGTCTTGTAACCCACCCAATCTCCCTTGCCCTCCTTCACACCTGCTTGTCTCCCTCCTAGTCCCCCCACCCTCCCCCATACCTTGTCACCCTCCCTGTCCCCCTGCCCTCCCCTACCCCAGCTTGTCTCCCTCCCAGTCCCCCCACCCTCCCCCTCCCACACGTCTCCCTCCCCCTTCCACACATCTCCCTCCCTGTCCCCCCACCCTCCTTGATCTTCGCCTGTCTGGCCTGCTTGTCCACTGTCCCACTCACGCTGGGTCTGTTAGCCTGAATACCTTTCTGGATGTGATGTCTGATGTCTCATTTTCTAGCCATGGCATTGTTTATGAGGAAAATAACATTACCTATGGTGTTTCTCTGTCTGTCTCTATTGATTAAGGTATATGAGAGTTTGGGTTTGGGCCTGGAACACATCTCCGGCTTTCCTTCAGTACCTTATTGGGAAAACTGCTTCGACATCCAACATACTCACTGATCAAACACTCCCACTAGTAGGCAACATTGCCGGATATCGGAGTATGGGTGTATGTAGGGGGGAAAAAAAAATCAGTATGAAGGATTGTTTATTATTATTTTTTTAGATGATGATGACATGAAGGAAAAATTAAACAAGTCCATACACCAGACTACAGGTGTCCTCCATATACAGAAAAAAGTTAGATTTGAACTGCTGTAAAGTTTGGAGGGAAACTAATCTGGGGAAGCGAGTTCCAATGAAAGGCTGTTCAGGGAATATATATATATATATATATATATATATATATATATATATATATATAGTGGAATCTCAAATTTCGACAGTTTAGAATTCGATAATCAAATTTCGATGCATTTTGGAGTGGTCTGCCTACCTTACTTTTCGATGCAAAGTCACATATTTCGATGCTTTCAGGGCCAGACTCCAACCAAAACAGGCAAAGACAATATTATTGATGGGAATCAAAGTGCTAGAAGTGAAGGAAAATTATAAGAAAAAGTATGAGCCTACCCTAATATCATATGTGACATGTGCTCTCAGAGCCAGACTCCAACCAAGGCAAGGAAAGATAACATTTTTGATGCGTACCAAAATGCTAGAAGTGAAGGAAAATTATAAGAAAAAGTATGAACCTAACCTAATATCATATGTGACATGCTCTCAGGGCCAGACTCCAACCAAAATAAGCAAAGACAATATTTTTGATGTGAACCAAAATGCAAGAAGTGAAGGAAAATTATAAGAAAAAATATGAGCCTAACCTAATATCGTATGTGACCTGTCATGAAGAGAATGAAAATCAACATCATTTATTCATAAAGTATATGAAGCATACAATGATATGGTTCCAAGACAATTCACCGTCAAGTCAATTCGCTGTCAGATAATTCCCCGTCAAAACATGGACGATTTCCCTTCAGGACAATTTGCACCCTGGACAATTCCCCATCATTCTATAAATATACACTCAATCCTCATAAATCGTGGCAATTTGGGTCTGGACCACTGCCGCGATTTACAAATTCCACGGTTTATAAATAATAACTCACGTGAAAATTGAATTTGGGTCTGGACTTTGGCCAACCACCCCCCACAGCATCCTACCTACACCCATCTAGACACCATCAAACACAAACATACAAATTTAGGAATATTAAGCAATGTTAAGGAATCTCACCTTAATCCTATGATGATATTGCTTAAGTGAATGGAGTGGGGTGGTGTTGGGAAGAAATTAGAACCTCTCAGCATGAGGTGGGGATGCTCCCTCATGCTGTTCTCCCTTTTCCAGCTCCTCTGCCTCCCTCAGGAAACCCTCAAAGTTTGCCTCAGAGATGACAGATGCTACATCATCCACGTCCTCAGTGCGTGAAGGGCCAGGTTGTGGTTCATGCTCAGCTTCTGCCCTTACCCCGGCAAAATAGTGAGTGATGAGTTCCTGATGTTTTTCATTAACTCTGCAGCATTAGTATGTACACTTCCACCAGGGACGGGTGGTGATTGGTTGTTGGGTCGCGATTTTCAAATTGAATGCTGCAGTTTACAATTCTCCTCGGAAAAGGCCCGCTTCAGTGCCTAGATCCGTGATTTTCGTGACTTAACAGCGATTTAAGGGTGCCAGCAGTCTGATAGTCACTTAGTCGTGATTTACAAATCCGTGATTTATAAACACGTGATTTATGAGGATTGAGTGTACTTATTATTAATTAATCAATACTTTAATAACTCGAAGGTATACCAAGAGAAATTAAAGGAAGAGAATCAAAAGTAGAAAAACTAAAACAAAATCAATTACAAGTGGTAGCAAATACAGTAGGCAGAATACTGAAACGGAGAGAAGTACGGTAATTATGAATATAAGGAGCAACACAGAAATGAACAATAGAAACGGAGAAAAAAAATAGTCACGTTGTTTAAGGACAAGAGCTCCCAGTTCGGAGTAGGCACCAACAACAACAAGCCATGTGCAAGGCGATGCTCTGTTGTCGGCGGCCATCTTGCGATTGTCCTGCCAGCAGTCAGCCCTTTACAGCCAAGTGCTGCACTTTCGGCCTGTACCTTCCACATGTGAAAATGCATTTTAATGCAATTTAGTTGTATGTATTTTCTTTGTATTTTCATCGCAACTTACCTGTTTCAAGATGGCAAGCAAGAGTGGTTCTTCGGGTGGAAGTGGTAATGAACGAGAACAGCCTGGCACCTCTAAATCTTTGCAGCCAAAGGAGAAATGGCAATACAGGAAAGGGTAGAAATACACCAAGTATACACCTGCTGACAGTATGGCAATACAATGCAGAACTACAGTTACTTAACCACAATTATAGTTCATAAAGTTTACAGCGGGTGTGGGCAAAAAATCATGATTTTAGGTAGTAAGGTTCGGAGGCCCCGGACCTAAACTAATTTTTCCCATGAGAAGTTTAGTTTAAATTTTGATGATTTGAATTTTGCAGTGATTTTTAGGTACATATGCCCATTGAAATTTGAAATTCCACTGTGTGTATAAATATAAATATATATATATATAAATATATATATATATATATATATATATATATATATATATATACTGCATATAGATATACAAATAGACAGATATAGGAATTGTGATAGGCAGAAGTTTTGCAATATTGTAGTGTGATTATCAAGCCAAAAGCATTATCAGATGTCCGTGTAGCAAAGGGGAAGGCATGGAATGGTGGCAAATGGATGCAACTTCATCTATGCATCTGTCTTAGAAGTTTCCATAAAATAGTGCATGGAAAGCAACATTTCTTCTTATCTGTAGGAGATGAATTTCATTTGCATATACTGGGTTATTAATTACTCATACAGCTTTATTCAGAATTTTATATTTCAGTACAACAACCTTTCCACATCCACTCCATAACGGTGTGCAACATGACAGCTGAGAGAGTACATGACTTGAAATTACGGTACAGCTAACTGCTTGCCAGTGAAGAAGCTACAGATTTTGTACAATAATCCAAGTTTCTTTGAAGCAGTTCTTGTGATCAAATGTGAGAGGTCCAACCAAGGGCACTGTTATGCAAAACACCAAGAATTTCAATACCCTTAGAGATAAGAACAGTGGTTGCACTGAAGGTAATATACAATTCTGGCAATACCTGTTTATCAGTTAACTGGTTATACAGTATTACACAAACTCCTGGACCTGCTCCTTATGCTCCTTCCCCCCACCCACTAATCTCCCCACCAACCCCACTCCTACTTCCTCCACACCTCCTCGGTCTAACCCACCAATCCTTCCCACACCATTCAATCTCCCAACACCTCCCATTTCACCCCAATCAAATTCACCCCAACCCTTATCTTCATCACAACCTTCTCCTACCCACTCCCCTCTACCCACACCCTCACCTTCCCCCCGCGCTGCAGCATCCAACAGAAATCGTACACACAGCATAAACATGCATTAAATAAAGACTGACTAAGAGGGTGTATGTAGGTGAGGTGGAGGGAGGGAGAGGAAGGGGTAGACTGAGGATGGGGTGGAGGGATGGAGTAGAGGGGTATATGAGGGAGGGGGGGTGAGTTGGGGGGAGGGTAGTCAAATGGTGGATGAGAGCGACTTGGAGGCGTTTTGTCTGCGGCCACCCTTTGCGGGATTAGGGCGTTGGGCTATAGATAGATATATAGATAGATAGAAAAAAACACAGATGGCATAAACACTAAAAAACAAAAACTCACACAATTCATCAATCAACAAAACATACACACTGCGTCTTACAAGAAACAAAACTACGCAGAACACAAAAAACATCCACTTTCATAATATCACCACCATGTGTCAAGACCGGGCTGACGGTGGTAGTGGTGGACTCATCACCCTGGTATACCAATCCTTCAACCTATCAGATACTAGTGCACACACAAAGTCACTTCTCCCTCCACATGACACCACAACAGAAATACAATCAATTAAAATACGCACTGGTAACGAATCACACAGAACAATCGCCAATACATACATTGCCCCCCCAGTCATCCCTTACAGTACCACACAACTACTCTCCTCAAATACACCACATCAGTAACATACCCATCGCCATCCTGGGAGGTGATTTCAATGCCAAGGGGTCAGCCTGGCATGTCCACAACCCTGACACAGACAGAGGGCTGGTACTACAATTCCCAAAAGATAATCTTTTCATTCTCAATAATCTCTATCAACAAACTCATATCCCACATCAAGCCCTCTTCCTCCCATCATCCCCAGACATCACTATTTTCTCCCCAAACCTCGCCCCCACAACATCCCAGAGAGTGGTCAAAACCCCTGGCTCTGACCACCTCCCAATCATCATCACTACCAAAACCAGAATCACTCCAGCTGGCCACAGACACACATACACAAATTACAAGAGAGCCAACTGGAAGGCCTTCACAACTGAAACAGAACAACATTCTGAAACATTAAACAGTACATCCATCACAAACATCAACACCGCTGTGCACACTTTCAATACAATTATTCAAAACACAGACAAAATAAACATCCTAGAGGCAACAGAAAGAAACATAACCCCAACTTCACACCAGAAATTCAAGGTCTCATCACTCAATGAGACACACTAAAACACTCCCAAACACCCCGTACACAAGACACCGTACAACAAATACAAGAATTCAACACTCAAATAAACAATAAAATATCAGAACAGCAAACACTAAATTGAAATAATTATCTACAAACACTTGATCACAAAACAAACACCAGCAAACTCTACAAAACACTAAACAGCATCACTCTCTCTCACAGCAACACTACACCATCACATGCTCCCATCACAACAACAGACATCATACCCTTAAACAAACGACAAGCAAACACTCTCATCAATCACTATTCATATGTTAGTCACCTAAACACCCATCGCGATGACCGATGTGTCACCCAACGCAAGAGACAGTTCCCCACAGACCCAGACATCGCACCTTTCACTTACAATCAGATGAAGTACATCATTTGCAATCTTAAGCACTCATCTGCCTGTAGACCAGACAACATAAGCAACATACACCTTAAACAACTTGGACCACAAGGCATACAAACACTCACCAACATGTCAAACTACACCTACTCACACAAAATACCCAACATCTAAAAGCATGGCACTATCATCACTATCCCCAACCCAACAAAGACCCAACATTACCTTCCTCACACTGCCCCATCACACTCCTCTGTACCCCCTCCGAAGTATGGTAACTAAACAACCAATATTACAACTAGTTTCACCTCACATCCCCCTAGCCTCATCATAACATGGTTTTACATCACAACAAACACTTCTTACAGATCTTACAGAGAGTTTTTAACAGCATCAATTCCGCTAGGCCACCACACAGAACACTCCTAGTCACACTAGACATAAGCAAAGCTTTTGATGCAATCCCCCACCACAACCTTATAAACAAAATACTAAACACAAACAACACAAAAAGATGGCTGGCAAATTATTTTGCAGGCAGATGTGCAGATGTAACATTTGCCGATCAGTCATCGACCATCAGAAACTTCACAAATGGCATCCCCCAAGGATATGCTTTGTCCCCTACTCTCTTTAACCTATACATGTACAACATACCCATACCCCACACACCATAAATACACATAGCTTCCTATGCAGACAACATAACACTTACACCACAATGCAAACACAGCTGCACACATCCTCCAACCTTACCTCAACACACTACATGAATGGTTCACCACAAACAGGCTCAAAATAGCCTCAGCCAAATCTACAGTGACCCTTCTCACAAA
This sequence comes from Coenobita brevimanus, assembly GCF_032717465.1. Classification (NCBI taxonomy): domain Eukaryota; kingdom Metazoa; phylum Arthropoda; class Malacostraca; order Decapoda; family Coenobitidae; genus Coenobita; species Coenobita brevimanus. Next base: position 50,540,276 of record NC_137024.1, on the reverse strand, counting down.
CTGGACAGCAGAACACAGTCACATCCCACACCTCACCATAAACAACACTCCCCTACCTCACATACACACAAAAAATCCTTGGTGTAACATACAATACAACAATGTCATTTAACCCTTAAACCGTGGGCTTGTTTTGCTTTGACTTGCAGCTCCCGCGGGCATATTCGCGCTCCGACAGACTCTCTAAAAATATTTGCCAAAAATCAGTTATTAGTCCTAGAATATTAAAATCACATATACTTATGGCACATACCTTCAGCTTTCTCCTTGGGTGTTTGTTGAGCCTTCGTCGAGTACCGTAGGACTTGTGGAGACCTCTGAAGTTGGGTAACGAAGTCTCCACTTTACACTTCCTGACAACTTGTAATATGATTACCACAGCCTGATATTATCACTAGAAACACTATTCTATGATTGTCAAATAGTTTTGGAATCCATACTCCAAAAAAAAAAAAAACACCGTGAAAGCAATGAAAATTACGAGGGCGTATGACCATCCCACTTCCGATTGTTCGCCGGCAGTGTTGTCTATTATTCATAAAAACACTCACAGTTTATATTTCTGTCACTATATAACACTTATATATATCTACAGTCTTTATCCATAAGTTTCCTTCAATAATAGTAGTTTATTGTCACAGTAGGGATTCAATTTCTTTCAGTAAAATACGTAGCATTCACTTTCTCGTCCCGTATATTAGCATTGAGAGTGAATGTCACTTTCACCTTCACTCTCATAACTCATAGTATTCATACATGCTAGAGTGAAACTTTCACTTTCATTACTCCTAGTATATATACTCGTATTCTTATAATACTACTCATTTACATTTCTATTTTCGTTCTCTATTTTATTTACATTATTTACATTTCTATTTTATTTACACTGTGTTATGCACTGTCACTTGAAGTAACTTATAAAACTATTTTCCACTGTTCACTTATATTTACATTCACTGCTTTCACTTGCTGTTTACACATTATTTACACATTATTTACAATTCCACTTGCACTGTTTTACTTAATAAAAAGATCGTAGTCACTCTCTATCAATTCTCAGCCCTTTACCTCTTTCCACACAAGGTTTAGTAGGGGGTAAAGGTCACAGGGCCCTTTGCATGGGGCTAAAAAGCGGTAAGGAGCGAATCAGACATACTCTCACCTTCAAAGATGACAGTGAACTGATAGTAGTGGCCTCCTGCCGCCTGGCTAGGGTGAGTGCAATACTACCAACTTCAGCCCTGTGAGACCTGCTAATATATAGCAAAGAAATGATTGGCAGGAAACCAAGACAATACATAAAAAATTAGGTAGTTGTAGGTGAATGTAAATATCACTTAGGCTTCTCCCTTCCCTCCTTATATGTATATTTATTACGAAAATAGATTATACGGCATATTTCAAGAGGAAATAAACAGCGAAAATTAGCGATCGAGTGCACATGGTGTTGTCAGGTGATAATTAGCCAATTCCAGGTGTATGGCACTCTCACTTACCTTATTTCTTTTTTGTATATATTATTTGGTATAAGAATAGGCTTATTTCAATGGATGAAATCAGTGGAAAATTCCAGGGAAGATTTACTTGGAATAGAATACTGTGTGGTGGCTTGTAATAATTAGGTAGTTCCAGGTGAATGTAAATATCACTTAGGCATCTCCCTTCCTTTCTTATATATATTTTTATTACAAAAATAGATTATACAGCATATTTCAAGGGGAAATAAACAGCAAAAATTAGCAAACGAGTGCACGTGAGGTGTTGTCAGGTGATGATTAGCCAATTCCAGGTGTATGGCACTCTCACTTACCTTATTTCTTTTTTGTATATATTATTTGGTATAAGAATAGGGCATAGGGCTTATTTCAATGGATGAAATCAGTGAAAAATTCCAGGGAAGATTTACTTAGCGTAGCACGGCCGGGCAGGCGAGAGGATAGGGTAATGGAGGGGAGTCAAGAACGGGGAGAAATGGCTAAATTGTCAACAATGGATGGGAGTATGGATGAGATTAGGAGTGCTGACTAGTGTTGGACATTGGCAGTACTGATAGATGATACAAGCCACCACTTGAAAGCCCGGGCGAATTCAAAATAACACAGAATCACAAAAGTGTTGCCCCGCGGTATGATCCCTTGCTCCCAAGTGTCACGAAAGTGATGCCCCGTGGTTAAGGGGTTAAACAACAAATCACAAACATTAAAGATAAATTAACACTAAGACTCAACACTTTAAGGTCACTTGCCCTCATTTGGACACAACAAACAAACCACCACCACAGTATACAAACAATATATATACTGTATATATGTTCTCTGATGAATTATGCAAGCCCTGCTTGGGCTTCTAATCTCACTAAAACACACTACAACACTGTACAGACCATACAGAATAAGACCCTAAAAATAATCACAGGTTGCACAGCTATTACACTCACAGACCACCTACATCAAGAAACCAAAGTCCTCAAAGTCAAGGATCATCTAGATATAAGAGGCACACAAATTCTTGCCGCAGCCTCCACAAACCCACACCATCCATTACACTATATGGCAGCACATCCACATACACCAAGGAACATCAAAACAACATCCAGCACATATCATACACAAATACTGTCATCATTCCCCCTCCTCACCTGCCTCAAACCAGCTTCCAGAAGCATATCCATACTCAAATCACTCGCTGCTCCACTCAGTCACTTAAAGGCAACACATAGCTGAATGCACGGCCTTCTGATATCCACCCTTCTGAATCCTATCTCCCTCTTGAGGACAGGGTCCACCTGGCCAGGCTGAGATGTGTGCATCATCCAGCCCTCTTGAGTTATCAAAGGCACATTATGGAAGACTGCATTGCACACAATCACCTGTGCCAACAGCACAACATACACTCTGTGACAGCTCTGTGGGAAAGCCTGGTCTCAGCCGTGGCCTTCCTTATGGACTTAGGGCTGTTTGGCCAGACTGCCTAGGGAACAACAACAACTACTATTACTACTACTACTACAGTATTTGGTTTTCCATGCATTAAATGAGAATGTGATTTATCCCCATTCAATGATCTAGATTTATGTAGACTGCTGTGCCAAGTTAGATGTTAACGATAAACACTGAATAGATTGATAAGTGACAAAGACTGTAACATACTGAGTCATCTGTTTATGAGCAAATACTACTTAGGACAGGATACTGCTGAAAAAGGTGAAAAGCAAGAAAAGTGTGTGTGTGTGTGTATTTACCTATTTGTAGTATACAGGAATTGAGCAATGCTCGTGTTGTCCTGTCTCCATATCCACATTTATCAAGTCTACCTTTACACACATGAATGTTTTTCTCATACACCACCTCTTTGTCTAAGTCGTTCCAAATATTTAAGTATTTACCTAATATACCTAATTGTGATATACACGGAATGTACTATGCTCGTGGGTTTCCGTCGCTGTTTCTCAATAAGTCGAATTTAACTTTAAACTCATTTAAGTTTTTAGACTGGACGATCTCTTTGTCCAGGCTATTCCATAAGTCTATACTTCTGTAAGGAAAGCTATATTTCTTGATATCCTTCAAGCAGCTTGACTTTTTCAATTTCATTCCATGTCCTCTTGTTGCTCTCTTATCCCATACAAACAGATCTTCTTTGTCAATTTTATCTACTCCCACCATGGTCCTGAACACTGCAATCATGTCTCCCCTCTTTCTCCTTTCCTCTAACGAAGGCAAATCCAGTTTTTCCAGCCTCTCTCTGTATGACAGGTCTGTCAGACTGGGGACCATCTTGGTTGCTGTTCTTTGTATTCTTTCAATCTTGTTTATATCTTTCTTTTTGTGTGGGGACCAATCTACCGCTGCATATTCTAACCTGGGGCGAATCATGGCCACTATCAATTTTTTCATCATTTCCTCATCCATATAATGAAATGCTACTCTTATGTTAGTCAAGAGTTTATAAGTCTCTCCAACTATCTTGTTAATGTGCTTTTCTGGTGACAAACTATCTTGGACCAGCGCTCCCAAATCTTTCTCTTCTCTCCTTTTTGTGATTAATTCATTACCCAACAAATAATTCAGTGATGGTCTCCTGGTACTTTTACCCATTTCCAATATTTTACATTTCTTTACATTAAATTTCATTTCTCACATCCGCCTCCAATTGTGTATCCTATCCAAATCCCCCTGCAGTATTTTACAATCCTCCTCAACCTCTATCTTCCTCAAGATCTTTACATCATTAGCAAACAGACTTGCATAACTGTTCACTCCATCTACCATATCATTTACGTAAATCAGGAACATTACTGGCGCCAACACTGAGCCTTGAGGGACTCCACTTGTTACTTCCCTCCATCCAGACATCTTTTCCTTTATTACTGTCCTCATTTGTCTCTCTCTCAAAAAGTCTCTCATCCATTCCAGAAGTTTCCCCTTTAGTCCTCCTATATATTCTAGTTTCCACATTAGTCTCTTATGAGGTACCTTGTCAAAGGCCTTCTCTAGTACACACAATCCACCCAAACATCTCTCTCCTGTACCACATCAATCGCTCTTGAGTAAAAGCTCAACAAGTTAGAAACACATGACCTTCCACTTCTGAATCCAAACTGACATTCAGCCAAAATATTCATCTCTTCCAGATATTTTATCCATCTGTCTTTCAGGATTCTCTCACACAATTTTGTGACCATGCTGGTTAGAGACACTGGTCTATAATTCAGGGGTTCTTCCCTGTTTCCTCCCTTGTAAACTGGTACCACATTTGCCCTCTTCCATTCTTTTGGCACTTTCCCCTCTTCCAGTGAGCATACAATTAAGCTGTGAATTTTATCCGCCAGTTGTTCTCTGCATTCCTTCAGTACCCAATTAGAAATTCCATCAGGTCCTGGGGCTCTCCTTACATCTTGAGTTTCCGGTAATTTATACACTTCCTGTACCTCCACTTTTATATCTTTCATCACCGGAACATTTCTAATCACTCCCTTCCCTTCCACAAGCTCCTTTTCTTTAGTGAAAACTGACTGGAAAGGTTTGTTCATTATTTCTGCTTGCATTGCCACATCCTTAAAGACCTCTCCTTCTACTTTCAGCTTATTGATTCCTTCCTTTTGTTTCAGTTTGCCATTAACAAATCTATAAAACAGTTTGGGTTCATCCTTGCATTTGTCAATTATACCTTTTTCAAAATTCCTTTCTTCTCTACGTATTCTTGTGTGTGTGTGTGTATTTACCTATTTGTAGTATACAGGAATTGAGCAATGCTTGTGTTGTCCTGTCTCCATATCCACATTTATCAAGTCTACCTTTACACACATGAATGTTTTTCTCATGCACCACCTCTTTGTCTAAGTCGTTCCAAATATTTAAGTATTTACCTAATATACCTAATTGTGATATACACGGAATGTACTATGCTCGTGGGTTTCCGTCGCTGTTTCTCAGTGTGTGTGTGTGTGTGTGTGTGTGTGTGTGTGTGTGTGTGTGTGTGTGTGTGTGTGTGTGTGTGTGTGTGTGTGTGTGTGTGTGTGTGTGTGTGTGTGTGTGTGCACTTTTTTTTTTATCTGACCCCTACATATTTTAAGGTATTAATGTATGGAGACTTCTCCCCCCCCCCTCTCTCTCACATGCTTACAAGCACCCACCCACTCATCCACACACAAATACATAAAGCTGCTGCTGGGGGCTACAAAGAATGAAAAACTATCAACCCAAGTTCAAACCTGAAAATCTAGTTGTGATATCAAGGAAGTCTGATCCAAAGTATGTGATCTCTGGCAGGCGCGGTTCAATGTGTTCCTTAAAGTACTCCATAGCCATCGTTGAAAGGTCAAACAGCTCATCTGTCACTTTATAAGCACGGCCCAGGTTTGGTGTCTTCTTGATGTGAGATAAAATGCGATACACTTCATCCAAAATCTGTGAAGTAAAAAAAGTGATTCTCTTTTAAAAGTTGATATTCTTCATCCTACTATGGTGAGTCCTGAAGATAAATATACAGTCACTCATAAAAGAAGTGGTACCTTGCTAGCCAACCCCTCCACATTTCATGTGGTAACACTGTAACCTTTATGGCTTCAGGTGATTTGAGTTGGGCTTTGAGATACTATGCCTGGGGGAACCCTTATTCAAATTCAGTTTCACATCCTGATGAACTAATGTAGCTATGCCATGTGCAAAAATGCTCTTCATAATATTGCTTTGTCCATCCATCCATCATCCAATCCTATATTGGTTCATGAGGAGCATAGGAACCCAGGGCTAGGCAAGTTGGTCCTGACATTTAAGATGGGAGCAACTAGCCTCACTCATCTGAATGGCATTATGTGAGCAATAAACCCAAACCGCCCCTTAAATATAAACCTGCACTGGCTCAATCCAATTGGAGCGCCTTAATTACTCACTAAACCACTAGGCGCCATAATATGATTATATGGTTACCACCTAGCGTAGTAAATGGTTCCTGGTGTACAGGAAACCATTTGGCTTGTCATTCATTGTAGAGTCACCCATAGGCAGAAGGAAGAGAACAGAATGAGGAAAAGAAAGACAAAAGAGGGAGTGTAAAGTCACCCATAGGCAGAAGGACAAGGCAAGAATGAAGGAAAGAAAGACAGAAGAGGAAGGAAGGAAGCGAGGACAGGGCAGACACCCAAAACAGCACTACATCGAGTGACTGGATGGTGAGCGCCCACATCTACCACAATATTAAATAATCACATCATAGTGCAAGCAGCAAATCCTTTGACCTCAGTAGATAATCCAATACTGAAAACTTTTATAATGTAGCATCTATCATTCACATTAAAACATGATGAGTGGATGCACAAAAACAATTACAATGTTGTATCTGCCAATGATTCCCAACTATTCCTCACACAATTCAAAGCATTCACTTGAAGTGAGTATCATAACTTTCACCCCGTAGCCTAAACTGTGATGTTACACATAAAAATTTAATGTCACACTACCAACTGGGAGTTGCTATGTTGGTAAACGTCCCAAAAAACCAATGATTGTTTTGACCTGCACATTACACATATCTTGTGGCTTTAAAAAAAAAAAAAAAAAAAAAAAAAAAAAAAAAAAGTCATTCACATAAGGCAGCTTAATTTTAAAGATGGCATGTCTTCATGATGTGTAGTTTCAAGTAGGTTAAAACACCATGGCGAAATAGGTACAATTCTTTGGCATTATTATGGTTTCACTGTTTTGATGAGGTTTATACTGTAAAATAACTGTCATCTCAATGACCTTGTCAGAAGAAAAATTTTCTTTGAGACCTAATCTACATCCAATTTTATGACATCTACCTATCTACTGCCAAACGCTTTAATCCCGTAAGGGGTGGCCACACAGAAATTGCCTCCATGTCCTCCTGTCCTCCACCATTTTACTGCTCTGATCCCAGCTCACATATCCCTCTCTCATATACCTCTCCACCCCAACCCTCCATCTCATCCTTGGCCTCCCCCCCTTCTCCCCCCCCTCCACCTCACTCACATACTTTCCTCGTCACTTTCTCACTTTTCATTCTCTCACATGGTCAAACCACCTCAATGTGTTTCTCCTAACGCTTTCTATCATATCCACATCCATACCACAATGCTCCTTCACATCCTCATTTGTGAGTCTGTCTCTCCATGTCACTCTACATGCTCCTCTCAAATAACTCATTTCCACTGTCCTCACTCTTGACTTGTGTCCCTCCAACAAGGTCCAAGCTTCACTTCCATACATTACAGTTGGTATCACAATACTGTCATGCAGTAACTTCTTCACTTCAATGCTCACTTCCCCCTGTCTCATCACTGCTTTCAAAGAACCAGCAACCTCTCTTCCTTGTTGTACCCTTTCAAGCACTTCACCCTCTAAACTTCCATCCTTACTTAACACACTACCCAAGTACTTAAACGTACTCACATTTTCCACTTTTTCCTCATCCAACCTGATTGTACATTCAGTGCCTTCATTTCTCATGAAGACCACAGCTTTGTTTTTCCCTATATTCACCTTTAGATTCCATTTCTTACACACTCTCCCAAACTCATTTACCATGCCTTGCAACTCCCCTTTGTCTTCATTTAACAACACAGTATCATCTGCAAACAACAGTACTGATAGTTTCAAAACACTGCCTTCTCTCATTAGGGCTGCTCCAACATCCACTGCCCTACTTTGTATCTCTTTTATAATCCCATCCATATACAGATTCAACAACCATGAAAACATGACACCTCCCCGTTCCAATCCAACCTTCAAACAGAAAAATTCACTCAGTTCACTGTCCACACGCACTGCAGCCTTAGAACCCTCGAACATACGCTGAATCACATCATCTTTAGGTTTCTGCCCGGAATTGTGCTAAGTCTATTCTTCGCTTTGCTAAAAATAATTTCATCCGTACTAAATGCTCTCAACTCTCCAACTCGAATTCTTCCTGCTCCTTCTGGCACCTCGCCAAAAACCTTCCTAACAACTTTACCTCATCATTCTTCCTTCCTCTTTTCTACTCTGATGGTTCTGTAGCTATTTCTTCTATTGATAAAGCAGCTCTCTTTGCAGACTTTCTCCTCCAATTCCACCTTAGACGATTCCGGTGTTGTTTCTCCATCACTTCCCGCCTCTGACTTCCTCATGGCTGACATTAAAATTTCTTCAGCTGATGTATTTTCTGCCATCACTGGCCTCAATACTAACAAGGCATATGGGCCTGATGGAGTCCCTCCTGTTGTTCTCAAGAACTGTGCTTCTGTGCTTACACCCTGCCTAGGCAAACTCTTTCGCCTTTGTCTGTCAACTTGTACCTTTCCTTCTTGCTGGAAGTTTGCTCTCATTCAGCCAGTCCCAAAGAAGAGTGACCACTCCCAACCCTCCAACTATCGTCCAATTGCTTTAATGTCCTGTATTTCAAAAGTTTTCGAGTCAATTCTCAATAGAAAAATTTTAAGGCATCTTTCCTATCACAATCTTCTTTCTGATCGTCAGTATGGGTTCCGTCAGGAACGCTCCACTGGCGATCTTCTCACCTACCTTTCAGACTCCTGGTCATCCTCCTTTCGGGACTTTGGAAAAAGCTTTGCCATTGCACTTGACATCTCAAAGGCTTTCGATCGAGTCTGGCATAAATCTTTAATTTCCAAACTGCCCTCTTAAGGTTTCTATCCTTCTATCTATGTCTTCATCGCTAGCTTCCTTTCTGGTCGTTCTATAGCCGCTGTTGTAGACGGCCATCGTTCTTCTCCTAGATCTATCAACAGTGGTGTTCCTCAGGGCTCTGTCTATCACCAACTCTCTTCCTTTTATTCATCAATGACCTTCCAAGCTGTACATCTAACCCTATCCACTCATACGCTGATGACTCCACCCTTCACCTTTCCATTTGGTTCCCGCAATGCCCATCTCAACAGTTACTTCAACAAACAAGGGATGAGGCTATGGCACACCTAATGTCTGACTTGGCTCGTACCTCTGACTGGGGTAAAAATAATCTGGTTGTTTTTAATGTATCTAAGACTCCGTTCTTACACCTATCAACCCGTCAAAATCTTCCACAGGTATACCCACTAATGTTTAATAATATTCAGCTTAATCCTGCATCATCCTTGAACATGCTTGGGGTTTCATTTACTTGGGACTTATCTTGGAAAGATCATATTACATCTCTTGTAAAATCTGCTTCCAAGAGATTGGGTGTGCTAAGCCGACTCCGTTCTTTCTTTACCCCTCCACAATTGTTGACTCTATACAGGGGTTTTATCCGCCCCTGTGTGGAGTACAACTCTCATGTGTGGGGAGGCTTCCCACATACAGCTCTTCTCAATAGGGTGGAGTCAAAGGCTTTTCGTCTCATTAACTCTCCTCCTCTTACTGACTCCTTTCAACCTCTGTCTCTTCACCGCACTGTTGCATCTTTATCTTTTTTCTATCGCTACTTTAATGGTCACTGCTCCTCTGAACAGTCTGCATGCAATCCTCCACCTCTACGACGGGCGCATAGCACCCATCTAGCAGCAAACTCTCATCCCTTTTCTGTCCAACTCTCTAATGCAAGAGTTAACCATTACTCCCAGTCCTTCATTTATGCAACAAGTCAACTCTGGAACTGTCTCCCTCTGTCTGTATTTCCTGCTGCCTATGATCTCCAGTCTTTCAAACACAGTGTGTACAGGCATCTCAAAATGAATGGATCTTGAATTTAGCTCTCTCTTGTACTTTGTTTTTCTCTTGGAGGGAACTGTTATTGTGGGCTCATGGCCTTTGGTTCCTTCTTCCTCGCATTAAAAAAAAAAAAAAAAATCATCCACACACACTTTTCCATTCATATCTTCAATCAAAAACACTCTCTCATGACGTAAAATACCGAATTTTCCATATGACACAGCACTACAAGTGCTTAGACACACCCTATAATACACTAGATATTTCTTGGGGGGCAAAAATATTTGAGGGTTTAACAGCTTGCTGTACTAGCAAGTCTAAGGTGCCAACTCTATGATGTCATTTTTCTTTCTGTCACAGCAAATTATCACATACAGTATTAGACCTATTATCACATATTTATGGCTATTATTAATTAGATATACCTAGTTCAGCACAATTTTATACTATTCACATCAGCAACAACTCATAGTTGCCACTTAAAGGCATGTAAGCACACTGGCAACAGCATGTTTACATCCAGCTCCCATCAGCTGATGTTTTTATATTCAGTAGTTCGAACAAACCTTTACAACCCACACCCCCAACAGAACTCACTCAGTTCAGCCAACAAAGCCATTACTGTAATAATGTTTTATTACACAATATCAATATATCAGTACATATTACCAGTCTCTATTTTATAATACCATGCCTGTCTTCTCTGCTTTGATGCCATTCTGTTCATTCATGGAGGGGTGTCACATGCTGAGTGAATGTGTAGACAGGATTGGTGATGTCGTCTGCTTCAATGACTGTAGTGACTGCTCTGTATCTGGTGACTGGGGTTCGTGAATGCTTGCATCTCGGGAATGGGGTTTGTGAATGCTTTTATCTATTGACTGGGATTCAAGTATGCTTGTATCTTGTAACTGGGGTTTGTAAGGGTTGGCAAATTCCATTCTAAAACATGATCATTTAGTGCTAAGATGCAGGATGATTTTTGAGTGCATTTTTCTGGGAAAATAATGCGTCTTATCATACAGGAAATATGGTATATTACTGTGGGAATTATATCGTTATAACTAAAACAGCAGTTTATGCTAAAATAAAGATGAGAGTATTACTTCTCTTGGGCTATGAGTTCCAGATCACTTCTGTAGAAATACTGCATTACATGCCTCGAGACATTTTCACAGAATATGAATTTCTGCATTACTGTTCATTTATTTTTTCCTACATGTTTCATGTTTCTTCAGAAAAATAATATAACACTGAAATTTCATGTTTCTTCAGAAAAATAATATAACACCGAAATCTGTAACCATATCAGTGTTACGTTTCTGTGCAATAAGTCTTAGATAATGCATCCTCTGCATATCTTACACAAAATTTTAACATTTCACTGTTGGCTATAATGATCATGCAGTACAAGAAGAATTTTTACAGTAGCCAGGTAACGTTTCACTGTTCGAGTTGCATTCTAATGCAAATACTCCCTCTATCATCTCAATCCCTGAATTTCATAGATTATGCTTGTCCTTCATGATATACTGTAATTTTAATGTCCAATAAGTGTGGGGATAATCTCACTGAGTTTGGAGGATGGACTCTCCATCGTGGACTGTGATCCCAATGCTTGAAGCTCAAGAGCTGAGTTTGTCTGCCCAGATTAGTATCCATATCAATAAATTCTCCTCTGTAGTCTACCCCATATCTGTGAGTAAGGGGATGTGTCAGTGCCAGAGTAAATGCTAGCTTGTCCACATCTGTAACACACATGCATGGGTGAAGGGGATATGTCACTGCCAGTGTGAACACTAGTCTGGCCAGGTCTCTACCACATGTGTGTGTGTTGAGATGTGTCAGTGCGAAAGTGAACGCTAGCCTTGCCACATCCTTACTATATATGAGCAGGTTGAGGGGATGTCTCACAGCCTGAGCGACAGGTAGCCTGGCCACATCTCCACCACATACGCATAGGCAAAGGGACGTGTCAGTGCTAAATCACATGCTAGTCTGGTCATATTTCTGCCACATATGCATGGGGGAGGGGAAAGTGATAGTGCCTGATTACTCTTTAACCCAGTCACATCTCTGTCACATACAAGTTCATGGGTTACCGTAGTAGTGCATATACGAATTTTGGAGGGCTTAAGCTGAAAAGGACAGAGGACATATTTATGTGCTGGTTCAGTTTGCCCCATGTCCTACTTTTGGTGACAATAAGCCCAGTAGGTTGCCCGTATGTTTATGCACGCACACTCACTGACTCACACACACACACACACACACACACACACACACTAGGCACCGAGGAGAGCAGACGCGCACCGCCACCGCTCCATACCTGGCCAACTTGGCCAGTGGCATTACCTAAATTAGTATCTTTATATGAGTCAACCTCTGTACCAGGTTAGACTAAATGGTGTTCTAATATAATAAAGAAGTTCTACGTAAAACTTGTTCAAACAGAAAAGAAAACAAAGTTGTGAAAGAATGCGCACAATCAGCTGATCATTTGTTTAGTCTACAACTGCCCCAGGGAATGTAAGTACTATATGTGATTTTAGTACTGCAAAATGACCACATAGTTCAGTAAAGCAAATTTGGAAAAGAAAAGTGATAAAGATAGAAAGCAGGATGATGATTTCTGCCAAGAATTGGTTGAAATGGAGACTCACAATAAACTGATGGAGTGAGTACACAGATTAGAGATGGCTTTTCAGAATGAGATTGATGAAATTAAGAAACAGATGCACTTGTAAAAGGAAGAAATAGAAAAATTAGGAAAGGAAGTCAACAAGAAAGAGACAACCATAGATGAGCTAACAGTAGAATTGGATTCACTTAGGAGGAAAATTAGTGAAATGGCAAGTACAGTAGTCAACCACGAGAGAATTATGGAATCAAAAATGATACAGAGACAATTAGGCACGTGAACAGTCTGATAGACCAAAGCAGTGATATTGAGGAGAAGATAACACAGGTGAATGAAGCTGTGCAAAGCTACAAAAATGATATGGAAACCACTTATGCTGAAATGGTGAAAGTAAAGAAAGACTTGGAAACAAGGGTAGAAAAAAAAAGCATTAAAAAGGAAGCAAAAAGAATAATCCAAAACAATCCTAAGTTAGTCAGAGATTCAGCAGATATCAACAAATCTATAGTAATTACTGGTATAGAAGAGGAAGAAGTAAAAAAGATCTCAAGAGACAAAAAGGAGATGGCAAATGTAATGAGCATATTGAAAGAAGTATCAGAGGAAATCTGTAGTAAAGACATAGAGGAACACAAAAGGTTAGGGAAATACGAGAGAAGCAAGTCAAGACCCCTAAAGGTAACCTTCCAGAGTGTAAACACTGTGGAGGAGATACTAAAAAATGCAAAGAATCTTACGGAAAAATAGTTCAAAAATGTATGGATAAAAAGATGCCTAACACACACACACACACACACACACACACACACACACACACACACACACACACACACACACACAAAAAGAGGGAAGATCAAAGGAGGAGAAGAATACATTTTTCTACAAAGTAATTGGACTGCAGGTACGAAAGTGGTACATAAACAGGAGGGAATAAAAAGGAGGAAGGTACTAGAACCAAATCATGACATGTATATAAATAAGGTGATTAAGTTGATGTACTCAAATGTGGATGGAATGGTATCTAAATTATTAGAGATGAATGATTATGTCAGAGAAAATGAACCACATATAATATGCCTAACTGAAACAAAACTAACACCAAGGATATCAAATGACATCCTAAACTTAGAGGAATATAATATATGGAGAAGAGATAGGAACTTAAAAAAAGGAGGAGGAATTATAATATTAACTAAGACAAATCTAAAAGTCAAAGAAATAGAACTAGATATACCCTCACAAGTAGAACTGATTGCAGTAGAGATCAATACATCTGACGGGAAAGTAATAGTAGCCAATTTGTACATGCCACCCAGATCAAACACACGGGAAAGAGACGAATATGAGGACCTGGAAGAGTACAATTCAGAGTTTAAGAGCATTACTACATCAAATGGAAGAGAAATCGGAAAGAATTATACTAACTGGAGATTTTAATAAACATATAAATTGGAATACTCTAGATATAATAAGCCAAGAAAGCTGCTGGGACCAGAAGCTCCTGGATCTCATGCAAGAGTTTTTCCTAACGCAACATGTAAGGGAAAGCATCAGAAAAAGAGGACTCTATGTACCCTCAATGCTAGATCTCATATTTACTAGGCAAGAAAACGATATTGACAATTTAATGTATCACCCTCCATTCGGCAAGAGCAACCATGCAGTACTAAATTGCAACTTCAGGATTGCATATGATATAGTTAACAGCAATGAAAGTTACAAAAAAGTGCCTCAACTATAAAAAGGGAAAGTATCATGACCTAAAGAAGTACTTCTTAAAAATTGATTGGGAAAAGGAGCTTAGAGGACAAGATTTAAATGCTATATATATAAAATACTGTGAACTTTATGAAATAGGAGTCCAGAAGTACATCCCACAGCACAAAGAAGCAGAAAAGAAAATAAAGAAATGGTTCAATACAGAATGTAAAAAATCAAAAGAAAAAAGAGATTTGTTGTGGAATAGATACAGAAAACACAACAGTGAAAGGGCATATAATAATTACAAACAGGCAAGAAACGATTATACAAGAATAAGGAGGGAAGCCCAAAAACAGTTTGAGGAGGATATCATAAATAAAAGTAGTGATCAACCAAAGCTATTTTACAGCTACATCAGAAGCAAAACCAAAGTAAAAGATAAAATACAATCCATTACGGACGATGGAATCACCTACGCACAAGAGAAGGATATTTGTGAAGCACTAAACAAGAATTTTCAATCTGTTTTTACAGAGGAAAAAAGTTTTGAGAGGGATTATGTGGAACATGCATGCCCACACATACTAACCAGATATACAAACATCAGAAAAAGAAATACAGGAGGAGCTAAATAAATTAAACAAAGGAAAAGCAAATGGTCCTGATGAAATTTCATGTTGGGCGCTATGTGAATGTGCAAAGGAGTTAAGTAAACCATTGTTTTTCTGCTACGTGAATGTGCAAAGGAGTTAAGTAAACCATTATTTTTAATTTTCAAGAAATCCTTGAGTCAAGGTAAACTACCTGATATTTGGAAGCAAACATTGTTCCCTTATTCAAGAAAGGGAATAGACAAAATCCACTTAACTACTGACCAGTATCACTAACCAGTGTTGTAAGCAAGGTATTAGAAAAGCTTACAGGAAAAGCTTGGGTAAATAATCTAGAAGAACACAATATGGTAACAGAAAGGCAGTTTGGTTTCAGAAAAGGAAAATCATATGTTACTAATCTGTTGAGCCACTATGACAGAGTAACAGACACATTACAGGAAAGAGAAGGATGGGTTGACAGTATCTATTTAGATTTCAAGGAAGCATTTGACAGTACCACACCAAAGACTTTTATGGAAATTGTACTATCAAGGAGGAATTCGAGGCAAACTGTATTGTTGGATGCAAGATTTTCTCATGAAAAGAGAAATGAGAACAGTACTAAGGGGAAATTACTCATCATGGAAAGAAGTGACTAGTGGAGTACCACAGGGCTCAGTGCTGGCACCAATCATGTTTTTAGTGTATATAAATGATATAGACAGTAACACTGGAAATGAAAGCTATCTAAATGTGTTTGCAGATGATGCAAAAATACAAAGGAGAATTACTAACACAGACTCTTGTAAAGGGCTACAAGAAGAATTAAATAAACTTCATGAATGGAGTAATGCATGGCAAATGGAATTCAATGTAGACAAGTGTCATGTAATCAAGTTTGGTAAAAGTGGAAAAAGACCTGGTTGCGATTATACGTTAGGAAATAAAACCCTACACACATAAGAAAGAGAGAAGGACCTAGGTGTGCTTATCAATAACAGACTATCTCTGGCTGACCACATCAATAAGAAGGTACGGAACATGTATACACTGCTTGCAAATATGAGAAAAACGTTCACAAACATAAATGAAGACATGCTAAGAATGATAATAACATCATTCATCAGACCAACCCTGGAGTATGCATCAGTAGTCTGGAGTCCTCATCTCAAAAAACACATAGACAAGACTGAAAAAGTTCAAAGGGCCACTACAAGATGGGTCCCAAGCTTAAGGGATCTAAGCTATGAAGAAAGACTAAATAAACTGAATCTACCAACACTACAGGAGAGAAGGAGAAGAGGCGACATGATTATGCTATATAAATGCATATCAGGAAAGGAGAAAATAGACATAAATGATTACTTAACCTATGGGAAAGCATCAGCAAGAGGACACTGCAAAAAACTTCATACGGAGAGGTGATAAAGACTAAAGGAAATTTAGTTTCCCAAATAGAGCAACTGATCAGTGGAATGCACTACCGAATGAAATAGTGTGTGCCAAAACAATTCACAAATTTAAAGATATGTACGATAAATATGGTTTAAAACATGGGACAGTACGAGCTTGACTCATTCCTGTAAAGATACAATTAGGTAAGAACACTAGGTACGGATTCTGAGTACGGAGGGGCATGGGGGCGTGCGCTCCCATAATTTCGGCAGACCAATGAATATTTATAATAAATGAAGTATGACAGCAAAATATAAATATTAAGTATCTTACATATGATTTCATTGAATCATTTGGATGAAAAGAGGGATCTGATGATAAACTGTGGAGGGTTTGGCAAAAGTTATCAAGAGTTCATACTTGTAAATCTAAAAAGAATCATGCCATTGTTTTCCA
Organism: Coenobita brevimanus; assembly: GCF_032717465.1. Taxonomy (NCBI): domain Eukaryota; kingdom Metazoa; phylum Arthropoda; class Malacostraca; order Decapoda; family Coenobitidae; genus Coenobita; species Coenobita brevimanus. Next base: position 50,523,339 of record NC_137024.1, on the reverse strand, counting down.
GAGTGCTGCATTCAGCTCTGACCAACCCCCTTCCACATCTACTCAAACCCCCTAGGACACCCAGACATAGGCCCCTCTCCCTCAGCATACATAATATCCACACATATTTTTCTTTGCAGTAATATGATGCTTTCTGCTGCTGCTCAGTTTTGGTTCCTCTCTGTATCTAAGATCCCAGCCTTGGACTGGTGGAGGTTAGACCCAACTGTTCCTTGCACATTTATTAAGACTTGACACCCTCAAGTACAATGATGTCTACTTTCCTCATGTGTAGTACGATTTTACTTCATCATCCACTCACTCGATATAGTGCTGCTTTGGGTGTCAGCCCTTTCCTCTCTTCCTTCCTTTCTCTTGTCTTTCTTTCCTTCATTCCTTCTTCTTCCTTCTGCCTATGGGTGACTTTACACTCCCTCTTCCATCACTCTTTCCTCTTCCTTCTGCCTGTGGGTGACTCTACACTAAGTGACAAGCCAAATGGTTTCCTGTACACCAGGAAACCATTTGCTACACTGACCGTGAGCATAAAACCAAATAATGGCGCCTGGTGGTTTAGTGAGTACAATAATTATGGCACTCCAATCAGATTGAGCCAGTGCAGTTTTATATCCATGGGGTGGTTGAGGTTTATTGCTCATGTAATGGCACTAAGGGATGAGTGAGGCGGGTCACTCTCATCGTAAATGACAGGACCAACTTGCCTTGCCCTGGGCTCTTATGCTCCTCATGGGGCAACACAGGATGGATGATGGATGGATGGATGGATGGATGGATGGACTAATTATTAGGGTGTTCGATAATAGGTCTGAAAAAACTCCTACCATCTTGAGGTCATTTGTAACTTATATAAGACTGCCTGTTTGTAGTGAGGTAGGTATTATCATGTACTCATGATGGAGGATACACTGTTATTTTATGGAACGTTTATGCCAAAAGTATGATGCTGGAGGTTGGTTAGGGCAACCACTGTCTTAGAATGTGGTGGTCTTTGGGTACTAAGCTCATGACCTGTTCTTTGTATAGTTATTATTGTATTAAAAACCACGAGCACTGACACTTCTGGTCATCATTAAAATAAGAGGTGCCCATAACTTATCTACCCAGAATCATCCAGTTGGCCACAGACACACATACACTAATTATAAGAGAGCCAACTGGGAGGCCTTCACAACTAAAACAGAACAACATTTTGAAACATTAAACAGTACACCCATCACAAACATCAAAACTCCTATGCAAACTTTCAATACAGTTATTCAAAATGCAGACATGAGGCACATCCCTAGAGGCAACAGAAAGAGACACAACCCCAACTTCACACCAGAAATTACTGGCCTCATCAGTCAACATGACACACTACAACACTCCCAAACACCCCATACACAAGACACTGTACAGCAAATACAAGAACTCAATACTCAAATAAACAATAAAATATCAGAGCAGCAAACACTAAATTGGAACAGTTATCTCCAGACACTTGATCACAAAACAAACACCAGCAAACTCTACAAACCACTAAACAGCATCACACTCTCCAACAGCAACATTACACAATCACATGCTGCCTTCACAACAACAGACACTATACCCTCAAACAAACAATAAGCAAACATTCTCAGCAATCACTTTTTACATGTCAGTCATCTAAACCCCCATCACAACAACCAGTGTCATGCAGTGCAAGACAGTTCCCTACACCCCCAGACTTCGAACCCTTCACTTACAACCAGACGAAGCACATCATTAGCAACCTTAAGCACTCATCTGCGCCTTATGCACAAGACAACATAAGCAATATATACCTTAAACATCTTGGACCACAAGACATACAAGCACTCATCAACATATCAAACTACAGCTACTCACACAACATAATATCCAACATCTGGAAGCATGGTACTATCATCACTATCCCCAAACCTAACAAAGATCTCATGTTACCTTCCTCACACCACCCCATCACACTCCTCTGCACCCCCTCCAAAGTCACTGAATGACTGGTATTACAATTAGTAACACCTCACATCCCCCTAGCCCCACCACAACATGGTTTTAGGCCACTACATTCCACAAACATTCTTCTTACAGACCTTACACAGAGTTTTTGATGGCATCATTCAGCTAGGCCACCACACAGAACACTCCTAGTCCCACTAGTCATTAGCAAAGCTTTAGATGCCATCCCCCACCACTTCCTCACAAACAAAATATTCAACACAAACATGCACAATAACACAAAAAGATGGCTGGCAAACTACTTAGCAGGCAGATGTGCACATGTAAAATTTAGCGGTCAGTCACCGAACATATGAAACTTCACAAACGGCGTCCCTCAAGGGTCTGTTTTTGTCCTACACTTTAACCTATACATGCACAACATACCCACACCCCACACATCACAAATACACATAGCTTCCAATGCAGACGACATAACACTTACATGTACACATCAAAATGCAAATACAGCTGCACACATCCTCCAACCTTACCTCAACACACTACATGAATGGTTCACCACAAACAGACTTACAACTGCCCCAGCCAAATCTACATTTACTCTTCTCACAAACTGGACAGCAGAACATAGTCACATTCCACACCTCACCATAACCAAAACACCACTACAACATACACACACACACACACAAATTGTTGGTGTAACAAACAATACACCAGTCATTTAAACAACACATTGCAAACATTAAAAATAAATTAACACCAAGCCTCAACACCTTAAGGTCACTTGCCCACACAACATTAGGACACAACAAAGAAACCACCACCACAGTATACACTGTATATACATTCAGTCTTGAACTATGTAAGCCCTGCTTGGGCTTCTAACCTCAGTAAAACAGACTACAGACCATACAGAAAGGCCATAAAATAGCCACAGGCTGCATAGCTACTACACCTACAGACCACTTACACCAAGAAACCAAAGTCCTCAAAGTCAAGGATCATCTAAGCATGAGACACACACAAATTCTTGCTGCAGCCTTCACAAACCCACACCATCCGCTACACCACATGGCAGCACATCCACACACACAGTAAATAACAACAAAACAACACCCAGCACACGATATCATACACGAATACTGTCATCTCTCCGCCCTCACCCGCCTCAAACCAGCTTCCAGGAGCATATCCATACTCAAATCACTTGCAGCTCCGTTCAGTTATTCAAAGACAACACACAGCTGCATGCATGGCCTCCCATATCCACCCTTCTGAATCCTACCTCCTTTGTCAGAACAGGGCTGGGATATGAGCATCATCCAGCCCTCATGAGTTATCAGAAGAGGCTGGATGACTTCATTGCTGATGCCTGTCCAAGATGCAACACAGCATCCCATACTATTAAGCACACTATGGAATACTGCATTGTACACAATCGCTTGCGCCAACAACACAACATACACTTCCCAAGAGCTCTTTGGGAATGCCCGGTCTCGGCCGTAGCCATCCTTAGGGACTCGGGGCTGTTCAGCCAGACTGTTTATGGAACAACTACTACTACAGCTATTTCTCACCTACTAATTGAATCGCAGCACATGTGGTAATGACTTACCACGGTATGAGGTGCTACCCAAAAGTTCTAGTAATTTGAACAGAGGGATCCAACTATTTGCAGTTTTGCCTTTTGCCGGTAGGAGGACTCAGCAGCACCCCTTGTGCATCAGTGTGACCCCGGCCATGTCTGTGAGTGGAGGTGTTGTTGAGCTACTCTTACTATTGTAACGTGGTGTGTAAGTGGTTTAGTGGTTTTGCAATGGTGGTCCAATGGTGCAGCAATGTCGTCGATGTTGAACATTTTCTTCAATATCCACGGGATTGTCCACAAGGAATTCGCCCCACCCAATCAATCTGTCAGTGGAAAGTTTGATTGTGAAGTTTTGCAGCGTCTGAGGGAGAACATCAATCGCAAGCGTCCAAAACAGTGGAAGAACGAGGACTGGGTCCTGCATCGTGACAATGTCCCTGCCCAGACATCAACTGTTGTCCGGCAGTTCCTGGTTTCCACTAACATGGTAGTCATTCCCCACCCACCCTATTCGCCTGACCTTGCCCCCTGCAACTTTTTCCTGCTTCCCAAGCCGAAATTACGACTGAAAGGGCGTCAATTTTACTCGATTGAGGAGATCCAGACAGAATCACAGGAGATGCTCGAGACCATCATGCCTGAAGCCTTCCAGGCATGCATGGACTTGTGGAAAAAAAAACACTGGGACCACTGTATACATGCCCAAGGGGATTATTCTGAAGGAGACAGTGATAACTAGGAGATGAGGTAACTTATTTTCCTACAATATTCAAAGTCCTGGAACTTTTGGGTAGCACCTAGTATATAAAAAATAACCACTTTTTTTTTTTTTTTTTTTTTGTCAAAATATTCTGACTCAGTGATGATGGAAGGTTGCCTTGTTAGACTTTTCCATTATATTGTGCTACCATCCATTATGATAAGAAGATTCTCTGGATATGATGCATGTAAAATGCTGAGAAAACCTCCCTGTCAATCCCTAACTGCTCCTTTTAGGCTATTTTGTTAAGCTTCATATTACAAGAAGTTTTCTCTTAGCCGTGTAGTACAAAAGAATAATTCACAGTCGTGGATGAGGAAATAAAAATTTATTTTCTTTAAAAGAAATGGTGGTGAACCAGGTAAATATACTTTCAATGAAATTTTAACCATTTGGACAAAACTGTGTATTACATGCACCAATGTCAGAGAATCTTATCATAATGGATGGTAGCACAATATAACAGAAAAGTCTGGCTGAGTCGGAATACTTTTGGAGGGGGGCGGAGGGGAAACATGCTGTTACTTTTCATTATATATTAAGTCATTACCACACGCTACGATTTGAGAGGCAGATGAGAATTTATGGGCACCACTTACTTTTCAGACGACCAGAGGTGTCAGTCCTTATGGTTTTTAATACAATAATAACCATACTGAGAACAGGTCAGGGCTCAATATCCAAAGACCAACACATACAAAGACAGTGGTTGCCCTAACCAACATCCAATATCATACTTTTGTCATAAACAATCCTTAAATTAACAGTGTCCCCTTCATCATGATCAAGTGATGATACTTATCTGACTACCACCAGGCAATCGTAACTTATACTTACAAATGACCCCAAGATGGCAGGGGTTTTATTCAGCAGTAATCCCTCTAATATCCGAACGCCCAATATCCGAACATCCCCACTAACCGGACATAATCTCCTGGGATCCAATATTCCCAAAATGGGCCAAAAACTGCAAAAAATTAAAAAAAAATCTGACTTTTTTCCCTCCCATAATTTGAAATTCCCGCCTGGCGCCAAACAGCTGTTACACCATGGTCCCTTCACCCCTTCCTTCCTCCCCCTCCCCCCTCCCCTGTCAGGTTGCCATTTGGTATTTTTCATTACCAAGTGTGGGGCAATTTGGTAATGAAAAATTCGTTTGGTAATGAATTAGAATAATGCATTACCAAATGGATTTTTCACATGTATGAGGATACACAGGATGGAGATGGTGGATTGTTTGCTCTCTCTGATTAATCTGCTACCCTACATAGTGTGAAAATAATCAACATGGTGTTAGTTATAAGGAGAGTGATTACATGTATTTCCACTTGTATATATAATTAGTGAAGAATATATGCTAGCTTTACGAATTTGGTAATGAAAAGTTATATTTGACAATGAAAGTTGAGGAGATTGGTAATGTGGCTGTTGCGATCTGGCAACTCTGTTACCCCACCAACATCAACAGTCACAGCTTAACTCCAATGGAGAGCAGATACTCATAACAGTGCAAGCCACAGGTGCTTGTTTTTTGTGAATAAACAGTGAATAAACTGCAATACCTTGCCACTAGAACACACAGGAATTTACAGTGTTGTGCAGTGTTAAGAAATTAGAATTTAGAGTGCAGAGGATTAACTGTGGACTGCAAACTGGCGGTTCAAACCAGTCCAAGACCAAGGGACTTGTAAGTACCCAGAATGTTTAATATTGTATAAACTCACCTCTAAAACCTCATTTTATGGTTCTTTTGCATTTATTTCAGTCTTTTATGTCCCTTATTGGTGTGATTTGGGTCTTAAATAGGTGCAATGCATGTCCAGAGGGAGTTGTATAGGTGTTTTTCAGAGTTAGGGTCCATAAGTACTAATCCATAAGCTGGGGCCCAATATCCGGACAGGACCACTATCCGGACCTGCCTATGGCTCTATTGATCCGGATATTGGAGGGGTTACTGTACTATTATCGAACACCCCTATACACCCATACCCCAATATCCAACAGTGTTGTGCCCCAGTGGTGTGTACCTGTGGGAGTGTTCGGTCAACGAGTATGTCAGATATCGAAGCAATTTTTCCCATAAGATAATGAAGAAATGCCAGTGATGTGTTCCAGACCCAAACCCAAACTCTCATATACCTTAATCAACAGAGACTGACACAGAAACACCATAGGCCATGTTATTATCCTCATTAACAACACCATTGCTAAAAATGACACATCAAACATCACATGCAGGAGGGTCGGGTGGTGGGACATGCGGTGTTCAACACCGCTTCAGGGCAACAAAACAGCCAGGCAAGCTGCTGGCAGTTCACCAAGCGGAGATGGGGGAGGATGGGGGGAAGGGGAGACAAGCAGGGGTGGGGGAGGGTGGGGAGAAGGGGACACAAGCAGGAATGGGGGAGGGAGACAAGCAGGGGTGGGGGAGGGAGACAAGCAGGGGTGGGGGAGGGAGACAAGGTGGGTGGGGGAGAGTAGGGCACATGGAAGGAGGCAAGAAAGCCAAACAGCCCTACTACCCCCATCCTAGTCTCACTCACTCACCAATCACTCACTCACTGCTCTCACTCACTCATTCACTCACCATTCTCACCACTTTCACTCACTCACTCACCACTATCACTCACTCACTACTATCACACACACACACACACACACACACACGGGAGACATGCAGAGGTGGGGGAGAGTGGGGGAGATGGAAAGGGAGACAACCAGGGGTGGGGGATGGGAGGGGGACATGCCTAGCAGTGCTGAGTGTGGTGGGGGATGGAGGGGGGATGGAGGAGGGATGGGGGGGAGGGGGGAAGAGAGGACCGGGAGAGACTTGTTTCAAACCTAGGGAGAGGTGAGGTGTTGGACTGGAGAGGCGGGGTGTCGGGCTAGCGAGGTGATAGACATTCAGATTGTTCGGACTGAGGGAATGTTCCCCTATTTCTTGTATTTGGTCTAGCAAAGTGCCGGTTATTGATGCATTGGATAATGGGGTATGGGTGTAACTAGTCTACCAAGTAAAACTGTACTAAACATGAGCAAACAAAATAATTAGACGTCATCGTACTTGAGGGTGTGAAGTCTTTACACATGTGCAAGGAACAAATGGGTCCAACCTCCACAAATCAGAGGCTGGGATTTTTGGTGCAGAAAGCAACGAAAACTGAGCAGCAGTGATGAGCATCACATTACTGCAAAGAAACATATGAGTGAATATTGTGTGTGCATGGGCGGGACTATGTCTGGGTATCAAAGGTGGGGTGAGTGGATATGAAAGGGGAGACTGGTCAGAGGTGGATGCAGCACTCTGGAAAATGATGGCATGATTCTTTATGGATTTACAAGTATGAACTCTCGATAACTCATTGTCAAATCCTCCACAACTGATCACCAAATCCGTCTTTTCATTGAAATGATTCCATGAATGCATTTATGTAAGATACTTAACCCATGGGCAGTAGCAAGGGGTCATGCAGACATCCACTATGGTGTGACAAAATGATAATTTCGGTCACTCTTACAGATTTCCAAGAAATGTATATCAGTGGCTTGGAAACTGCATCGTGCAGCTACCCACAGAATTTTTAAAAAATGAAATCGGCATAGATTTGGAGAAATAATTGTCAGAAATTGTACTCCTGGCAGGAACGTGAAAACTAAGCTTTGAGAGAGAGAGAGAGAGAGAGAGAAATGCATACTGCAGCAAACGAGACAGGCTGTAAACAGGCTTTTGCCAGTCTCCCCACTCGCCAGGTGGGTTGCCAGCTCACTCCACATGCTCGAGTATGAGCTTAGGGTGCTACTTTTACACCCATTATTTATCACCCTACTAGTGATCCATTACCTCCTATTGATCTTACAGTTGATTTTATGTTATTCTAAACAATTCTGACCCACAACTGCCTATCCTGGTGTAATAATCAGTGGCGTAGCATGGGGAGGGCCACACGGGCGGTTGCCCCGGGCGCAAAATTCTTAGGGGCACAAAATTAAAAAAAAAAAATAATAATAATAAAGTAGTGATAATAAATAAAAATAGCACACCCTACCCCTCATACAGAAAATCTCCCACTGTTCGAACATTCTACACAGTTTTTCAAGATGACAGGCAAACAAACATTGCCACGTAACATTTACATTATTTTTCTCGCTAATTACAGCCACTCTTTCCTCATGTAGTCCTTATCGGTGAAATAGCATTCCCCCGAGCTAGACCCTGTATTGGATCATATAGCCCTGCTAGGTTACAGGAGTGCGCTACCACTCCCGGCACGGCAGTCCCGGGGTGAGGCTCGAACTCGCAATCCCCCAATTACGAGCTTGATGCTCTACCACTGAGCAAACCCTCCTTATCAGTGAATTACATAATGCTTGTTAATAGCGTGATTTCTCGTTTGAAGGTACCGGTACTGTTATGTTCCATAACTTGCACAAAAAATCACATTTAAAAAATTCATAATATCACCGAGTTGCAAGGGCGCCAAGATAGCCTCGTTCCTCCTCCCCTACCCGCCTCATCTCGTGTGACACTGATATGTTGCGTAATTTTTTAAATTCACCTCACGCCTAAAGTAATCCTTAAAATGCATATGTGTATAGAAGACTTTCTACTCAGAATGACATTCTTTTACCTCTAGAAATATTTGCAGAAACTCATGTTATACGTTGAATTTATGAAACATGTTGTGTCCTCCGTTATTTGTGCATGTGGCACAATGCGATCGGTAGATTAAGATCTGTCATAATCTCAAAATACTGTCGCCAAGTAATGTTCCTGCCAATTTAGTGTTGCAACACTAACACAGAGTAGAACATGATTTATTAATTTTTTTAAAATACAAGATCTTGGGTCTTTTACCCCTACCTTGGGTTCTTGGAGATTAATTCGAAAAATAACGTGGATATTTTTTTAAGTCCAAATAAATACACACATTAAACCTGCAAAATATATTTAAACTTTAATGATTAGTATGAAATATTCGTCTGTAATAACGTGCATCCACCCTGTGAACTGTGTGTACAGATGCAAAAGCACTTTCCTTTTGATGAGGAAAATGTGCTGGCATCACTCAATATTTTTGATCCAAAAGTAGCTCTATCTCCCAGAAGAACAAAAGCAAATGCAAAATTGGTGGTACACTTCCCTACTCTCGTAAAGGAGAAAGAGCTTGATTCTCTTCAGGAACAATGGCAAGATCTGTTGCATTCCAGGTCAACTCTTCAGCATCTCAACCAATCAGCAACATATTTCTGGCATGAAATGCTTGGAATTACTGATGGGAATAATCAGTCAAAATTTGAATGTCTTTCAAGATTAATGTGTGATCTTTTAGTTCCACCACATTCTTCTGTGTTAGTTGAGAGATTGTTCTCACAAATGACTTTGCTAAAAACCATCGCCACAAACAGATTGTTCACCCACACAGCTGTCAATCGGTTGTTTGCAAAACAAGCCATCGCTTGACAAGAAGTACCGTGCTTTGAATGGATACCATCAAAAGAACTCATCATTGACATGAAAAATGACAATATTGGCCAGTGTTATGGAGATAAGTGTTGCAGCACACAGCAGGCAACACGTATCCTGCCAACGAGACCAAAGTTGCCAGTGGCAGAGAGGAAAACACAGAGGTTTATGTACAATAATTCTATCTATCTATCTATTGCCAGACACCTTAATCTCTTATACGGGTTGGCCACAAACAAATCGCCTCCACCTCACCCTGTCCCCCGCCATTTCACTGCCCTGACCCTAATTCACACCCCCTTCTTTCATATACCTTTCCATTCCATCCCACCATCTCATCCTTGGCCTCCCCCACCCTCTCTCCCTCTCCACCTCACTCACATACACTCTCCTCGTCAGTCTCTCACTCTCCATCCTCTCCACATGGCCAAACCACCTCAGTGTGTTTCTCCTAATGCTTCCTATCAGATCCACATCCACACCACAATGCTCCTTCACATCCTCATTTGTCAGTCTGTCTCTCCATGTGACTCCACAAGCTCCTCTCAAATAACTCATTTCCACTGTTCTCACTCTTGATTTGTGTCCCTCCAACAATGTCCAAACTTCACTTCCATGCATGAGACAAAACTGTCATGTAATAACTTTTTCACTTCCAAGCTCACTTCCCTGTTTCTTATCACTGCTTTCAAGGAACCAGCAACCTTTCTTCCTTGTTGTACCCTTTCAAGCACTTCACCCTCCAAACTTCCATCCTTATTCAACACACTCCCCAAGTACTTAAACGTACTCACATTTTCTATTGCCTCATCATCCAACCTCACTGTACATTCACTGACTTCGCCTCTCTCAAAGACCATCACTTTACTCTTCCCTACATTACCTTTAAATTCCATTTCTTACACACACCCTCAAACCCATCCATGCTATAAGCATCTGCTCTCGATCGGAGTTAGGCTGTGACTGTTGATGATGGCAGGGTAACAGAGTTGCCAGATTGCAACGGCCACATTACCAAACTCCTCAATTTTCATTACCATTTTTAACTTTCATTACCAAATTCGTAATGCTAGCATCCATTCTTCACTAATTATATACACAAGTAGAAATACTGTACATGTAATCACTCTTCTTATAATTAACAGCATGTTGAGTATTATCACGCTATAGAGGCTACCAAATTAATCAGAGAAAGCAAACACTCCACCATCTCCATCCTCTGTATCCTCATACATGTGAAAAATCCGTTTGGTATTATATTATTCTGATTACCAAACAAATTTTTCATTAACAAATTGGCCCACATTTGGCAATGAAAAGTACCAAATGGCAACCATGATAGGGGAGGGGGGAGGGGGAAGGAAGGAAGGAGTGAAGGGACCATGGTGTAACAGCTGTTCGGCGCCACGCGGCAATTTCAAATTTTTCATTCATTCATTCATTGCCAGATGCCATGTATCCCAAAAGTGGGGTGGGGAAAAAAGTCAGATTTCCCCCCAGTTTTTTGCGGTTTTTGGCCCATTTTGGGAATATTGGATCCTGGGACGAAAATGTCCAGTTACTGGGGATGTCCGGAAAATGGGCGTCTGGATATTACAGGGATTACTGTACAGGTAAGCCCTTGATTCACACGAACTTTTTTCACGCGATTTCGGTTATCCACGAATTTTTCGTACGACAATTAAAACATAAAATTATAATATTCAAATAAATAATTTTAATATACAAGAGAAATAAATAAAATACAAAAATGCCTACCTGCTGCCCGTGTGCATACATACATGTGTGTGTGTGTAAGTGTGGGAGGTCGGTCTACCACGCATCACACAGTTAGTTTGAATCCAACGGTCGAACCATGCATGACTGTGAATCGTTATTTGTGGCTTATTTTTCTGCCTTCCAGTGATTGCTTGCCTTGTCTGTCAACATGGGGCCTAGGCGTAGTGCTAGTGATGCATGTGGTCACACACCAAAACGGACTAGTAAAGTGATGTTGCTGACAGAGAAAGTTAAAGTGTTGGACAAACTTAAGGGAGGAATGTCGGCGACAATTCTCCGTCAGGACGATTCCCCGTCATTTATTTACATACTAGTTTATTCAGCAAGTACAGTACACTAGTTTTTTACTTATATGAGTTATAAAATCCCCCCGAAAATTAGTTATTAAAGTATTAATTAATCAATAATAAGTCATTTATAGAATGACAGGGAATCGTTAATGTTTTGGTGAATTGTCTCTGAACCGTGTGTTTGGGGTGAGTCAACTGTTCTTACAATAAAGAAGACAGAACGTAGCATACGGGACTAAACGGGAGTCAGTGAGGGCTAGTGCACCAGACTGTGCTAAAGTGTCTCCACCTATGCCTGTGAACTGGCTCAGAACCGTATGTTTGGGGTGAATGAGTCAACTGTTTGGACAATAAAGAAGGCAGAATGTAGCATATGGGAGGCAGTGAGGGTTTGTGCACCAGACTGCTGAAGTGTCTCCACCTACGCCTGTGCTTGTCAGGTTTCAGTGTTAAATTTCTTACATTTTTGTTGTTTTTCATACTTTATGCTAGTTTATAAGAAGTATGTAGTGCATAAACAGTATTATTCAGATGTAATATACTTAGTAGACATATGTAATTGTGCACACAAGGGCAGAATGTATACGCGAATTTACCACATACGCGAAGGGTCTGGGAACATAACCCTCGCGTGAATTAAGGGCTTACCTGTATATAAACAGTAAGACCTCACTATAAGAAATTAATTGAGGCCCAAACCATTCTGAGAATGCGAAATTCCGATAAAAGCGACATCCGGACTTCCCTCTGTTAATCCTGACTTTTCCAATATATAAGACATTAGTCTGGATCGCATGAATGGTTTTTAAACTCTTTTTACTACTTTTGCGGTACTGTGTTATATTTCACTACATTAATCAAATGGTATAATATAGATAATAATACTGTACTGTACACTGATAAACATATCTTTTATTCACTTTATCGTGGTGAACATAGCTGAAGTGGTCAAGCAGTCCAGACTGCTTCTGCCTTTATCGGACTTTTTTTGATATACAGGAATTTAGTCCAGTAGCTCCTCGAGTCCGATAAAAGCGAATTCTGGTCTACTGGAGTCCGTTATATTGAGGTTTTACTGTATATATCCATATATATCTATCCATACATATATATATATATATATATATAAGTAGTCCCTTTATTATCCGGACACCCATTGACTCGACACCCCACTACCTGGACATTTTACGCCTGGGCCTTCGGGGGGAAAAAAAAAAAAAAAAAAAAAAAAAATATATATATATATATATATATATATATATATTTCTCCCCAACCGTAATCAGAAACTGGCGTGCCACGCTGAACACCTGTGTTTACACACAGCCACTGGCCCCCTGCTGTCCCTCCCCTCCCCAGTTAATGCCTAACTACCATCATGAGTAGATGCTCATTGCAATGGACCTCGCCACTAGACCACATGGGAATTTACAGTGTTGTGCGGAGTTAAGAAATTAGAATTTAGAGTGCAAAAGATTAAGTGTGGAGTGCAAACTGGAGGTTGAAACCGGCGTGACGCAATTAAGAACAGAATGTGCAGTGTTAAACAATTATAACTCACAGTGCAAAGAATTAAGTGCAGCACTACACTGGATTACTGTACGTGCTTCAAGAGCATTGTCACTACTGCCAGAGCCTTAGAGGCAGCAGCCATAGATGTGCTGTAAGTACCTTGTACGCTTCTAAATAGTTTCCATACTCACTTCTAATTCCTCATTCTCTGGTTCCATTTCACTTATTTCATGCTTTATGTCCCTTGTTTGTGTGAATAGGGTCTTAAGTAGGTGCTATGCATGACCAGTAGGGAGTTATTTAGGTGGCTTTCAAAGTTAGGCTGGGTTTGGGTCCATAAGTACCAGTCCAGTAGGCAGGGGCCCAGTATCTGGACAAAACCAATTCCCAGACATGCCTTTGGCTCTATTACATCAGATATTGACGGGATTACTGTTATGTGTATGTGTGTGTACATATATATATACACAGGCATACCCTGGTTTAACGATCTAATTGGTTAGGTAAAATCCCATCGTTAGGCGGGATATTGTATATCGGAGTACTTTTGACATGTATTTCAATTTGGACCATTTACTAGCCTTGGGTTTCCCCCCAAACCATGTCCAAAACCCACCCAGATGAGCCCAAAAACAGGTTTAAAGGCAATCAAAATGGCCTAACAAATGTCAAGGTGGCTAACCTAAGCTAACACCTGTAAATAACTCACCTAAACCAACAAATATAATCTGAATATCATCAAATGTAAGTCTAGAAAAAATCAAGCTTAGTAAACTGTACCCCAAAATGACAATGTTCACCCCACCTGTGGCTAAAACACATTAACTGAAGTCTAAAAGCAGTTTATAAATCAACCTAAACACACTATTATAGTTTAAAATATCATCAAAATCGGTAGGAAAAATCAAAATCCATAGTTAAACCAGAGTTTTGCCATCGTTAGGAGGGGTATGGTGAAATTTCTACCCCCATTGTTAAGCCGGGGTATCGCGTCTAGGGGTATCATATATCGAGGTATTACAGTATATATACAGTATACAGTATCCTTGCGTCCAACATGCGTTTGTCCAGCACGATTCGCGTACAGCATGGAGAGCAAAAAATTAGTACGATTTAATATGATTTAATTACTGTAACACGGGTGCATTAGCATAACATGGACGGAGCTCCGAGAAGTGGGCAAAATCCGCAGGGTTCGCTTCTAGCACGATCACCCCCGGTCCAACACGGTCATGCTGGACGTTCCCGTGACGCTGGCAGCCAATCAAAACTTCCGATCAAGTAGCCTCCCCCGCCCGCTATCGTGACGTGATCGTGATGTCGCCCAATTAAAAACGCTTCTGCTCGCACGTGATGTTTTGTTTAAATTTCTCTTGCCGCAGCGCCACTCAGTTGCATAATTCGCATTGGATGGTGCTTTTTTCTCGCTGCATTTTCTGCCCTTGCTACTGCATTTTATCCTCTTCACGATGCCTAGGAAGACTTCTGAGAACCCCAAGAAGCAGCGGCACCTCCCTCAGGCCACATAGCAAGAAATCATCGAGAGGAAGAAAAGAGGAGAGGAATGTAGACATCGCCAAGGCCTACAATGTGAATGAAGCCAGCGTGAGGACCATATTAAAAAACCAAGACAAGATCCTGGCGGCAGTGAAGGCTTACGGAGGCAGGCCTAAAAGGTTAGTTATCATTCATAGTATAGTACCATTTATTATAATTACAGTGCTACTGATATATGTATAGGTATATGGCAGGTATTTACGGTGACTTTTCCTAGGGTTGCTGACATAATTTATCTTTCCCCATAAGCTCTGTTGTTTGTCCAACACGTTTTTGGTCCAACCCGTGCATGACAATATTACCGTTTTGGGCACGAGGGTACTGTATATATAAAAAACACAGAAATCATAGTATATCACAATGTTTGCTCATGAAATGCCATTCATTAATATGAGTATGGAAGTTAAGAAGTCTCTGCATGATGGCATTGTGATCCCTACCCTGACGTATGGAAGCGAGGCGTGGACCTTGCAAGAGGGGAACAAGTCAAGAGTGAGAGCAGTGGAAATGAGTTACTTGAGAGAAGCATGTGGAGTGACGTGGAGGGACAGGTTGATGAATGAAGAAGTGAAGGAACGTTGTGGGGTAGATGTGGATGTGGTTGAAAAGATTAGGAGAAATACACTGAGGTGGTTTGGACATGTGGAGAGAATGGAGAATGAAAGACTGACTAAGAGGGTGTATGTAGGTGAGGTGGAGGGAGGGAGAGGGAGGGGTAGACCGAGGATGAGGTGGAGGGATGGAGTTGAGAGGTATATGAGGGAGGGGGGGGTGAGTTGGGGGGAGGGGAGTCAAATGGTGGGTGACAGAGTGACTTGGAGGCGTTTTGTCTGCGGCCACCCTTTGCGGGATTAGAGCGTCGAGCTATAGATAGATAGATATAGATGCTTTCCTTGATTTTCAGGACCAGTTGGATGCGTTTTGGCATGGAATCACTTAGATCTCTAAAGTATTCTATGGACATTTCTTTGCACCAAACATTTGTCAGTTCAGTCTTGAGGTTGTCCAGATTAGGTGTCTTCTCTGCCATATTTTCATCCTTGCCCAGCAGTTTTCTAATGGATATAGATCCGGACTGTTGCCAGACCAGTTGAAGACCTCAATCCGATTATCCTGAACCCATTTTGTCACCTTTCTTGACTTGTGACTTAGAGCTGAATCATGCATGAAAACGTCGCACCTATGAATAGCAAAATAAGTTTAACAAATGATATTTCAGCACTTGAATGTACTGGCCACCATTCATCATCAAGTTCTTAGGAAGAAAGTAGAGGCCTCCCCTTCCCATTTCACCTGAGAAACACCCCCATAACATTACTGACTGTGGGTGCTTAACAGTCAGCACTGTGTAAGCAGGGTCATATCAACTACAGGAGACAGGGCGACGAACCTTGGCAGAACGCACTTGGAACACTTGAAATGTGCTTTCATCGGAAAACATAACTTTTCTCCACTCATCTGATGTTCAGTGTGTATACTTCTCGGCAAACTGAATGCGCTGCTTCTTCATGCAGTCAGTGAGAAGCGGTTTCTAACCCTATCCACTCATACGCTGATGACTCCACCCTTCACCTTTCCATTCGGTTCCCGCAACGCCCATCTCAACAGTTACTTCAACAATCAAGGGATGAGGCTATGGCACACCTAATGTCTGACTTGGCTCGTATCTCTGACTGGGGTAAAATTAATATGGTTGTCTTTAATGCATCTAAGACTCAGTTCTTACACCTATCAACCCGATAAAATCTTCCACAGGTATACCCACTAATGTTTAATAATATTCAGCTTAATCCTGCATCATCCTTGAACATGCTTGGGGTTTCATTTACTCGGGACTTTTCTTGGAAAGATCGTATTACATCTCTTGTAAATTCTGCTTCCAAGAGATTGGGTGTGCTAAGCCGACTCCGCTCTTTCTTTACCCCTGCACAATTGTTGACTCTATACAGGGGTTTTATCTGCCCCTGTGTGGAGTACAACTCTCATGTGTGGGGAGGCTCCCCACATACAGCACTTCTCAACAGGGTGGAGTAAAAGGCTTTTCGTCTCATTAACTCTCCTCCTCTTACTGACTCCCTTCAACCCCTGTCTCTTCGCCGCACTGTTGCATCTTTATCTCTTTTCTATCGCTACTTTAATGGTCACTGCTCCTCTGAACTGTCTGCTTGCATTCCTCCACCTCTACGACGGGTGCGTAGCACCCGTCTAGCAGCAAACTCTCATCCCCTTTCTGTCCAACTCTCTAATGCAAGAGTTAACCGTTACTCCCAGTCTTTCATTTATGCAACAGGTCAGCTCTGGAACTGTCTCCCTCTGTCTGTATTTCCTGCTGCCTATGATCTCCAGTCTTTCAAACGAAGTGTGTCCAGACATCTCAAAATGAATGGATCTTGAATTTGGCTCTATATTGTATTTTGTTTTTCTCTTGGAGGGAACTGTTATTGCAGGCTCATGGCCTTTGGTTCCTTCTTCCTCGCATTAAAAAAAAAAAAAAAAAAAAAAAAAAAAAAAAAAAAAAACTGCTCCTTCTGCAAGTGTTGTTGGATAGTTCGAATTGATACATCTTGTAACAGCTGAGGATGCATTTTCTTCAATTCTGCTGCTGTCAGTCAAGGATTCTTGATTAATTCCCTCTGCAGAAGCGTACTTGTTCTGGAAGTCGTCCTCTTCTTTCCACAGCCATGTTTGTGTTCTGGTACGACATCAGGTGGTAGGCCGCGTGCTGCAGCAAAAATCTTCATGACAGTTGACTCTGCACGTCCAATACATTCACATATCGTGTTGATAGGAACATTATTCTGCCTCCATGCAATGATACAGACCCGCTCATCCCTTAAGCAGTACTCTCCAGGCATGACAACTTTACTCTAGGAAAAAGAAAGGGGCAAATAGTAATGCATACGAAAAAAGAGGGAGGTGCAAGCTTGGACCAACGGGAACACATACCCCCACTCTCACTTCTGGGCAAGCACTGACATGCTGGGTGTTTCACCACGTCCCACCAATACCAGAGGAGTTGCCAGTTACTTCTTGCCCAAAAAATTCACTTGGTAGAGGTGGAAACACAAAGCAAAGACAGACAACTCTCCCATTGCAATTGTGTATGTGTGTAGGTCCTAAGTCAATTTGCGGTGTGTGTGTGTGTGTGTGTGTGTGTGTGTGTGTGTGTGTGTGTGTGCGCGCGCGTGCGTGCGTGTGCGTGTGTGTGTGTGTGTGTGTGTGTGTGTGTGTGTATATAAACAGTTTATTGCATAACACAGTAAAGTTAAGGAAGGCTTGGACACAATAATATTCATAGGTAATAAAAAAAAAATATTTTCTTACAAAGTCAATGGGATCCATTCCAACTCACTTAGTTCACCTCACTCAGTGTGACTAAATACCGAATCAGCAATTTTCACTGGAAAATATTTTAATTTTTTTCACCACAGTGGCTCATACACACCAAAATATCTTAAATCTACTTAAAAAATTTAATTTAATATAACTTAATTTAAAAATTAGGTTTCAGAGCTAAAATGCACGAATGTTACCATATATTTCCCCTTCAGATCGTCAGTGTTTATATCCCAGTCAGCTAATGGAAGGTTAGCCAGTGTTAGCAGATATTTCCCCTTCAGATCATCAGCACACATTGACAGACTTCTATTTTGCATATTTATTTATTTTCTATCTATCTATCTATAGCCCGACGCCCTAATTCCGCAAAAGGTGGCCGCAGACAAAATGCTTCCAAGTCGCTCTGTCACCCACCATTTGACTACCCTCCCCCCAACTCATCCCCCACTCCCTCATATACCTCTCAACTCCATCCCTCCACCTCATGCCTGGTCTACCCCTCCCTCTCCCTCCCTCCACCTCACCTACATACACCCTCTTAGCCAGTCTTTCATTCTCCATTCTCTCCACATGTCCAAACCACCTCAGTGTATTTATTTTGAGTTAAAAAAAAAAAAAAAAAAAAAAAAAAAAAAAAAACTGCATTGTAAATCGATATTTATCCAAAACAAAAGTGTCACTGAGTTGTTAGGCTAGAGACATAACACTTCTGCTAACTTTAAGAAATGTTCACCCTGTATCCTGATTTTCTATTGATAATTAAAGTAAACACAAATTTTTGACTGAATTTCAAATAATTAGGTGTGCAAACCTATATGGTGATAAAGATTAAAATATTTTCCAATTAAAATTGCCGATTCGGTCCACGATCGCGTGTTTGTATTTTGGTCAGCTGATTAGTGGTTGGTGCTCCATTCCTTGCTCATTTTCCTCTTTTTCATCAGCTTTCTGATCTTCTTTTATCATACCCTCCACATTTTCATCAACTGTCTGAACAACCATTCTTAGGGTTGTAGCTAGCAAAATACAGCTACTGTGTCAGTTATTATTATTGTTATTGCATCAGTGTTATTATTTTATGTACTGTTTATGTTAGTTATGTTGGTATGGGTAGCCTACATTCCAGGATGCTCTAGATTATCGGAATAACTGCTGGACAACATTGGGGAATTCGGACAATGTATGGTAATAGTCCGGGGAATGGTATGTGGGGCCAGACTTTTGCCATTCCTGGACTGGTCTACCCCCCTTTTAGTCCGGCAAATCGTGGGTCAAGTGTACCTGACTTCCAATCCTCCGGGACTCCTTCCTCCCAAGCCAACCTGCACATCTTCCACATCCATTCTACTACTCTCTCTCCCCCATGCTTCAGCATTTCACCACACACTCCATCAATTCCTGGGGCTTTCCCCAATTTGACTTTCTTCATTGTTTCCACAACTTCTATCCTACTGATTTCTTCCTGTCTTCTCACCTCCCTCCTCCCAGCCATTCCCCAGCCACTTATACTCGCATTACTTCCATTCTCTATGTTCAACAATTCCTTAAAGTGTTCTCTCCATCTGCTCACTTTTTCTCCCTTCTCCACTAGTAATCTACCATTTTTATCTTCACTCCCCTAATAACTTTACTGCCACCCTGTCTTACTCTCTTCCACTCCTTCCATAACATTTTCTTACAGTCCCTCCACTTTAAACTAAAATTCCTTCCAAATTCCTCATCCACTCTCTTCTTACTCTCTCTCACTAATCTTTTCACCTCTCTCTTCCTTTCTACATATAACTCTCTCTTCCACCTCTCAACTTCTTCCACAAACAACGTTGCTGCATCAAATTTTCCGAAAACTAGGTGATACCCAAGCTGAAACTATCAGGATGATCCAGCCAGGTTTGGGGAATGATGCCATGGGTGTAATACAAATACAGTAACCTCTCAAATAATGTGAGGGTTAGGTTCCTGGAGAGATCGCGTTAGTTAAAAACGCATTTTTAAAAACAATTTTCCCATAAGAAACAATGGTAATATTGGGGGTTACGTTCCTGGACTCTGGGAAAGTCTACCCATTTGAGGAGTTATGTTACTCTAAACTTAAAAGCAACAATATTAATTTGAAGGAAAATCCACATTAAAAAAAAAAAAAAAAAAAAAAAAAAAAAAAGAAGAAGAAAAAAAAAGGGATATTTGGGGAGAAATAAACAACATTTGAGCCATAGTTGGGCCAAAGCATTGTTTACTTCTCCCCAAATATGCAATTTTCGTTTTTTACGTGGATTATCTTTTAATTCTGCTTCATTCACGGCATTGTGACAGTTCCTCAACATTATTAATGCATTAGTTGGTCATAAAAAAACTACAGTAAAAGCAACACGTTCATTATTGTAAGTAGGTCACATACAATAACAACACAGCCTCACTTCATCTATGCATCACTCGTCGTCTGCTGCTGTCCCTCCTCACCCCACTCCCCCACCTCCCATCGCTCCCCACTCTAAATTTGTTGTCCCTTCTTGCTCTGTTGTCCCTCCTCGCTCTGCTGTCCTTCCTCTTCCTCTGACTCCCGTGCTACTGGTGATGAAGATAACTCCCTTAAGTTTTCTGTCTTCCTCATAAAGAACTGCTCTATCTTGGTCTGAGTGATTTTCTTCTTTCTGTTCTGCAGCATCAAGTTGTAACAATTTAGATCTACCATCACTTTCCTGGCCGAATTTTGACCGAAAATGAGCCAAATTGCTCAGAATGGGGCCAAACTTCATTTTTGAATACAGGTTATCCCTTAATTCACGCGAACTTTTTTCACACGATTTCGGTTATCCACGAATTTTTCGTACAATAATTAAAACAAAATTATAGTATTCAAATAAGTAATTTCAATATACAAGAGAAATAAATAAAATATAAAAAATGCCTACCTGCTGCCCTTATGCACACACATATATGTATGTGTGTGTATGTGTGTGTGTGTGTGTGTGTGTGTGTGTGTGTGTGTGTGGGTGGGAGCCAGGGAGATCGGTCTACCACGCACCACACAGTCAGTTTGAATCCGACGGTCGAACCATGCATGACTTGCAAATCGTTATTTGTGGCTTATTTTTCTGCCTTCCAGTAATTGCTTGCCTTGTCTGTCAACATGGGGCATAAGCGTAGTGCTAGTGATGCATGTGGTAACACACCAAAACTGACTTGTAAAGTGATGTTGCTGACAGAGAAAGTTAAAGTGTTGGACAAACTTCAGGGAGGAATCGTTTCATTTCGTTTCGTTTCTTTTTTAAAGGCTCCAACATGCTTGCATGTGTCGGCCTTGGTCACCTAATGGCGGCTCTCCACGCTGCACGATCCATTCCAGCCTCCCTGTTCAGTCCCTTAACCCTAAGGCCACACTTAATGAACTCGTCCCATGTCTTTCTCGGTCTACCCCTCATAACCCCACCCCCAATATTAACACTTCTCACCTTCCTCACCCAATTATCATCCCCCATCCTCTCCACATGTCCAAACCACCTCAATCTACCTCTCCTCATCACAACACCAATACACTCCAGTCCCATCCTACCTCTCAACTCTTCCATTGTAAACCCAGCCCCTCCAGGCCTTGGACGCAGGGACGCACTGCTCATCCACCTAATCATTGTCATTTCTGTACGTCTGAGCCAGCGAATATCTTCCTCCTTCACTGCCCAGGTCTCACTGCCATACAGCATTACACTCCTAACACATGCTGCATACAAAGACCCCTTAGCATGTAGGGAGAGCCCTCTCAATGTCAGGAGAGGCAAGAGCTCCCTGAACTTCTTCCAACCACTTCTCACCCTAGCCACAGAGCTAGCTCCAGCCCCACCTCCAGCACACAACATTTCTCCCAAATAACAAAACTCTTCCACACACTCAAGAGATTCACCAGCAAGTTCAATCCTTTCACGTCTTACAATCTCCACCTGCTCACCCTGGCACGCCGTACACATAAAATCAGCATTATCTCGCAGTCTACCTCTGATACCACTACATCTCTTATGCACCCATTTATCACACACACCGCACAAGATGGAATTACTTCCCACGCCCTTGTGGCAAACTGCACATGGCCACTCCCCCTCGTCTTTGACAGTACCACCACCAACCCTAGATATCATCACTTTCGCTTTATCTGCATTTACCCTTAAACCCTTTTGCCCCATACCATCTCTCCACTTCCTAAACCTTTCCTCCGCCTCCCTTTCATTCTCTGCAATCAACACTGAATCATCAGCATACAACAACTCCCACAGGAGTCCGTTTCTAAAGTCACGTGAAAGGGCTTCAAGTACCATGATAAACAACATGGGACTCAAGACTGACCCCTGATGCACACCAACATTCACGGAAAACTCATCACTCAAATCTCCATTCACTCTCACCTGGGTGTGAGCACCCACATAAATGGCCATAACCACCCTAACCAGCCACTCCCCCAAGCCAAGCTTTCTCATTGCCCACTTCACCACCTCTCTAGGGACTCTGTCAAAGGCCTTTTCCAAATCAACAAAAACAAAATAAAGATCTCTTCTCTTACCAATATATTTTTCCTGAAGCTGTAGAACAATGAATATGGCATCAGTGGTCCCCTTACCTGGCATGAACCCGAACTGCATCTCATCAATATTCACTCTTTCTCTAATCATACCTTCTAAAACTCTCTCCATTACCTTCATTATCTGATCTAAAAGCTTTATACCTCTATAATTTCCTCTTTCCAGGGCATCACCCTTCCCTTTATACACATTTACAATTACACTCTTCAGCCAATCATCTGGGACAACACACTCATAAATAATCCTATTTATCAGGTCAGTGACTAAACTCACCCCTATATCGCCCGAGGAATGTCGGCGACAATTCTCCGTCAGGACGATTCCCCGTCATTTATTTACATACCAGTTTATTTAGCAAGTATAGTACACTAGTTTTTTACTTATATGAGTTATAAAATCCCCCTGAAAATTAGTTATTAAAGTATTAATTAATCAATAATGAGTATATTAATAGAATGACAGGGAACTGTCCATGTTTTAATGGTGAATTGACTTGATGGTGAATTGTCTCAGAACCGTATGTTTGGGGTGAGTCAACTGTTCATGCAATAAAGAAGGAGAACGTAGCATACGGAAGACAGTGAGGGTTAGTGCACCAGACTGCTAAAGTGTGTCCACCTACGCCTGTGAATTGTCTTGTAACCGCATGTTTGGGGTGAATGAGTCAACTGTTCATACAATAAAGAAGGCAGAATGTAGCATACGGGAGGCAGTGAGGGCTAGTGCACCAGACTGCTGAAGTGTCTCCACCTACGCCTGTGCTTGTCAGGTTTCAGTTTTAAATTTATTACATTTTTGTTGTTTTTAATACTTAATGCTAGTTTATAAGGTGTATGTAGTGCATAAACAGTATTATTCAGATGTAATATACGTATAGACATGCGTAATTATGTGCACACAAGGGCAGAACACATACGCGAATTTACCACATACGTGAAGGGTCTGGGAACCTAACCCTCGCGTGAATTAAGGGCTTACCTGTATTATAGTTTGATTAAAACCAGTTTAAGCAACAGACAAATAAAAAATTGTATTTATGCATAAACTGCCACACAAGGTCTATCAGCTCGCGACTGTCCAAGGCACGCGGCTAATTTGAAACCATCACGGACGTGTAAAGTCGCGTTAAATCGAGAAACCTTTGTTAGTTAAAGATATCTCCTTAAATATTTCCTCGTTAAAACAAAAATGCATTTTTTAAACTCGTGTTAGCTGAGAGGTTACTGTACAGGCATGTCCCGGTTAACCCCTTAAACGTGGGGCGTCACTTTCGTGATGCTTGGGAGCAAGGGATCATTCCGCAGGGCGTCACTTTTGTGATTCTGTGTTATTTTGAATTCACCCGGGCTTTCAAGTGGTGGCTTGTATCATCTATCAGTACTGCCAATGTCCAACACTGGCCAGCACTCCTAATCTCATCTGTACTCCCATCCATTGTTGACAATTTAGCCATTTCTCCCCATTCTTGACTCCCCTCCCTACCTCCCCTCCATTACCCTCTCCTCTTGCCTGCCCGGCCACACTGTGGTAAGTAAATCTTCCCCAGAATTTTCCACTGATTTCATCTATTGAAATAAGCCCTATGCCCTATTCTTATACCAAATAATATATATAAAAAAGAAATAAGGTAAGTGATAGTGCCATACACCTGGAACTGGCTAATTATCACCTTACAACACCTCACGTGCACTTGTTCGCTAATTTTCCCTGTTTATTTCCCCTTGAAATATGCCATATAATCTATTCTCATAATAAAAATATATATAAGAAAGGAAGGGAGAAGCCTAAGTGATATTTACATTCATCTGGAACTACCTAATTTTATTATGTACTGTCTAGATTTCCTGCCAATCATTTCATAGCGTATATATTAGCAGCTGTCACCATGCTGACATTGGCAGCGTTGCACTCCCCCTAGGTCACCACATCATTCAGTTTACTGTCGTCTTTCAAGGTGAAACCACGTCGGATTCGCGCCTGCCCAATTCCGCCGCTTTTTAGCTCCATGCAAAGGGCCCTGTGATCTCTACCCCTACTAAACCTCGTGTGGAAAGGGGTAAAAGGCTAAGTGACTGCTGTCGAACGTGAACTGGCTAATTTATCAATGAAAATGATGGGCAGTGACTACGATCTTTCTGGTGACTAAAACAGTGCAAAAGGAAATGTAAATAATGTGTAAACAGCAAAGTGAAAGCAATGAATATAAATATAAGTGAACAGTGGAAAATAGTTTTATAAGTTACTGCAGGTGACAGTGCATAAGTGTAAATAAAATAGAAATGTAAATAATGTAAATAAAATAGAGAATGTAAATAGAAATGTAAATGAGTAGTAATATAAGAATACGATCTAATATACCGTGTTTCGCGGCATATAAGACGCACTTTTTTGTCTCAAAGTTACCTTAAAATATCCCCATGCGTCCTGCAAGTTAGATTAAGGCAGGTTAGTTAGGCTTCACTGAGAAGAAACTCTTATAAAGATGATCATCTCAATGCTTAGCAACCACAGGTGTTTTCTACAATATGCAGACTTGATTTTATTTTTAAAAACAATATACACTAGTGTGTATATGCAGCAGATTTAAGAAACACCCGAGATCAGAAACACATAAAACTTTCGCGGGTTTGTTTACAGCTCAACTGGCTAACATCGTGAAGATATTTAGCGGTTTAGCAATTTAACAGTTTAGTATCCGCACAATTCCAGCAAGCTAACGTACATGATCACTGGTGAACTGTCTGCTAACCTTCTGAAAAGCAATCATGACCACTTTGCTTGCCATCCATTCACTAACGAGCAAAGCAATCATACTGGAGAGATGCTGGCTAGTGAAACCGCCAAGTCATCAAAACACTTTCGTCACGTATGGAAATACAGTAACCCTAATTAGGTCAGTTACTTTTGTGACATTTTGTGAGTGTATATATGCAGCAGATATTAAAACACGTAAGTTCAAAAACACAAAGCATTCACGGTTTGTTTTCAGCTCAACTGGCCAATACCGTCAAGGGGTTTAGCGGTTTAGCAACTTAGCAGTTTAGTGTCTACCGTACACCCTACTCTAGCAAGCTAACGTGCTCACTGGTGAACTGTCTGCTAACCTTCTGAAAGGCAATCATGACCACTTTGCTTGCCATCCATTCACTAACTAGGAAAGCAATCATGCTGGAGAGATGCTGGCTAGTGAAACTGCCAAGTCATCAAAACAGACTTTCGTCACGTATGGAAATTCAGTAACCCTAATTAGGTCAGTTACTTTTGTGACATTTTGTGAGTGTATATATGCAGCAGATATTAAAACATGCAAGTTCAAGAACACAAAGCATTCACGGGATTGTTTTCAGCTCAACTGGCCAATACCGTCAAGGGGTTTAGCGGTTTAGCAACTTAGCAGTTTAGTGTCTAGCGTACACCCTACTCTAGCAAGCTAACGAAGTTACAGCTTCACTTTTTCAGCTAAGTGAAGTACTTTAGCAAAGTCTATGCAACTTAGGGCACACCCAATTACAGTATTTTATGAAAATAGGATAAAATTCACTGAGTAGCATAACTGATGCAATATCTGAAATAGCAGTGCCTGACATGCATTCATATCAGCGTCCGCCATTTCTGCTGTATTCTTAGCAGACGAAGCGATCAGAATGATTGACAACGTTCACTCTCTGCATCTCTGCTGCCTAAGCAAAGCTCTCATGATCGGCAATGGGGATCATTTAGGCCGTAACGTCCAAATTTGTTAGGTTAGGTTAGGTTGTAAAATCGTTTGCCATTTTGGACGTTACGGCCGAAACGACCAGAATCCTAAGGTGTAGGTGAGAGTTTGGTGTGGGTGTAGTTAAGGAAGTAGAAGTGGGAAGAGTCAGGCTAGGGAACTGATAATCCGCTTATTATAATCCCTTCAGCCCAGCAATGTATTTTATAGTGTAGTTTATTCATGCTCGCCATATGATTTTATTCAGTTCAGGAAACATGTACTGAGGAGGTTAATGTGGGCTGTATCAAATGCCCCAAGTCTGAATATCGCCTGTGCTCAGTTAAAACGACTGCCAAGTTAAAATCGTATGAAGTGTGGTATAAGCAATTCAATGGATGGTACTGAGGACCATTTACTGTATGAAAGTGACAGTGAAACAGTGATGATGACCGTGGTGATAACTTCCAGTGATGCTTCAGGACTCGGGCGAAGTAGTGATGAATTCTCAGGATTTGAAGACGAGTGAAATTTTCACCATGTCAGTAATATGAAGTGAATATAGGTTTTAGGTGATCATGACAGATGCAACCATGGAAAATTTAGGATCAGTGGTGCTGTACACCTTTAGTCATGCACTGACGATGTTTGGATGAATAAATTGTTTGAGATTTTTCATGTCCTTAAGTGATGATATTTATATTGAACAACCAAATACATTTTGATGTTTTTGGCATATAATAAAGCTACTGCGTACTCCAAAAAGGACTGATGTAAATGTTTCAGAGGCGAGCGAATGTTGCATATGGTGTGTACATGTGTGCGTGTGTACCATAGCGACTAGGAGGCAGCAGTGTTAAGACCAAAAATGGATGTTTTCACGGTACTCGAATGTTTTGAGATGGATGTCTGTTTTTAGCAAATTCTGGTAAGAGAAATATGCATTTTTAATTGTTGATGCTGCAAGGAAAACAGCTGACAGTAAGGGAGTGATACTGGGAGAAGAGGGTTGAGCCAGTTGTCTAGCGCTTGGTATGCAGCAGTGTTGCTAAGAGATAGTTTCACCATTCTCGACATGTTTTGAGATGAATGTCTATTTTTAGTAAATTGTGATCAGTGAAGAACGTATTTTTAACTGTTGATGCTGCAAGGGAAACATCGCTGACAGTGAGGAAGTGATACTGAGAGGAAGGGGTAGAGACTGCTGTCTAGCGACTGGGAGGCAGCAGTGTTACTAAGGTGTAACAATGGATGTTTTCACCATAGTATGTTTTGAAATGAATGTTTATAGTAAATTATGATCAGTGAAGCATACATTTTTAATTGTTGATGCTGCAAGGCAAACATAGCTGACAGTGAAGGAGTGATACTGAGAGAAGAGAGTAAAAACAGCTGTCTATCCTGTTCCCAAGCAGCCTTGCTATATTGAACTTTGGTTGTAAAACATTGTAATTTGTGTATTTACAAGTGCTACCTTTTTATATTATTTGTGGAGGTAATTACAGGTTAGTTAGAGTGCATGATTAATGATGGTAGTCGTCTGATATTGTGCTTGAGTCAAGGCAATGTGAGGAAATTCCATAACAGGTGTGGAATATGACGGGGTTCTTTTAGGATAAATGAACTGATGTGAACATTCATTGTATTTTATGTTTTCGTCAGTGAATGAAAGAATAGAGTTTATTGACTTCAATTGTGGTTTTAAATTCATAAAATATTAAAAACTGTGTTTATATCAGTTTACTGATACATATTTATCAACAAAGTTGAGATGGCCTCGTGGTGTGAAGTCACGTTTTGTTAAGACGGGGTTTTGTTTTCTCTTTTCCTGTATCATTCTTTGTACATAAAAGAAGAAACTAAAGGATGATGAGCAGTACTGAATAGATTCTGAAAGGTGAGTGCTGTATCTAAGTGATAGTGGCTCATATCAGTCACGTTTTGCCAAGAAGGGGCATTGTTTTCTTTTCCTGTACCATTCTTTGTATATAAAAAAAGAAACCAAAGGCTGATGATCAGTAATGAATAGATTCTGAAAGGTGAGTGTGTATCTGTGTGGTAATGGCTCTTATCAAGAAACCTTACTGCAGTCTTGGTTGGGGCAAACTTTTTTTTCACAGAACTGCCCTGCCAGAATTAGGGTGCGTCTTTCACAATGCTGCGTCTTACATGCCGCGAAATACGGTATTTCATAACCAGTTTCCGTTAAAACAAAAAATAATTAAATCTAAACATGCTGATAAGCCCTACATTACTGCAGATATTAGGCAGATGATCCGAGAAAGAAACAAGCTTCAAAGAAAGTGTGCCAAGAAACCCATTACGTACGGTGCAGAGTATCACAGACTGCGCAATGAAATCACAGCTAAAATCAGAAAGGCAAAGTCAGATTACTATAAGAATAAAATAAGTGAAAATATAGGTAACAGTAAAAAAAACCTGGTGTATAATAAACTCTATCCTTAAAAAGCCTTCTTTACGACAAAGAAATAATTGCTTTTTTTTAGTAAACAATAATGAGGTATATGAACCTAAGTAGCTGATCATTTTAATAATTACTTTGTCAGTGTTGGTCAGAAAGTTGGTGGGTCTGTTGGAGAGTCTGAGGTTAATTTTTATTCATATTTACGCAATAGGCAAGACAGTGTATTCGTTTTGTCACCTGCTACTGAACATGAAGTTACTGAGACTATAAAAAACCTACGGAATGTTGGACTCGGATTTGACGATATCCCCATGTCCATCATTAAGGAAATAATTGCCTATCTAGTTCCTGTACTTGTCTTCCTCTTTAATTTATCTTTTGAGACTGGAAAGTTTCCTAACATGTTGAAATTGGCCAAAGTCATTCCAGTTTTTAAAGCTGGTGATCGTAAGCTGTTAAGCAATTACCGTCCTATCTCAATCCTGCCAGCAATCAGTAAGATGATAGAGAAACTGGTTTATGGTAGGTTAATTCAATTTTGCACAAACAACAATATTATCACTGATTCACAATTTGGTTTTAGGGAAAAATTGTCTACCGAGAGTGCTTTGCTGTCATTCATCAAGGACGTGCTGGGTTCATTTGATGAAAATAAATATACTATGGGTGTATTTCTAGATCTGGCCAAGGCATTTGATACGGTTAATCACTCTATATTTAGAAGCCTGACCACTATGGTAAACGAGGCACTTCAAATCAATGGTTTTCTTCCTACTTAGCCAATCGCAAACAGTTTGTGCAATACAAACAGTGCCAGTCTACCTGCATGCCAGTCGAATCTGGAGTTCCCCCAGGGATCGGTCTTAGGACCACTCTTGTTTATTTTGTACATAAATGACATCGTGTATGCTACCTCACATATGAATCCAGTACTATTTGCTGATGATAGTACCTTTTATGCAAGCCACCAAAATCTCAATGAACTATCAAATGTTGTAAATAGCAGCCTAACAGATATTAAAAAATGGATAACAAGCAACAAACTCACGCTAAATGTAATAAAATCTCATTACATTATATTTAGAAGGAAACAAAGCACTGCAAATCAACCCAACATCTACATAGGTGCCCAGTCAATTGAAATAGTGAACAGTATAAAATTCCTTGGTGTTATAATTGATAAACGTTTGTCATGGCATTTACATATCCAATATCTCCATACAAAGATTAGCAAACAGTGCTTTATCATGTACCAAATTCGTGATCAACTAACAACACGGTCTTTTAAGCTCATTTATTACTCACTGATTTTTCCTTTATTGTTTTATTGTAACAATGTATGGAGTGGTGCTTATAAGACACAACTAAACCGCTTATTTATAGCCCAAAAGAAATCAGTCCGTATAATGGAAAACTTACGCAAATATGACCACACTAATCCATCTTTCAAGAAATTGGGTATCCTAAAATTGCCTGATATAAAGTCCTACTGCACTACTTTGTTTGTTTACAAGTCTCTGCACAACCTGTCATTTAACAGTTACTTTGATTTTAATATGAATGATCGGTATAATCTCCGAAATAACTGTAATATAAAAATTACCGCTCATGGCTTCAACACAGTCCCAGTCACATATCACTTATCAGGGACCCAGAGTTTGGAATGGTATCCCAATGGCCATTCGGGAACTATGCGAGGCTGTATCTTTCAAATCTGCTTATAAATCATATTTGGTATCAAAGTACCTGTACTAATTCTTTAAATAAGTTGACTTTCATTATTATTATTATTATTGTTATTTTATTGTGGTCGTTATTATTATTATTACTATTATTACTGGTATTAATATAAAATTACCTCTGTTTTGTTGTAATGCTGTCTTGTATATACCCTTTATTAAAATCTTAAAATATTGTCATTCAGGGATGACCATTATTACTCAAAAGTCATACAGCTGATTTAGTCAAATCGTAGTTTTTAGCCTTACTAGACAATTGATGTTTACCAAAAGTGCAAGAAATACAAGGTGCCTTTAAAGAGAGTTCCCGGACTCTCAAAAGGCTCAGCTGCTAGTAAACTAAGTGTTATGTCAACTACTGTAATCTCAATGGCTAAATAAACATTTGACTTTGACTTTGACTTTGAATACGAGTATATATACCAGGAGTAATGAAAGTGAAAGTTTCACTCTAGCATGTATGAATACTATGAGTTATGAAAGTGGAAGTGAAAGTGACAGATTCGCTCTCAACGCTAGTATACAGGACGAGAAAGTGAATGCTACGTTTTTACTGAAGAGAAATTGAATGCCTACAGTGACAATAAACTACTATTACAGAAGGAAACTTATGGATAAAGACTACAAATATATATGTGTTATATAGTAATAGAAATATAAAGTGTGAGTGTTTTTATGAATAATAAATGGCAGAATACCAGCAGCGAACAAGCGCAAGTGGGAAGGTCATACGCGCTTGTAATTTTCATTGCTTTCAGTGTTTTTTTTTTTTTGGAGTATGGATTCCAAACTATTTGAAAATCATAGAATAGTGTTTCTAGTGATAATATCAGGCTGCGGTAATCATATTACGGGGTGTCGGGGAGTGTTAAATGGAGACTTCGTTACCCAACTTCAGAAGTCTCCACAAGGCCTACGGTACTCGACGAAGGCTCAACAAACATCCCAGGAGAAAGCTAAAGGTATGTGCCATATGCATATGTAATTATAATATTCTAGGACTAATAACTGACTTTTGGCAAATATTTTTACAAAGTCTGTCGGAGCGCAAATATCCTAGAGGGACATGCAAGTCGAGCCAAAACAACCCTGCGGTTTGGGGGTTAACGAGCAATCGCTTAACGAGAATTCGCTAATACAAGGTCTTGGAATTTGCACCACTGCCTGTTTAACCCCTTAACCGCGGGGCGTCACTTTCGTGACGCTTGGGAGCAAGGGATCATACCGCGGGGTGTCACTTTTGTGATTCTGTGATTTTTGAATTCACCCGGGCTTTCGGTGGCTTGTATCATCTATCAGTACTGTCAATGTCCAACACTAGTCAGCACTCCTAATCTCATCTGTACTCCCATCCATTGTTGACAATTTAGCCATTTCTCCCCGTTCTTGACTCCCCTCCCTACCCCCCCCTCCATTACCCTATCCTCTCGCCTGCCCGGCCGTGCTATGCAAAGTATATCTTCCCTGGAATTTTCCACTGATTTCATCCATTGAAATAAGCCCTATCCCCTATTCTTATACCAAATAATATATACAAAAAAGAAATAAGGTAAGTGATAGTGCCATACACCTGGAATTGGCTAATTATCACCTGACAACACCTCACGTGCACTCGTTCGCTAATTTTCGCTGTTTATTTCCCCTTGAAATATGCCATATAATCTATTTTCGTAATAAATATACATATAAGGAAGGAAGGGAGAAGCCTAAGTGATATTTACATTCACCTGGAACTACCTAATTTATAATGTATTGTCTAGATTTCCTGCCAATCATTTCACTGCTATATATTAGCTGCTGTCAAGAGGCTGACGTTGGCAGTATTGCATTTCCCTAGGTAGGCCACCCCGGCCCACCCCTATCAGTTCACCGTCATCTTCCAATGTGAAGGTACGTCTGTTTGCTCCCGCTAACTTCAGCCACTTTTCACCCCCATGCAAAAGGGCCCTGTGACCTTTACCCCCTACTAAACCTCGTGTGGAAAGAGGTAAAGGGCTGACAATTGATAAA
The DNA here is from genome assembly GCF_032717465.1 of Coenobita brevimanus. NCBI lineage: Eukaryota > Metazoa > Arthropoda > Malacostraca > Decapoda > Coenobitidae > Coenobita > Coenobita brevimanus. The sequence continues at coordinate 50,490,657 of NC_137024.1, read as the reverse complement.
AGAGTGACTACGATCTTTTTATTAAGTAAAACAGTGCAAGTGGAATTGTAAATAATGTGTAAACAGCAAGTAAAAGTAATGAATGTTAATATACGTGAACAGTGGAAAATAGTTTTATAAGTTACTTCAAGTGACAGTGCATAACACACTGTAAATAAAATAGAAACGTAAATAACGTAAATAAAATAGAGAACGTAAATAGAAATGTAAATGAGTAGTATTATAAGAATACAAGTATATACCCAAGGAGTAATGAAAGTGAAAGTTTCACTCTAGCATGTATGAATACTATGAGTTATGAGAGTGAAGGTGAATGTGACATTCACTCTCAATGCTAGTATACAGGACGAGAAAGTGAATGCTACGTATTTTACTGAAAGAAATTGAATCCCTACAGTGACAATAAACTACTATTACTGAAGGAAACTTATGGATAAAGACTGTAGATATATATAAGTGTTATATAGTAACAGAAATATAAACTGTGATTGTTTTTATGAATAACAGACAACACTAGCAGTGAACGATCGGAAGTGGGATGGTCATACGCTCTTGTAATTTTCATTGCTTTCTCAGTGTTTTTTTGGGGGAGTATGGATTCCAAACTATTTGAGAATCATAGTGTTTCTAGTGATAACATCAGGCTGTGGTAATCATAGTATGAGTTGTCGGGAAGTGTAAAGTGGAGACTTCGTTATCCAACTTCAGAGGTCTCCACAAGTCCTACGGTACTCGACGAAGGCTCAACAAACACCCAAGGAGAAAGCTGAAGGTATGTGCCATAAGTATATGTGATTTTAATACTCTAGGGCTAATAACTGATTTTTGGCAAATATTTTTAGAGAGTCTGTCGAAGCGCGAATATGCCCGCAGGAGCCACAAGTCAAAGCAAAACAAGCCCGCGGTGTAAGGGCTAATGAGCAGGTAAAAATCCGCACTTACAAGAATCGAGACAAGGGTTGCGCCACAGCTGTCTGCCGTGTTTACCCCAACAGCTAGGAAATGAGTTGCACGCTATCTCTGTGAGCCTCTTCCCGTCTTATCTTCGTAAACATTCTTCCTGCCTAGCTTGCCCGGTCAAGGTAGGTCTTTAAGCGTGCTTTTTTTTCTGTGCACAGGATTACTGTACCACCATGTTCTCTAATCATTCCATTGCGACCCCTAGTGCTCCCAGTGCTCAGCATGCTCTGCTTTCTATCTCTGTTGCCCAGAAACTGTTGAATATATTTTCTTCCATTTTCTAATGCTGTTAGGTGTATTACCTTCTTGTAATAACCTGTTTTATTCCAGCTTAAAATGATCAGAAAGTCAGTTTTGGTGGTTTGGGGGGAGGTTGCTCAGAGGCCTTGCTCCCTAACCCTATTTTTCCCATAAGTTCTTCACTTCATTTAACGATAATTCAGCTAACGAGCAAAATCCTTGCTCCCAATTAGCTCGTAAGATCGGGACCCACCTGTAAAGGAGTGGTATAATCACTCCAAAAATGGCTGAATGTCAGTTAAGAGTAATCCACATTCTAGGAGGCCATCAACATGCAGGAGTGTTGAAAATGTGAAGAAAGTCTGCGATTTGGTCATGGGAAATCATTAGCTGACCGTCAGAGAAACTATTAATGAAACTGGAATCAGTGATGGATCACCACATGACATTTTAAGGGAAAACATCTGATATAGGTGTTTTCTTAGGGAATCGTGACTTCAGTAGGAGGAGTATGACGAGGGTCGTTATAAGAATCATCTTTTTGTCAAATGTTTCAGCATCTTCTTCATGCCATCTTCAGTGACCTAAAAGTGGAATAATACAAATGGTATCCCCAAAAGTGAAAAGTATTCTAAATTAATCTAAAAGTTAAATACGTACAGTATATATTGTGCTGAGCTATAAAAAAAAAAAAAAAAAAAAAAAAAAAGGCAACTCTTTACTACAGTCTACCGTAAAAGTTTTCTATGTGTCTGTGTAACATGTACAAAACTTGGGGGATAAGCAGATAATGTGTTATTAAGGCACAGCTTAAGTTTCTTAATATACAGAGATTCTAAATTATTTAGGTTTTCATTGGAGCAAGTCAAGGATATTAAAATGAATTCTGCCAGGTACACTATTAAAGGATTTACAATGTTCCTGCACTGCTGAACAGGGTGGACTGTGCAGTGGGACACTGCACATTGACCTAGGTGCTTGTCGACTCAGATTTAAGTGGGGGAATTGTGCTACTCACATACCCCACTTGGCAACTGGGGCAAGCAAAACTACAGATGATTGATGAGCCCGTGTCAGCTGGCATACGATCTTGGAAATGAAAGAAACTACTAACTTTGAAAGATTTCATAGGTATGAATCAGAATTCTTCATCAGAATAAAATTTACATAGTTTCTCATCTAAAGATTGCTGCATTCACTTAGAGATGTCACCAAGGTATGGAATGCAGAAGTAGACAGCCTTTTTGTTGACAGTGGGGACTCAGTGTTTCAGCTGGTGCTTACGACTGAGAAAATTAATAACTTGTTTACCAAACAGATGTAAAAAAGAAATTCCTTAAATTGAGACTTCATTATGAAACTGAAAACAGCTACTGGTGGATGAAATATTGAAAGCTTGGTGCAGCAGAGTTTTGATGGCACTGAGCCTGAAATTAAAATGGCAAAAACCGAAGAAACCGAAACCCAGTCCTGGGAATGTGGGTTTCCAAAAAACAGGAAAAACAAGGCCATCGTCATTTCTCTACATTAAGGTTTAAAATGGAGAGTTTAGTGTCAACTGCCAATTCCATTGTAAAGGTGATATTCTTGTGTTGAGAATTTATGTATTCTAAAAATTTATCAGCTTCGTATTTGCTCCTAAAAAACACAAGTGTATCATCAACACAGCATCTATATAAAATGGGTTTAAAGGAGGCAGGGCAACCATTTATCTAGTTCACTTCATGAGCATAAGAACATATTTGCAAATGTCAGAAGTAGTGGAGACTTTTAGAATCTCTGTATATCAAGAAACTAAGCCAAAGCCATTCCTTAATAACAGTGATCCCTCAATTATCCAGGCGTTCATTATCCAAACGTGTTCAGTATCTGGATGCTGGGCCTTGGCTCTATTAAACCATTATCCGAATTTACTTGCTATTATGCAGACGTAAAAGTGCCTGAGAACTTCAGCCGGTCAATCAACAAGTCCAAACATTCGGTATCAAGGCAGCTGGGCTCAAGCCATAAGTGGGAAGCAGTCTGTAGCCCACAACCAGAGCTAAAATGTCCGTCTGACCCCGTACTGAATGGTCAAAATCGTGTGCTCGTCCTATCACTCTCAACAAACCTCCATCATCCGAGTAATAGGACTGTAACCAGCAAGCGGTGTCAAAACGTCCGTGCACATTTCCCACCAAATGTCCAATATCGCATGGCCACGGGGGCTAAGTCTTTCCCAGCTGCTCCCACCATCAATCACAGACCACAAGCCACGAGTACATGTTTGGCGACAGCGGCCGTCCACTTCCCTATCAAAGGTTGAAAGTCCCTCCGTCTCGATGTGCTGGGTTTCCATGTGGCCATTCGGCGTCTAACAGACGCAAGCCACAAGTAAATGTACTGCAAAAGCGCGCGTCCGCCTGTTGACAGAATGGGAAGAATCCTGCCCACAGCCTCGCCTCTTCTCCCCCTCCCTTCCCGGCTCCCCATTCACTCCATCAGTCCCTATCTCCTCTGTGGTGATGAAACTGACTCATAAGTCTTCAAAGTTTTCTTGCGATTTATTCGACTACTATCAGTTGCATCGAAATTCTGCAAAATCCAAGAGAAAGTTCATGAAATTCTGCATCTTGACATATGCTTAACTCTTGGATGATGCTGGCAAAATTTTGAATTAGGGTGGTGGGAACTTATATGAATGTAAGTTTTACTCTTGAACACTTTATCCCTGCTTGGATTTTGTACTCTTACTTGTCAGTTTTATGTGTTTTTATTAGCTTACCTTATAGTATAAACACCAGCAAAGATGATGGTATACAATTTATACCAATATAACTAATTTACGATGGCATATTTGGCCATGGAATTTTTTTTTTGAGCACCAGGATTAATCACTCGTCACAGATAACAGATTTTCAAATCGATCAGTTTTTTGTGTGGATTTTTGTTGTTTATGCACTGTTTTCATGATGTTTAGCATTAATATGGATGACCACATGTGTTTTGATGTCTAAATATGGCAGATTGCCCGGAAAACAGTGCCAAAGGGGTACTGTACATACAGTCGTGTGTTAAGTAGGGTGTTTTTTGGTTTTCAGTGTTTTTTTTCATGGGTTTCTTGGTGTGCAGCATTACTTTGGATATTCCTATGTGTGTTCTGATGTCTAAATATGGCAGACTTACCTGAAAACAATGCCAAAATTAGAAACGGTACAGTATATAAAGTGGTGTTTAGGTAGGGTCTCTCTCTCTCTCTCTCTCTTTTTTTTTTCATGGTTACCTTGGTGTTTAGCATTACTCTGGATATTCGTATGTATGTTTTGATGTCAAAATGTGGAAGATCGACCTGAAAACAGCGCCAAAATTTGTAGGGGTACTGTACATACACTGGTGTATAGGTAGGATGTTTTTTGGTTTTTATTTATTTATTTTTTTTTATAGTTTTCTTGGTGTTTAGCATTACTTTGGATATTCCTTTGTGTGTTTTGATGCCTAAATATGCCTGAATGACCGGAAAACACTGCCCGATTAAGCGCAGGTACTGTACAAATAAGTTAGGTATAGGTTGGAGGTAAGTATGTAGGTAGGGTCTGGGTGTGGCAGGGGAATAATATCTGATGTTGCCACTATCCAGACATGCCTCTGGCTTAATATCTGATGTTGCCACTATCCAGACATGCCTCTGGCTTAATATCTGATGTTGCCACTATCCAGACATGCCTCTGGCTCTATTATGTCCAGATAAATGAGGGATTACTGTATCTGCTTATCCCTTAAGTCTTGCATAAGTTACATTCACACACAGACACCTTTTGTGGTAGACCATAGTAAAGACTTTTGCCTCTCTCTCTCTCTCTCTCTCTTTTTTTTTTTAATGTACAGTTTCTTATATGATAAGTTAAGTACATATTTAACTCTTAGATGAATTTAGAATACTCTTCACTTTTGGGCATGCTGTACCATTTGTATTGTTTCACTTTTAGGTCACTGAAGCTGGCATGAGGAAGATGTTAAAACGTCTGACAATACAGATGTTTTTAATGGATGACTGGGCATGTGAAGAGTTGCTGCCATGCTTGTTTCAAAGCTCCTTTCACGTGAACAACAAGCTCTGCGGATGAACGTTGCCCACGACATGTTGGAATGTGAAAAATCGCGATCCAGACTTTCTGAAGACTGTTAACACTGGAGATGACACATGAGTGTACAGGTACAACCCAGAAACCAAAGCACAGTTGTCTCAATGGAAGCACGCAAGGTCACCTCGGCCAGAAAAAGCACAACAGGTCCGCCACAAGGTGAAATATATATATATATTTTTTTCCTGCTGTGGTGTTTTATGAATATGCACCAGTAGGTCAGCCTGTCAATAAACATTACTACCTCGACATTATCTGTTGTCTTCATAATGCAGTTCGGCAGAAGAGACCAGAGCCTTGAAAAGTGGCAAGCTGGAACTGTACCACGACAATGCCCTTGCTCTTTCTTCTCAACTGACTCAGGAGTTTTTGGCCAAGCACAACATCCCGCAGACCCAGCAGGCTCCTTACTCACCAGACATGGCTCCGAGCAAATTTTGGTTATTCCCCAAGTTCAAAACTCCGCTGAAGCGTTCCCGATTTGAGACGAGAGAAGAGATCATGATGAATGCAACGAAGCACCTGCAGGAGATACCGACAACAGACTTTGAAAAATATTTCAGGCAGTGGAAAGAATGCTGCGCTACGTGTGTCAAGGGAGAAGAGGCTTACGGCATCAGGGTCCCAGTTTAACAGGTTAGCTGTTTATCTTTTTAAAGCCTAAGGTCGGATAATTCCGTACAGACCTCGTACCTTAGTCACAAATATGTCTTTTCCCGGAATATGTGTGGCATCATATGGACTCTATCACTTTTGGGAGTCTTCAAATAAATTGAGCACATGCAACCAGCCACCTTCCATTTCCCACTCTTCTAAAGTATCCTCTACTTCACTTAGAACACTATCAGAAAGATCATCAATATCAACTTCATGTTCACCTGGCAGATGTTCATCACTCTAATTCTGACTATTTTTGCTCATCTTGAGGAGGGGGGGGAGGGATGCACTAATCACTGCCTATTTTGATGAAAAATGGTCATTGTTCCTCTTCTCTCATCAGTTCAGATCTATACTGTCCAGATAGCAGGAGTCATGAGACACCAACATAGGAAATGACTGGGTGAATGCCGGAAATGGGAGGAGCTAAACAGTAGCATGGTGAGGTTACCTAGACATACCTAAAGTAGCAGGCAGACAAGTTAGCCCTCCCAGGTTTCCCCTATACATTAAACGAATGTTTGATGTTTGACTGACATGAGTCACAGCCTAGCGTAACTGGGCTGTCATGACTTTTGACATAATATGTCATGGTCCCAAAGGGGTTAACCTCTCTCTTTCTCTGCCTGTAACTTTTCCTTATCATGGCATCCCCCATCTATCTGTACATAATACCATCACCTTTTTCTGTCACAAACTGATGCAAGAGTTAACAGGTATTCTCAGGCAGTGAAAAGAATGCTGGGCTACGTGTGTCAAGTCAGAAGGGGCTTACTCTAAGGGGCATTAGGGTCCTAGTTTACCAGGTTAGCTGTTTATCAACTACTGGTCAACTCTAGAAGTGTCTTCCTCAGACACTCTTATTTCTTTGCCTGTGACCTCCAGCCATTTAAATTCAATATGTTTAGGAAACATGAACTGATTTTTTTTTGTGTTTTCTTCTTAAGATCAGGTTTCTTTGCCATAAGCAATCCAGCAGAATCCTAGCTTCTGGTTTTCTTTTTTGCACAGAGATGAGTACTTTTACTCTCTTACACCCCAGGACCAGAAATACTTCAGGAATAGAAACCTGAAATCTGTATGAAGACTAAACTGTTAAGAAGTTCAGGTTGAACTTTGGCTCTGTGCATCTGTGACAGTCTCTGCATATGAGTGAATAATTATGTGTCTATTTATCATGTTTGTAGCCTCACATCACTCCCCCTCTCAAGTTTCTGCCTCACAGATCAATGGTAGCCATCCACCTCCAATTATGTTCCTAAATCAAGAGCATTATCTGAATAAATGATAACTTCTTTGTATCAAATATTCATCATCATCATCATTCGGACCTCCTTTCCTACCCTAGGGCAGGGTAAGGAGTAGCAACTTCCAGTCAGCCCAAGTTGGCCCATTCCAATGGGCCATGCTTCCATTCACTCATCATTCAAGGCCCCAGAATCCTGGTTCACCTCACTGACTTCCATACCTCTCTTCCTTACACACTTATCCATCATATCCCTCCACCTTCTCCTTGGCCTACCTTGTCTCCTACCTCCTTTAAATTCACTCAGATATACCTTTTTCACCACTCCATTGTTATCCATTCTCTCCACATGACCACACCATCTCAGTACATTCTCTTCGATTCTGGTGTCCACAGATTTCCTCACTCAGCATCTTTCACAACTGGGTATTTTGTATCCTATCCACTCTCTGTACTCCACATTCATTTCTCAGCAGTCCCATCTCCACTGATCTCATTCTTGACTTTTCATTTTCAAGCCACACCAGTCTCACATCCATATGTTAAAGTTGGCATTAACACTCCTTCACGTAAGCAGCTGCAGCACTCAAGCCTCTGTTTCTTATCAAGGCCTTCATAGCACCACCTACTGTCCTTCCTTGTGTCATTCTACTTTCCAATTCTTCTGCGCATTTTCCTCTCTTTTCTATCGCTGCACCCAGGTATTTGAACTCACCCATTCCAGTATCTCACCATTCACTACAACATCACACTGAGAGTCACCTGCTCTCTCGATTACAATCATTTAACTCATTTCTACATTTACCATCAAGGCATGATGCTCACAGGCATCAGCAAAACTTTGCACTAGTCTACAAGTTCTTGTTCAGTATTTGCAAATAGCGCTGCATCTATCAGCACACAACAAATTTGAGGTATTCCATCCATCACCATTCATTACTAATGAAATCCCTCTCTCCACTACTCGTGTTTTTTCTTCTCTCATCACCCCATACATATACAAACTGAACAACCATGGGGACATCACACAACCTTGTCGCACGCCACACTGATCGTGAACCATTCACTTGGATGCCCATTTACCCTTACACTTGCCTCACTACCATCATAAAACCTCCTGACAGCACCTACCAGCTATCTACACCATACCTGCGCAGAACCTTCCACAATTCTTCTCTATCTACTTTGTTGTATGCTTTTTACAGATCCATAAATGCCATAAACACCCTATAGTCCTTCTCATAAGTCTTCTCCACTATCTGTCTCACTGCAAATATTTGATCCACACATCCTCTGCCACTCCTAAAGCCACCCTGTTCATCACACATTAGGACTTCTGATATCTCCCTTACTTTCTCTACAAAAAATTCTTCCATATACCTTCCCTACAACATTCACTCACTTCACTCACCTTTATTTTTGTACAAGAGCACAATCACTGCCTTTTTCTACTCTGCTGGCACAGTTTCACTCATCCATGCCTTCTTACATATCTCCAACAAGCACTTCATTCTGCTCTCTCCATTACATTTAATCATCTCTGCATACATCTCATCAACCCCAGCTACTTTTCCATTTTTCAGCAGCTTCACAGCGTTTTTCACCTGTGCAAGCAAATTCTTCTGTGCAGGTTTAAAACCTACCATTTTGTGCAATAATCAGTTGAGATTTCAAAATATTGTATCTACTTTTCTAGATAATTTTATACTTTACCCAACACTGCAATACTCTAATAATATCCTTGGACAAGTTAGTGAAATATGACAGAGTTTCTGTTACATTTTATGGAAAGATACTGACTGGCTGAAAAACCTCCCTTAATAATCCAGCACAAATACAGGCTAAAGTCAGTCGGCCACCAGATAATATTTACTTACATCACCAGCAAAGAAGCAGCAATGCTTTCTTTCTATGTGCTTGCCAAAAGACATCTGGAGGAGAGTAAGCCGCATGTGCAGGGTTTCAAAAATATCTGATTCCCTTGCAAGTGGGTGCTTGCGGCGAGCACTCTCTCGCCGTGGCATCTGCCCCTTAATGTTCTGGAACCTTTGTAGCATCTGATTCTGCAGCCGCTGGAATGCTGTGTTCAAAATGGTTGATCCAATCTGCTCAAATCTCTTGCACGTCTATGGAATAATAACATTTCCCATTAGCCAATTAATTCCACCTAAATTTAGGGTTCCATTAAATTACTTTATACAGTGATCCATTGGTTATAGCAGTTTTCATTATCTCTGTGAGATGAAAATCTGCACTCCTGCTGTTGTACTGCATTTTTCTGCCCAAATACATCATTATTGTGCACCTGAGCTAGTTTCTGTTGACAATGATGGTGCAGTGTCTGTGGTTTCTGATGGCTTTGAGGGATTCAAAGATGAAGCCATACTTGAGGAGTTAATTCCAGTTAGTACTCTCCACTCCCTAGCCTCAAAATCCCTTATGTCAAATCCATCTCAGACCTATCTATGGTATGTGGCTCTTCATTATTGTAACCTTTTCTATCTATCTATCTATCTATCTACTGCCAGAAGCCTTAATCCCGTAAGGGGTGGCCACAAACAAATCGCTTCCATGTCACCCTGTCCCCCGCCATTTCACTGCCCCGGTCCCAGCTCACACCCCCCTCTCTCATATACCTCTCCACTCCATCCCTCCATCTCATCCTTGGCCTCCTTTTCATCACTCTCTATTAACATAACCATGCCTATGTGTGTTTGTTGCACCATAACAAGTCTATGTATTTAGTGGGTCTAAACTGATACAAAAGGGAAAATCTGGGCTTGCATTTGGGATGCCTGGTATCAATTAGGATAAATCCCATTGGTTCTGTGCTTTCATTTTTGCACAATTCCATTACCACGCGCCGTGTTCGTTATCAATTATACACGATAACCAAGGGATCATTGTATTACAAAAGTTGATGTCCTTTCAAATTTAGTTCTAAGTCCTAAATATAATGGTACTGTATTTGCTATCCATAATATGCTGAAAGTCAAACCTAGTAGCTGCTCATAAAACTGCAAGCCAAAATATTCAACTCAATATATGATCTCAAAAAAGTAATATTGGAATAATAAATGTGAATCAATGTTAAAATTATTATAACATTACAAAGTAAAACTCAAAGCGCAAACTACTTTACTTACTAGTCGTATCTCTCCAATTTTCTTATAAGTCAGGTACGAAAATATCTTATCAAAGATCTCATTGGGAAGGTCAAGTATCTCTAGTCTGGTCACTTCACGACTGCTGGACTCAGTGGCACAGAGAGATATTGACCCAGATGATGATGGTGACAACGACGATGATGATGATGTTGGTACAGATGACGATGATGCTTGAGGTGATGATGATGGAGATGAAAGTGATGGTAGTGTTAACAGTGATGAGGATAACGAAGATGATGTTGGGGAGGCAGCAGTAGAGGTGGAGGAACTGGAGACAGTAGTCGATGTTGAAGGTTTTGATACTATATTCACCTGTGAAGAAAACAGATTAAATCAATAAAATGTTGCACACATGATATACAGTAGTCCTCAATATATTCTGACTTTTTTATTTATCATTTGCAAGTTAAAAAAAAAAAAAAATCCTCAATTTTGCGATGCTTACTCAAAAAATGATATATTGGCTTCTCACATTTTACAATACCAAATTTAAGAAAAGGTTGTGAAACTGTGGAACCCTGCCTTCACATACGAGGATATTATTTGCTTACATCATCTTACAGATGTTGTATGCATAGTTTTACACCACAGCCCCATCTACAAACAAGCCTAAATGATCAATTAGTCATTTACCCAAGTTCTTTACTTCTTAACTATTACAGCTGCCTAACATTTTCTGAGGGGCAATACGGGATGAGGGGTGGTGGGAAATGTAATATGTTTTTGCAAGAAGGTCTGAGCCATACCTTGTAAATCCTACCTCATGATATTGGTGATTGAAAAATTTTTCTTTTAACCCGTAACAGCAAACCTTAAGAGAATACCTTCATTAATCAAGTGATATGCGAGCTTTTTCATCATGACAAACTGGTAGCAACCACCATCCATTCACTTGATGTAGCTATGTCTACTTCTTCCTACTTTTCCCATCATTCCTGTCATTTTTTATTACCCTTCTTTCCTCTTTAGGTGGCTTTACATTGAATGACAAGCCTAATGGTTTCCTGTAAGCCAGGAAACCATTTACAACACTGGGTGGTAGCCATATAACCAACCCATATGTTCTCTACGTGTCAACCAGTGGATTGGCAGAAGCTTAGTGCCCCTCCCCATAAAACAACTAACTCAAAGATACAAGGCCATCCCTTATGGAATTCTGCCATCTGGCTATATAAAGATAAAAAGGAGAGATTACATTTTTAAAAATTTCCCATTCTTTTCATGAATGCAGGGTGTCTTACACAAGTGTATTTCACAGAGCATGATACAACTGTGGATAGTATGGCCAACGAATCACTGAGCCATTTTGGGAGTTCACAGGCAAATTCACCCCAGCCTCGGAGGTGGCTTAGTACAGGCTCGGAGAGACTTCAGATCCTCACTGGTATTCCAAGAAGCAAAGATTAGACAGTTCTGGATGGTTTTATGGTCATTTTGTGTGATCTTGTGTTTGATCAAAAAATCCTGGATGAGATGGGATGTGTGGGCTGGAACACTGTCACAGTGGAGTTGCCAGTCCTCCACCTCCCACAACTCTCATCTCTTGCAGATTTTTTTTTTTTTTTTTTTCAAAACACTGTATTACACAAGTCTTGCAGGCTCTCTACTCACCTGAAATGGCTCCCTGTGACTTGGCTATTTCCTGAACTAAAGATGCCACTGAAGGGTTCGAGATTTGAGGACAAAAATGAGATAAAGACACATAAATGTGATAAATAGTTGTTGGTGAACCCAAAACCTGACTACAAAAAAAGTTTCCAGCAATGGAAGGACCGCTGGGCAAAGTGTTTTGAGTCCCAAAGGGCATACTTTGATGGGGATTAAAGTCTGAACTCAGTAAGTAAACTTGTTTTTTTTTCACAAGCTAAAGGCCAGATCCTTTTTGACCTGACCCTGTACACACACACACACACACACACACACACACACACACACATTTATATGATAGACCCTCGCTTTAATGGACCTTGGCAGACCAGATATTGGGTTAAACAAACACTACAAAGGCCACCAGATTTTCATCAGCTACAACAATGTCCATTCAATGTGGCACAATACATGTGTTTCCTACATTTTTTATTCCAACCTGGCCTGAAAGTGCCCTCTCACCATTGTGACTGTTGAGTTGTAACAACAGACTACAGTATACTGTAATAATACAGTACTACTCATGAAGAAGTGCTATGACAAAGATGTGAAATGTAGAACACTCTCGATATAATGAATTAAATAGTACCAGACCTTTGAAATTAAAGCCAATAGTTCATAAAAGCCAAACACCATGTTGTTTGGTAATTACCCAGGCATTGTGGCTTTTAGCGAACAAAGATCATTAAACACGGAGCGTTGTTTGGCCGTACAGTCGTACACAATAACAAACAGCTAGGTCTAAATGGCCCTTTCTCTCAATAAATGCTCTATTTGTGGCTCCTCTCATGGTGCTGGTCACCCAGAGACTGATATGGTGTTCTACGGGATACAGAGGAACACTTTTTTTTTTTTTTTTTTTTAATGCTACGAAGAAGGAACCAAAGGCCACGAACCTGCAATAACTGTTCCTTCCAAGTGAAAAACAAAATACAGGAGAGAGCCAAATTAAAGGATCCAATCATTTCAAGATGCCTGGATACACTGCATTTGAAAGACTGGAGATCATAGCTAGCAGGAAATACAGACAGAGAGACAGTTCCAGAGTTGACCTGTTGCATAAATGAAGGACTGCGAGTAACGGTTAACTCTTGTATTAGAAAGTTGGACACAAAAGGGATGAGAGTTTGCTGCTAGACAGGTGAAACGCACCCGTCGTAGAGGTGGAGGAATGCAAGCAGACAGTTCAGAGGAGCAGTGACCACTGAAGTAGAGACAGAAAAGAGATAAAGATGCAACAGTGCAGCAAAGAGACAGAGGTTGAAGGAAGCCAGTAAGAGGAGAAGAGTTAATGAGACGAAAAGCCTTTGACTCCACCCTACTGAGAAGAGCTGTATGTGGGGAGCCTCCCCACATATGAGAGTTGTACTTTACACAGAGGCAGATAAAACCCGTGTAAAGAGTCAACAACTGTGCAGGGGTAAAGAAGGAACGGAGTCGGCTTAGCACACCTAATCTCTTGTGTGTGTAGGGACGCAACACTGGAATGTGTTTCCCAGATGTCAATTCCTTTACTGAACAAAAGTTACATAATCAGCCAGCTCAAGGTGGCAGTTAAAACCAAAATTTGTTAAGAGACAGTTTAGTATATCAAGGGTTTACTCGAAGCTGCAGAAGAGCAAAATTATGGGTCAAGTTATTGTAAATTGGGTATAGTTTTCATTTTTAGTACTAGATTAGGATACTGTACTCATTTATTTTCAACCATGTGCTTCAGGGAGAGAGAGAGAGAGAGAGAGAGAGAGAGAGAGAGAGAGAGAGAGAGAGAGAGAGTGTGTGTGTGTGTGTGTGTGTGTGTGTGTGTGTGTGTATTACCTATTTGTAGTACCGTATACAGGAATTGAGCAATGCTCGTGTTGTCCTGTCTCCATATCCACATTTATCAAGTCTACCTTTACACACATGAATGTTTTTCTCATGCACCACCTCTTTGTCTAAGTTGTTCCAAATATTTAAGTATTACCTAATATACCTAATTGTGATATACACGGAATGTACTATGCTCGTGGGTTTCCATCGCTGTTTCTCAATAAGTCGAATTTAGCTTTAAACTCGCTTAAGTTTTTAGACTGGACGATCTCTTTGTCCAGGCTATTCCATAACTCTATACTTCTGTAACGAAAGCTATATTTCTTGATATCCTTCAAGCAGCTTGACTTTTTCAATTTCATTCCGTGTCCTCTTGTTGCTCTCTTATCCCATACAAACAGATCTTCTTTGTCAATTTTATCTACTCCCACCATGGTCCTGAACACTGCAATCATGTCTCCCCTCTTTCTCCTTTCCTCTAAGGAAGGCAAATCCAGTTTTTCCAGCCTCTCTCTGTATGACAGGTCTGTCAGACTGGGGACCATCTTGGTTGCTGTTCTTTGTATTCTTTCAATCTTGTTTATATCTTTCTTTTTGTGTGGGGACCATACTACCGCTGCATATTCTAACCTGGGGCGGATCATGGTCACTATCAATTTTTTCATCATCTCCTCATCCATATAATGAAATGCTACTCTTATGTTAGTCAGGAGTTTATAAGTCTCTCCAACTATCTTGTTAATGTGCTTTTCAGGTGACAAACTATCTTGGACCAGCACTCCCAAATCTTTCTCTTCTCTCCTTTTTGTGATTAATTCATTACCCAACAAATAATTCAGTGATGGCCTCCTGGTACTTTTACCCATTTCCAATATTTTACATTTCTTTACATTAAATTTCATTTCTCATGTCCGGCTCCAGTTGTGTATCCTATCCAAATCCTCCTGCAGTATTTTACAATCCTCCTCAACCTCTACCTTCCTCAAGATCTTTACATCATCAGCAAACAGACTTGCATAACTGTTCACTCCATCTACCATATCATTTACGTAAATCAGGAACATTACTGGCGCCAACACTGAGCCTTGAGGGACTCCACTTGTTACTTCCCTCCATCCAGACATCCTATCCTTTATTACTGTCCTCATTTGTCTGTCTCTCAAAAAGTCTCTCATCCATTCCAGAAGTTTCCCCTTTAGTCCTCCTACATATTCTAGTTTCCACATTAGTCTCTTATGAGGTACCTTGTCAAAGGCCTTCTCTAAGTCTAAGTACACACAATCCACCCAACCATCTCTCTCCTCTACCACGTCAATCGCTCTTGAGTAAAAGCTCAAGAAGTTAGAAACACATGACCTTCCACTTCTGAATCCAAACTGACATTCAGCCAAAATATTCATCTCTTCCAGATATTTTATCCATCTGTCTTTCAGGATTCTCTCACAAAATTTTGCGACCATGCTGGTTAGAGACACTGGTCTATAATTCAGGGATTCTTCCCAGTTTCCTCCCTTGTAAATTGGTACCACATTTGCCCTCTTCCATTCTTGTAGTACTTTCCCCTCTTCCAGTGAGCATACGATAAAACTGTGAATTTTATCCGCCAGTTGTTCTCAGCATTCCTTCAGGAGCTAATTAGAAATTCCATCAGGTCCTAGGGCTTTCCTTACATATTGAGTTTCCAGTAATTTATACACTTCCTGTACCTCCACTTTTATATCTTTCATCACTGGAACATTTCTAATCACTCCCTCCCCTTCCACAAGCTCCTTTTCTTTAGAGAAAGCTGACTGGAAACGTTTGTTCATTATTTCTGCTTGCATTGCCGCATCCTTAATGACCTCTCCTTCTACTTTCAGTTTGGTGATTCCTTCCTTTTGTTTCAGTTTGCCATTAACAAATCTATAAAACAGTTTGGGTTCATCCTTGCATTTGTCTATTATACCTTTTTCAAAATTCCTTTCTTCTTCTCTACGTATTCTTGTGTATTCATTTCTTGTTCTTTTATATTCTTCCTTTGTTCTGTTGTTACCTCTCTTTCTCCAATTGTTCCATGCCTTATCTCTCTCTTTTTTTGCTATCATACACCTTCTATTGAACCACTCCTTTTTCCTGTTTCCTTTCCCTCTTACTCTTGGTACAAATCTTTCCACTACCAAATTATAAAGGTCTAGAAAGATATCCCACTTCCTCTGTATCTCTCTTGTTTCTCTGAATTTTCTCCAATCCGCATTTTCAAAAAAGTTTCTCAATCCTGTAAAATTTGCTTTCCCAAAGTTGTATCTTCCCTGTCTATGAAGCTCGTCTCTTGGCTCGACGTTCCCTATTAACATCTGGAACTCAATGACCACATGATCACTTTCTCCTAAAGGACAGAGATATTTCAATGATTCTTTTACATCGGGTTCTTTGGTGAACAGTAAATCTAACCTTGCTGTGTGTCCTCACCTCGAAACCGTGTCTCTTCTTTGACCCATTGCGTCATCACATTATTTATTATTATATTTAATAATATAGTGCCCCACGAATCCTCGCCGCCTCCCGAGTACCATTTCTCCCAGTTCACCTCTTTACAGTTAAAGTCACCCACCAAAATAATATTATTGCTTTTCTCAATTATTTTTTGCAAATAGCTAGCCATATCTGACAACATCTCATGGTATTAGTCATCCTTCCATGCTCTCGTCTTTGGGGGAACATCCACTACCACCATATCTCTCTTAACATTCTCTCCAGTTTCTAATTCATATATATCACTTCAGCCCTGCCTTCTCCCATTTCCACAGTACAGTATCTACATTTATGTTGTTCTTCACTGCTATCATCACTCCTCCTCCCATTTTTCTTTTCTGTCTTTTCTCCACAGTTTGTATTTACCATCTCCCAAATGAACATCAATATCCTCTCTTAATTTGGTCTCTACAAAGCACATGACATCAGGTTCATGTTCTCTCAAGAAATCGTTAATTTCGATCCTTGTTGATATGAAACCATCAACATTAGTATATATCACCTTCAAATTATTTTTGACGTTTTTAATACCCTCTTCTCTCCTACTCTCTGTCCGTACCACTTCCTCAACTTCTGATCTTTCACAGCCATCCCCCTTAGTTTCCTTCACTTCTATTTCCTTAAATATCATTTCCTTACTTTCATATCCAATACTCTCCAAAAAATAGTATTACATTCTTCCTCTGTCCTCTTATCATTTTTTTCCTTTACTTCTTCCTTTAATGATTTTAAAACTTCTCTTTCTTCTTCATTCAGATCTTTTCTTATTATAATATTTTCCATCCCCGCCTCTTTGCTTAATTTCCAGGTCACTTTAAGTATCTCATTTATTACACTTTCTGATGTAAACTTGACTCTCATTGGTCTTGTTTCCCTTTTCTTATGAGGCCCTATCCTCCTTACTTTCTCAATTTCTTTTACCCATTTGTCTCCTTCGGGGTCAATCTTGCCTAATATTCCTCTCACCAGGTTCATGTCTCTCTCGAGTCTTACGAACCTAACCTTTTCTTCCTCTTCCCTGTTTCCAAATACTACCACACATCTGTTCCTTTCTACAGTTTCTCTCACTATTTTCTCTTTTTTCTTCAGTATTTTCACTACATTTTCTTCCATTTTTTTCTTGTTCATTTCCCTTTCTTCCTGGATGATCACTCTTAAGCTGAACACTTCTTTCTGTTCTTCTTCTACGTGTGCCCACTTTGCCTTATGCTCTTCTAATACACTACTCACCTTCTCCGTTTTATTAGTACTCTCTTCTAGTTTCCTCCTCAATTCAACATTTTCACGCTTCAAATTTCTAATCTCTTCATTCGCTGTTTCATTGGATTGGATCAGACTCTGTATGGTAGTATCCGTATTTTCAGACACATCCTTTATCACTAGATTCTCTACTTTCTTTTCAAGTTCACTAATCCTCATAATTAATGTTTTAACCAGGTCCATGACATTGGTATTTGTATCAAATCCTTGAAATTCGAGTCCCTCATTGTTTACATCTTCGGCCATGTTTCATGTTGGTTAAGTATCAAAACAGCTGTTACCGAAAAAAAACTACAAACATTCATGTATACTCTAGTCATTAAATCTTTACATTTTTGGTAGTCTATTAACTTTCATTATTTTAAATTTAAAACAAGACCTTAGGAGACAGGACAGACAAAATTCCTGAAACTACTTAAGGTTAGCGGCGATGGCTGGGACATCTGCTCTCTCCGGCTGTTTCTCCGTGTGTGTGTGTGTGTGTGTGTGTGTGTGTGTGTGCACGCGCGCTTCCAGCTTCGACAGTACCCCTGCACTGGTCACCAAATAGACTCCCAACCTCACATACCCACATCCCACCCCATTACCAACCAATCAAACACATTCAGGAGAAAAGAGAATGGGTTGGGCTTCACCCCCATCTCTCAGCGTTACAATTACAGTAAAGTGTACAGTGCAACCTCGTTATAACGCCTTGTTATACAATAAATCGCTACACTGATAATTAAAAATTTATACTGTCATTATGTAATAAATTGCTACATCAAATATAAAAAGTTATACTGCCTTGAAACGTTAAAAAAAATTACCCAGTAGTAGTAGTAGTAGTAGTAGTAGTAGTAGTGGTAGTAGTAGTAGTGGTAGTAGTAGTAGTGGTAGTAGTAGTAGTGGTGGTAGTAGTAGTAGTAGTTCCCTAGGCAGTCTGGCCAAACAGTCCCGAATCCCTTAGGAAGACCAGGGCCGAGAACGGGCTTTCCCATAGAGCTCTCAAAGAGTGTATCTTGTGTTGCTGAAGTAGGTGGCTGTGTGCAATGAAGAGTTCCATAATGTGCTTAATAGTATGGGGTGCTGTGTTGCATTCTGGACATGCATCAGCGACGGTGTCTTCCAGCCTCTTCTGGTAACCTAAGAGGGCTGGATGATGCCCACATCTCAGCCTGGCCAGGTGGACCCTGTCCTCACAAGGGAGATAGGATTCGGAGGGGTGGATATCAGGAGGCCATGCATGCAGCTGTGTGTTGTCTTAAAAGTGACTGAATGGGGCGGCGAGTGATCTGAGAATGGATATGCTTCTGGAAGTTGGTTTGAGGCGGGCGAGGGGGGAGAGATGATAGTATCTGTGTATGATATTGTGTGCTGGGTGTAGTTTTGATGTTCCTTGGTGTGTGTGGGTGTGTTGCCATCTAGTGTAGTGGATGTTGTGGGTTTGTGGAGGCTGCAGTGAGAATTTGGGTGCCTCTCATGTCTAGGTTATCCTTGACTTCGAGGACTTTGGTTTCTTGAAGTAGGTGATCTGTGGGTGTAGTGGTTGCGCAGCCTGTGATTACTTTTAGGGCTTTGTTCTGTATGGTCTGTAAAGTGTTGTACTGTGTTTTAGTGAGGTCAGAAGCCCAAGCAGGGCTTGCATAATTCATCACTGAACGTATATATTGTTTGTATACTGTGGTGGTGGTTTCTTTGTTGTGTCCAAATGTTGTGTGGGCAAGTGACCTCAGGGCATTGAGTCTTGGTGTTATTTTATTTTTAATGTTTGTGATGTGTTCTTGTACTATATGTTACACCAAGGATTTTGTGTGTGTGTGTGGGGGGGGTAAGGGAGTGCTGTTTATGATGATGAGGTGTGGAATGTGACAGTGTTCTGGGGTCCAGTTTGTGAGAAGGGTCACTGTAGATTTGCTTGGGACTATTTTGAACTTGTCTGTGGTGAACCATTCATGTAGTGTGCTGAGGTAAGGTTGGAGGATGTGTGCAGCTGTGTTTGCATTTTCGTATGTACATGTGAGTGTTATATCACCTGCACTGGAAGCTATGTGTATCTGTGGTGTGTGGGGTGTGGGTATGTCGTGCATGTATAGGTTAGAGAGAGTAGGGGACAAAACAGATCCTTGGGGGATGCCATTTGTGAAGTTTCTGATGTTCGAGGACTGACCATCAAATGTTACATGTGCACATCTGCCTGCAAAGTAGTTCACCAGCCATCTTTTTGTGTTACTGTGCACATTTGTGTTGAGTACTATGTTTGTGAGGTTGTGGTGGGGGATGGCATCAAAAGCTTTGCTAATGTCTAGTGTTGGCCACCCAGTGTTTACATTTGTTGTGAACACTGCCTTTTGTTCTAGTTTGTGCATGAAAGGCCACTGAAACACCATTATCATCATCAAGTAACAGTGCAAATGCTTAACAAATAGCGCATGTGTGCAATATTATGTGAAGTGATACTTGTTTGTGCATGAAATACTGAAACTTGTGACTTGGAAACTGTGCCAACCTTACATAACCATCATCACATTTTTGGGCCTATACTCTTGCATGAAATGCCACTGAAACACTTGTTAATGCAAAATAATTGTGCATGTTCTTAACAAACAGTGCAGTGTACAATATTTAAGTGAAATGATACTTTTTGTATGTGAAATACTTAAACTTAAAAGTTGGAAATCGTGTCAATCTTAATTAACTGTCATCCCTTTTTTGAGCCTGTGCTCTTGCATAAAAGGCCACTGGAACACTATTGTGATTGCAAAATAACAGTGCAAGTGCTTAACAAATAGTGCAGTGTGCAATATTAAGTGAAATGATACTTTTTCTGCATGAGATACTGAAACCTGTGACTTGGAAATTGAGTCAACCTAACATAACCATCATCCCATTTTTAGGCCTCTACCCAGCTGACTGAGCCAAAATGCCCACCCAGTGATTACACTGGCTGCGATCGTTGACTTTCATTTTATTTTAAGCGTGAAGGGCCACTGAAACACCATTGCTTTCACCAAATAACAGCCTAAGTACTTTATAAATAGTAAAGTGTGTGATATTAAGTAAAGTGACACTGTATCTTTTTTGTGAAGTGGTTATCCAGTTCCTCCAACTGCCCCCTATCCTGGGGGATGAGGGACCCTTGGTGATGATTCATACCGACAAAGAACAAACTTCAGGTGGGTGGCAGAGTTTTTTTTAAGGTCATTTTAGGCTTCAGGGTTGATGTCACTCTTCCTAACCCCCTCACTGAACCCAAACTATACCAACCTTGTTATGCAACAATTTGTTGTGCAATAGGTCTTCACTTGATGCAACCCTATTGCATAACGAGGCTGCACTGTACAGTAGTGGCTCGTATTACACATACTAAAATCTTCAGCCTATTCTAGATTTTGAGACAGTATTCAGAGCTGTATATATGTAAAATTGGGCTATTCAACTCACTTTTGGCTATTTCTCGTTTTACTAAGGTTTGTAGTGCAACACTTTGGGCACATACACCTGATGCGGCACAACTGGACTCGGTGGGCTTTCTCTAAGCGAAACATTCGAATTTTTCATTTGAATCGCTCTGACCTTCGATGCCTTCTTGTCCAGTATTGTCCTTTGGTTGTGTGCCTTCAAGAGACCTGCCTCTTCACTCCCCCTGCTTCAATTCGAATCGAACCAGCCAGAAGTTTGGTTATGTACGTTGGTTGGTCCTCCTTCAATCCATGACTGCTGCATGTGTTCAACCTTGTAAACAACATATGGGCTAAGGTGCTTCCCATTGGCAGTGTTGGATTACGTGATGAATGTTGAACTCTTTGTCGTATTCATGACGTGCTCTGCATGTTTTAAACCACTCCAAAGTATCTACAGCTTTCCCTTAGGATCATCTGTGATGTAGGTTTCATCAAAGTTAGTAATATTTGCAGGAGGTACTCCCCTAAGACTCTCTTCTAGTTTTTTAAAGTAGGCCACTACAACCTCTTCTGAGACAGCAACTTGCTTGCTCTAAATATTTTCGCATATCCTGGGGGAAAACAGGACTTTAGGTCTCTTCAGGAAGTCATGCACCCTATCTTTACTTTTTTTTTCCCCCCTATGTAGTAGGTGGGGACACTCACCATCCAGTCACTCGATGGAGTGCTGCTTGGGGTGTCTGCCCATTCCTCTCTTTCATTCTTCCTCTTCTGTCTTTCTTTCCATCATTCTTTCCTCTTCCTTCTGCCTATGGGTTGCCATAGACTGAGTGACAAGGCAAAATTTCCTGTACACCAGGAAACCATTTACTATGCTGGGTGGTGGCCATATAACCAAATTATGGCACCTGGTGGTTTAGTGGGTAATTAAAGTGCTCCAATCGGATTGAGCTGGCGAAGGTTTATATCCAAGGGGTGGTTGGGGCTTATTGCTCACGTAATGCCACTCAGGGATGACTGAGTCTGGTCACTCTCATCTTAAATGTCAGGACCAACTTGCCTACCCCTGGGTTCCTACGCTGCTTATGAGGCGATATAGAATTGGATGATGGATGGATGGAATTTTTTTCAATGTATCCATCTCTGGGCAAAGGCACCAGGGCCTATCCCAAGGCCCAGTAGTCTTCCTACACACCTTCACATGTCACCACTTTGGCACTAACACCCACCATCCATACTGAGTACATGATAGGGCTGTCTCTTACAGGACTGGTGTATTGGTATTGGCAGGAGTATTTTTTCAACATGTCAGCAGGTCTTCTGGTAGATCAGTAAAGTCTGCCTTTTATGAAATTACAGTCCTTAAACTGTTCCCTGCCCCAGCTGGGATTTGATCCTAGGTCCTAGGACTGCAGGCCGCCTCTCTACTGATTCAGCCACCGTCTCCCCCTGGGAGATTATCTTTGAAATCCACGATGTAGTGTCTACAACTCTCTAGATAGTATTTAATGAAGTTGCAGCATATAAATTGCCCAAAACTGCCAAGTCAGTGTCCCAGGGGGTCGAGTCAAACTGCCCCATTAGTCTAAAATCATAATATAAATGAAAGCAGCTAACTTACTTCGGCAGGTGGATAAACATTAAAGACACTTAGTTTGTTATTATATATCCAAGGGACAATAGAGGAAAATACAATTAATCTTGTAATTATGCTTATAAATCACAGCTCAAAAAAATCTGAAAATAACAGGAATGAAAAATTAACCACAGTTCACCTACCTTCAGCAAGCTATCCCTAAATTTAATTTACAATTTAAATTCCCTTCCTCATTTGTCAGTCTGTCTCTCCATGTGACTCCACATGCTCCTCTCAAATAGCTCATTTCCACTGACTTGTGTCCCTCCAACAAGGTCTACAATTCACTTCCAGATTTGGTTTCACAATACTGTCATGCAGTAACTTTTTCAATTCCATGCATTGCGGTGTGGTAGGGAGCATTAGGAGAAACACTGAGGTGATTTGGCCACGTGGATAAGATAGAATATAGTACAGTACCACATGAAAAAGTCAAATATACCCCAATTTACATTGTTTGAACCACAAGTCTCATTGTGTGTAAGTGAGGTGAAGAGGGGGAGACAGATGGGGAGGCCAAGGATGAGATGGAGGGATGAAGTGGAGAGGTATATGAGAGAGGGATGTGTGAGCTGGGAGAAGGGCAGTGAAATGGCAGGCGATAGGGAGACATGGAGGCGATTTGTTTGTGGCCACCCTTTACGGGATTAAGGCGTCTGGCAACATACAGATAGATAGATAGATAGATAGATAGATAATATACGTTAGTGATTGTAGAATATAGTACAGTACCACATGAAAAAGTCAAATATACCCCAATTTACATTGTTTGAACCACAAGTCTCATTACCTCTTAATATGCTGAACTGCCCCAGGTAAGTCGAACAGCCCCATCTTACAGTATATTTATTCAACTTCAAAAGCTGTGCTGAAGGTTCTTTGTCTATGTGATAAATGCTTTCTGGTCACAGGTCTCCTGTCATGATAAACATTCGTTATGACGTTACAATCAAAGCTGGGCATCATTTACGCACACAAAGAGTAGCGGCCCACAAATTATCACCCAAACAGGTACATCAATCAATAAAATTATCGTTACTTTTTCTGTTGCCCCATTCTGCAACATCAGACGAAGTGACTGATGTGATTCCTAGAGCCTCGTTAATAGTTTGTAAGTATATGTTCCCTATCAGTGGCAGCTGTGGATGCGAGCAGGAGCAGAGGTTGACCCACCCATGAAAAGTATATTAGATCCCACTCAGCATAGCAAGAATTTCATAAAGCTTTAGGTGCCTGCTGTTAAAACATATTCACAAGCAAGACTACATATGAGCCGTGGGCAAAAGGAAACAACAATCCTCCGATATGTTTAATGGAACCGTTTTGATGCATCACAAATGAGACATGTTGACACAGGCACCAGCAGGATATATACTACAATGAAATTGTTAAAATAGATATACAGTAGAAGTCCGATTTTTCGGCATCTATGGGACCAGGCAAGTGCCGAAATATCAAAATTGCCGAATTATCGAAAACCCTACCCACTCAGTACCTTATATGTTTCGGTGAACACTATCATCATTACTCATATCATTACAAATGTGTTTGGAGAGAGTACTGTATACTGTTTGATACTGTACAATACTGTAATGAATACAGTACTATACAGTAGAAGCTCGATTATCCAGCTTTCGGTATATCCAGGCCCTGACCCAATGGTTCAGTGGTATAGTAATTCATAGAATTATCCGTACGATAGCTCCGGTTTAAACAGGAAGCATCCAGTTTCTAGGGAGAGAGGCATGGATAAACCAGAGAGAGTCTTGCTCACCCTGCCCCCACCCACACCTCCTGCTCACAACTCGATCACAAGGGTGGTAGGATGGAGTTTGGTGAGGCAACTGTTACTCCTGACGTTGCCTAACCTTGCTAACTCGATCACAAGGGTGGTAGGATGGAGTTTGGTGAGGCAACTGTTACTCCTGACGTAGCCTAACCTTGCTTAACTACTTAATAATTTAACCTAACCTGACCTAACCTGGGCTCCAGTTGGGAAATTGGGAAACTAAATCCATTTTTGTGTACGATGAGTTTCATCCATTATGCCCGAAGCAATCGTAGGTACGGCTTAAAGAACGTGATAAAAGAGAAAATCTTTCAGCAAGAGAAGGTAATATACTACCCTCAAAATAGAAAAACAGAAAACAAACTGGAGGAATATGAAGTGAATTGGTGAGGTCTTTAGGCTGTATGCTTAGACGAAAAGTAATGGGTTTCCTAGTTTTAGGGAACGAAATGAAACAAGAATGTCTGCTAATCAGAAAAAAAAAAAAAATACTCATGTGTTCTCGTAAGTTAGCATTGAGTTCTGCATTTTTCGTTAGGTATCGCGCCTCCCAACACATTTCGGACCAACAGAGCATTGTTATTTCTTCCTCTTACATTTACTGTTCACTCTTTTGTTCGTTCCTAAGTGTACTGTATGTGTGAAAGAGAGAATTAATACAAACAATAATGCATTCCATTAACCCCATCATAGCTGTCAGCCTCGAACAATGCTTTACTGTACCGGTGTCAGGGATGTTGGGTTAGGGAGAGCTATAAAAAACTGCGAACAATTATGGGAAGGGAACGAAGGTCACTGGTATGTTTTCACGACCCTCCTCTACCATCTCAAACAGTCAGGCGGCCTGCCACTTCATCTCAGATGTTTTTGCCGATATGTTTAAATGCTAATGTAACATGCACCCTAATTATGAGTAAGTTTCTTCCAATATGCCGGAAACAAACGTAGGTAAGGCTTAAGGAACGTTATGATAATAAGAAAACAAACTAGAAAAATACAAAAACAAACTAGAGAATATGAATTGAATTGGTAAGGTTATTACGCTGTATGCTTGGACGAAAATTTAAGAGTTTCACAATTATAGGGGACAAAATGGAACAATTATGTTACTAATAAGAAAAAATACTTTCATCTCAAGTGTTCTTGTAAGGTGGCATTCAGTTCCACATTCATTGTTCGATGTCGCTTCCCAACACATTTCGGACCGACAGAGCATACAGTTATTTCTGCTCCTTACAGTTAAGTGTACATTTATTGCACATTCTTTTGTTCGTTCGTGTATGTGTGAAAGAGAGAGTATTGATACAAACAATAATGTATTCCATTAACCCCTTATGGCTGTTAGCCTTGAACAATGCTTTACTGTACCGGTGTCAGTAACGTTAAGTTAGGGAGAGCCATAAAAATTGCGAACAATTATGGGAAGGGAACCAAGGTCACTGGTATGTTTATACGACCCTACTCTACAATCCCAAACAGCTCGGCGGTCCTTTCATCCCAGATGTTTTCGCCGATATGTTTAAATGCTAAAGTAACATGCACCCTAACTTTATGTTTAATTCTAATGTAACATGCCCCCTAATTTTCTTTCACGAATCATAACAAATCACAAGATGGGTTTAGGGAGGAGGGGAAAAAGCCAGGTGTACCAGACGAGTCTTTTCACATCTGTAAGAAAAAGAAACTGACTTTATAACTTTGAAAAAATGGTTTCAAGGTCTGCCACGGGAGGACACAAATTTCTGAACTCACGAACATTGAGTATTTGAGGGGGGTAAACATACGCTTTGCTGTAAGAAGTAAAAGCACCTTACCAAATCAGTTCATCCTGATAGTCTGTTATATTTTTCTGATTATTTCTGGGTTGGTAAATAAACATTTCTTGTTAAATCTTTCCCCACTGTTTTTATCTGTTCTGGTGTGACGACTCTTTGATTCGTTAACGTAATGGCAGAAGACACTGTTCTAATCTAAGTGTTTAAACCTGGCCTAACCTAGCTTAACTGCACTTAATAATGTAACCTAACCTAATCTTCAGTTGGGAAGTTGGGAAACGAAGTCCACATTTGAGTACGATGAGTTTCGTCCATTGTGCTGGAAACAATCGTAGGTACAGCTTTAGAACGAGACGATACTAACAGGGAGGAAATCTTTCAGTAAGAAAACGTGATTTACCGAATTGAATATAGTCTGAAAAATACTGAAACAAGCTGGAGGAATATACATTGAACTAGAAAGGTCTTTCTGGTACTTAAGTGTACATTTACCGGTAAATAAATCAGTCTAACAGTTTGTCCTCTCTTTATGCTATAGGAGAAAGAGCTAGCCTCTGAGCTTCATGGCAGTGGTAGACTCGTTCCATCAATTTCACTATCTCACTCACTAAGGCGGGTAAAGGCGGGTAGCTAGCTGGCGAGCCTCATGGAGAATTTCAATACTGACGAAAAAAATCGGAGAATCTGCCGAACGATCGGAGATTTTCGTAAATGGGACTATTTCTCAAAACTGCCGAAATGTCAGATTTGCCGGGGAATTGGATGCCGAAATATTGGACTTTTACTGTATAATATTACACATACCAGCTTCAACATCAGTAACAAGTGGTGCTAAGGCACAGCAAACCTCTCCCCAGCAGTTATTTTAATGCTGATGTTCAAACACAACGGGATATCCAGCCAAAGAGGTCACATATCAAATTTGGAGTAAATCGGGTGAAAATTGATTTTATGCCCATTTGAATTTATATGCCTGACCCACCTGACATTGACCCTCATGCCACGAACTGGGGGGTGACCCCCCTGCTGTAATGAGGCTACTCGCTAACCATTCACTATTTGCCTTCTTTTGTTCCACAGCTCGTTTCACCTCATCATTCCACCATGCTGTCCCTTGCACACTCTTGCATCTCCTCCTCACTCCACAAACCACCTCACACGCTGCGCCTATCTCTTCCGTAAATATCTTTCATACGTCTTCCACCCCTTCCATCTGCTCTAGCTCATACCTTCCCAATCTTTCTTCCACTATGCTCTTATACTCTACCATTTTCTCACTATCTTGCAAATTCTCCACTCTTCTCACAAGAGCTGTTTCCTCCTGTCTTCCCCATCGCCTCCTCACCCATTTTCTTCGCAGCTTTACCTTGGCCATCACTAAGTGATGGTCCGAGACTCCATTCCCCCACCCTCTCCACACTCTTGCATCCAACACTTGTCTTCTCATTCACTCATCCACACACACGTAGTCTATCATTGCCTTTCATTCAACAAGTTCACCATCCATCCTCCTTATTACTCTCCATGTATACCAGTGGATCATCTTATGCCAAAAGTAGGTGTTGGCTATTGCCAACCCCTTACCAGCACAGATGTCCACCAAAGCACTAGCATTCTCATCTACTTCAGCTGGCACACCCCGCTGACCAACCATTCCATCCACTCGTACATTCCCAACTTTGCCATTCATGTCTCCAATCAAAAGCACTCTCTCGCTTCTCTCAAATTTGTCCATACATGCTTCTACTCTCACCCAAAATTCATCTTTCACTCTTGCCACTCGGTCCTCTGTTGGAGCATACACACATACAATCAACCACTCTTGTATGCCTACATTCATCCTCACCCATACAATCCTTGCACCCACTGTTTCATACTCTCTTATATTCTCATTCCACTTCTTGCTTATCATCAGACATACTCCCTCTCTTGCTCTCTCATTCTCATTAACTCCCGCACATATACCTAAACCATACTCCCATTCTCTCACCCTTTCACCTTCCCATTTGGTTTCAGTCAATCTACATACATCCACTCTTGCATCCTCAAGCACCTGAACAATCTCTCTCTCTCTCTCTCACTTCATCATTCACACCTCTCACATTCCATGTTCCCACCCTCAGAAAGTCCTTTGTCCGTTCCTTAGTCGTCAACGTATGGTCCATCCTGGTCTGAGGCGTTTTATTCGCTTGTTTAGTTAGTTCTTTTTACAGGGTGGGGCACTAACCCACCACCAACCCTTTTAGTCGCCTTGTATGACAAGCAGGGATACTGGGGGAGTGTTCTTGAAACCTCCCTACCCCCAAGGGGTAACAGATATGCACAAGTGTGTTTCTCTTATACATGTGATTTTTTTTTTTTTCTTATGTGAGGAAGAAGGAACCAAAGGCAACGAGCCTGCAAAACTATTCCTTCCAAGAGAAAAACAAAATATAAGAGAGAGCCAAATTCAAGATCCGATCATTTCCAGATGCCTGGACACACTGTGTTTGAAAAACTGGAGATCATAGGAAGTAGGAAATACAGACAGAGGGAGACAGTTCCAGAGTTGACCTGTTGCATAAATGAAGGACTGGGAGTAACGGTTAACTCTTGCATTAGAGAGTTGGACAGAAAAGGGATGAGAGTTTGCTGCTAGACGGGTGCTACGCGCCCGTCGTAGGGGTAGAGGAATGCATGCAGACAGTTCAGAGGAGCAGTGGCCATTGAAGTAGCAATAGAAAAGAGATAAAGATGCAACAGTGCGGCGAAGAGACAAAGGTTGAAGGGAGTCAGTAAGAGGAGGAGAGTTAATGAAGTGAAAAGCCTTTGACTCCACCCTACTGAGAAGAGCTGTATGTGGGGAGCCTCCTCACACATGAGAGTTGTACTCTACACAGGGGCGGATAAAACCCCTGTATAGAGTCAACAATTGTGCAGGGGTAGAGAAGGAACGGAGTTGGCTTAGCACACCCAATCTCTTGGAAGCAGATTTTACAAGAGATATAATATGATCTTTCCAAGACAAGTCCCGAGTATATGAAACCCCAAGCATGTTCAAGGATGATGCAGGATTAAGCTGATTATAATCAAACATTAGTGGGTATACCTGTGGAAGATTTTGTCGGGTTGATAGGTGTAAAAACTGAGTCTTTGATGCATTAAAAACAAGATTATTATAACCCCCGTTAGAGATATGAGCCAAGTCAGACATTAGGTGTGCCATAGCCTCATCCCTTGTTTGTTGAAGTAACTGCTGAGATGGACGTTGCGGGAATCGAATGGAAAGGTGAAGGGTGGAGTCATCAGCGTATGAGTGGATAGGGTTAGATGTACAGCTTAGAAGGTCACTGATGAATCAAAGGAAGAGTTGGTGATTGGACAGAGCCTTGAGGAACACCACTGTTAATAGATCTAGGAGAAGAACGATGGCCGTCTACAACAGCGGCTATAGAACGACCAGAAAGGAAGCTAGAGATGAAGGCACAGATAGAAGAAACCGTAAGAGGGCAGTTTGGAAATTAAAGATTTATGCCAGACTCGATCGAAAGCCTTAGAGATGTCAAGTGCAATGGCAAAGCTTTCGCCAAAGTCCCGAAAGGAGGATGACCAGGAGTCTGAAAGGTAGGTGAGAAGATCGCCGGTGGAGCGTCCCTGACGGAACCCATACTGACGATCAGAAAGAAGGTTGTGATTGAAAAGATGCTTTTAAATTTTTCTATTAAGAACGGACTCGAAAACTTTTGAGATACAGGATGTTAAAGCAATTGGACGATAGTTAGATGGTTGGGAATGGTCACCCTTCTTTGGGACTGGCTGAATGAGAGCAAACTTCCAGCAAGAAGGAAAGGTACAAGTTGACAGACAAAGGTGAAAGAGTTTGCCTAGGCAGGGTATAAGCACAGAAGCATAGTTCTTGAGAACAACAGGAGGGACTCCATCAGGCCCATATGCCTTATTAGTATTGAGGCCTGTGACAGCAAAAAATACATCAGCTGAAGAAATTTTAATGTCAGCCATGAAGAAGTCAGAGGGGGGAAGTGATGGAGGAACAGCACCGGAATCGTCTAAAGTGGAATTGGAGGAGAAAGTCTGAGCGAAGAGATCTGCTTTATCAGTAGAAGAAATAGCTACAGAGCCATCAGAGTAGAAAAGAGGAGGGAAGAATGATGAGGTAAAGTTGTTAGAAAGGTTTTTGGCAAGGTGCCAGAGAGAGCGGGAAGAATTCGAGTTACAGAGTTGAGAGCACTTAGTACGGATGAAATTATTTTTAGCAGAGCGAAGAACAGACTTAGCACGATTCCGGGCAGAAACGTATAAAAGATGTGATTCAGGGGTGGGTTGGCTCCGGTACCTTTTATAGGCCCTCACCTTGTTGCGGACTGCATTAGAACAAGCGTAATTAAACCAAGGGTTTCGTGCATTAGTCAAAAGATATGAGAAAGGTATGTATGCTTCCATGCCTGAAAGAATAACCTCTGTAATGCGCAAGGCACACCCAGATGGCTACCGGCCATGGAAGCAATAATCATTCCAGGGAAAATCAAAGAAGTACTGCCAGAGGGCCTCCCAGTCCGCAGCTCCAAAGTGTCACAGACGACGTTTCTTTGGAGGGTCCGCAGGCCGTACTGGAGCGATAGGACAGGTTAAGGTGATAAGGTTGTGATCGGAGGAGCCCAACGGAGAGAAAAGATTAACAGTGTAAGCAGAAGGATTAGTTGTAAGGAAGAGGTCAAGTATGTTGGAACTCTCTCCAAGGCGATCAGGGATACGGATAGGGTGCTGTACAAGCTGCTCTAGGTCATTAAGAATAAAAAAGGTGTAGGCTTGTTCACCAGGTGGATCAGTGAAAGGAGAGGAGAGCCAAAGGTGGTGGTGAACACTGAAATCTCCTAGAATGGAGATTTCAGAGAAAGGAGAAATGGATAGAATGTGTTCCATCGTAGAAGTAAGATAGTCAAAGCATTTTTGATAGTCAGTAGAATGAGGAGATAAGTAAACAGCACAGATATATTTAGTCAGAGAATGACAGGAAAGCCGAAGCCAGAGTGTAGAGAATTCGGAAGAATCAAGTTCAGGAACACAAGAGCAAGGTAAGTTGTTGCGTATATATACACAACAGCCACCTTTGGCTTTGAAATGAGTATAGAGAAAGTAGGAGGATACAGAAAAGGGTCTGCTGTCAGTTGCCTCAGACAGCTGAGTCTCAGTTAGAAAAAGAAGGTGAGGTTTAGAGAAGGAGAGGTGGTGCTCAACAGAGCGAAAGTTAGAGGAAAGGCCACGAATGTTGCAGAAATGAAGAAGAAGAGAGTCAGACAGTGGTTCCAGGCATCTTGAGTCGTCACCGGGAGAGGGGCAGAAGGTGGGGGCATTTATGGTCCCCCCCCCCTGGGGACTCCAAGGCTATGTTATTCGATGCCATTTTCTTTTTAAATTTTGAAAAGGAAGTGTGGTGTGTACTGTGCAAGTAGTTTGGTGTTGATAGTTAGAGAAACTTGTACTGGAGAGCATGCTGGCCTACTCTCTGTGTTACTGAGACACTGAAAAAGTTCAGCAAAGGGGGATGGTCGGGACCTAGTCCCGAGGGCTGATGAAACGGGAGCTCCAGCTCTCCCTATCATCAGCTTTCCATCCACCTTGGGAGTACTGCCCTGCTCAACTGGTGCTACAGTCTACAGTAAGATATTATATCTAGTAAGTGTTATAAATGAGTGTTTAATAAGTTTTACAAGTGCATTGCAATAAGTGTTACTGTTTATAGTTATTTATGAAACTTTGATCGACCTTGAGTAACCCCATCTGGTACAACGAAAGAAAACCAAAAGTGCATGGGAGGAAACGAAAAAGACATGGTTGGCTGTAAGTAAATTTTTTCCCTCATTACTCAGAAAATAATGATGAATATTTGAGCAATAGCATATGTTTGATGTGAGGAACAAAAAATGTAAGTTCTGTATAATGTTACAGTAGTAATATTTTCACGATGTCCCTGCTTAGTACAAATTAGTCACAATTTCTGTACAAGTAATGACCTCAGACTCAACCATACTGCATGAAACAGCCAGAGCATTTCCTTCTCAAAGTGCAGTTATCTGTAATTGTGATATCAAGTGCAAATATAAGTGCTGTAGTAGAGGGAAATTGTTATAATTGATTCAAGAAGTGAATACAGAAAATAAAGAGCTATTCTTTTCCCATACATCTACGGGGCATAGTGGTGCTATGAAACAGGCGGAAAACTCTATGGGGAGTCCTGTAGGAGAGGTGATGACATCCTTACAATGTTCAGTAAAGAAAAGTTCAAATAACTATTGGAATATTCTGAGAGGCTGGGCAGTGTTACAATCACCACTCCAGTCAGTGCTGCCAATGTTACCCAGTGGCATGCAACTGGATTAGCCTGTCAAAACACGGAAAACCAGTTATCTTTAACTTATCCTTACTCATTGACCGGACCACCTGAAGACCTCTAGATTCTTTTGAAAGAGGAAGAATTGGTGAGTCTTATGTATATTTAATTTTTTTTCTAGTTATAATAGTTTGGCAGATATTAGGGTTTGAAGTAGGGGTATTTTTCCCAAAATCTCGGAAATTCCCCAGGAGGAGGAGTGGGTGATGGCGAGAAACCCCTGGCGAATAAGGGTTAATATGACTATTAATAAAAATTCAGGTTTCAGAGCTAAAATGTGTTAAAGTTAGCAGACTTTTCACCTTCAGATCGTCATCACATATCGACAATCTGCCATTTTGCATAAATATTGATTTAAAGCAAATAAATGTATTTACATTGTAAACCAATATTTACACAAAACAGAAGTCTGTCAAGGCAAGTTGTCATACTAGAGATGAAACACTTTTGCTAACTTTAGCATTTTTTTTTTTTTTTTTTCTTTTTTTTTTAAATCCTGAATTTTTGTCAATAGTCAAATTAAACACAAGTTTTTTACCGGATTTCAGTTAATTAACCCCTTAACCGCGGGGCGTCACTTTCGTGACGCTTGGGAGCAAGGGATCATACCGCGGGGCGTCACTTTTGTGATTCTGTGTTATTTTGAATTCACCCGGGCTTCCAAGTGGGGCTTGTATCATCTATCAGTACTGCCAATGTCCAACACTAGTCAGCACTCCTAATCTCATCTGTACTCCCATCCATTGTTGACAATTTAGCCATTTCTCCCCGTTCTTGACTCCCCTCCCTACCCCCCCTCCATTACTCTATCCTCTCGCCTGCCTGGCCGTGCTACGCTAAGTAAGTCATCCCGGGAATTTTTCACTGATTTCATCCATTGAAATAAGCCCTATGCCCTATTCTTATACCAAATAATATATACAAGAAAGAAATAAGGTAAGTGAGAGTGCCATACACCTGGAATTGGCTAATTATCACCTGACAACACCTCACGTGCACTCGTTTGCTAATTTTCGCTGTTTATTTCCCCTTGAAATATGCCATATAATCTATTTTCGTAATAAATATACATATAAGGAGGGAAGGGAGAAGCCTAAGTGATATTTACATTCACCTGGAACTACCTAATTTATAATGTATTGTCTAGATTTCCTGCCAATCATTTCAGTGAAATACATAGCTGTTTCAAGAGCTACGTTGGTAGTACAGTAATCCCGCATTTTTTGCGGATTTTTTGTCTACGGTTTTGCCCTCTCGCGGATTTTCTTAGCATTAATAAGTTCAACAAATATATCCTTGAATATACAGAAAACAAAAAATTTGAAATTCCCGCAGCTTCCAATTGTAGCGCGGTAAACTCACGCCACCCTCTGTCCCTTTCCCGTGGCCCCTCTGCCAGTGTTACCATATCTAGCATAATTTTATTCTTTTAGCATAATTTTGATCAAATTTTCGAGTCTGGAATATTTTTTAGCATATTAGAAGTTTTAGAATCATTCTAGCATAATTTAGAATGGAATGGAATATTTTTGGAATAATTTTATAAAAGCTACAAACCAGAGAGAGAGAGAGAGAGAGAGAGAGAGAGAGAGAGAGAGAGAGAGAGAGAGAGGAATAAGGTAAGAAGATGTTTGAATAGTTGGTTACTTTCAGTTTGGGCTTGGTTGGGTTGGATTAGGTTAGGTTAGGTTTTAGGTTAGGTTCGGTTAGGTTAGGATAAGTTTGAGCTTTGTACTTTACCCATGAAACCTAGGTTTTTCCAATGGATTTTGGTATGATTCATTCGATTTTCAGCTTCATTTCAGTCGGAAATGACCATTTTCTGTGTTCCCCCCCTCCCTATAACCCCCGATTCCCCAAAGATCACGCATTATTTCAGGGGGATGGGGGGGGGTCATATCTCAAAATCTGGTTATTTCCGACGGAAATGATGCTCAAAATCGAATGAATCACATCAAAATCCATCAGAAAAACGTAAGTTTCGTGGGAAAAAGCAGTATGGGCAGATACCGATACTTATCCTCTTACTGTATGTAGGTTCATTTTAATATTTTCATAGTAAACAATACATAATTAATATGTTGCACGAATATGTATAGAATTTTATCATTTGGCTTCAAGTTAGCATAATTCATTTTTTACTTGGAACAAATTTGCTCAATCTAGCATAATTTTTTCACTGCCCTAGCATAATTTCGTTGTTTGGATATGGCAACACTGCTCTCTGCCCCGCATTCCTCAGTCCACGCCTGACTGCCTTTAGTGGCTGGTGTGCTTGTAACCACACTATGATATGAGCCTCTTGCCTCCCACTTGCTTTCC
Source organism: Coenobita brevimanus (assembly GCF_032717465.1). Taxonomy (NCBI): domain Eukaryota; kingdom Metazoa; phylum Arthropoda; class Malacostraca; order Decapoda; family Coenobitidae; genus Coenobita; species Coenobita brevimanus. The sequence goes on along the minus strand of NC_137024.1, from coordinate 50,455,746 downwards.
ACATGGCCCCAGGACGTAAGCCAGCCTCACCAAAGGCTAATAATACAATTAGTAAAAACTCCAAAGTGACTAAACGATCAAGAAAAGTTATGACCTTAGCAGAGAAAATTGTGTTACTGGACAAGCTAAGAAACGACCGTGCGAGTGTTTGCTATCACCAGTTAATGCATCTTTTTATTTTGTAGTGTTTTGTGAATAAATGTGTAGATAATTGTGTATTACAGTACGGTGTTTACGTTTTTCCTTCATAATGGAGTATGTGCTTTCAATCTTGTAAGAAGGTATTTCGGGATGAGTATGGAGGTTTCGGGACAATTCGCAGTCACAACAAACACAAAACAATTCGCCTTCATTAATGAAGATAGCTATGGGTGACGCTATAATATAATTCAAAGGCGACTACAGCGAGGAAGAAACAAGTTAATTATTGACTAAAGGTGCAACTAATAAATAATATCCAGAAACTACGCTACTGAACATAGACTTTGCTGGATCCCCCTGAAATATAGTTATTAAAGTATTGATTAATTAATAATAAGTATATTGATGAAAGTATTGATTAGTATATTTACAGAATGGCGGGGAATCGTCCAGAGTGCGAATTGTTCTGAAGAGGAATCGTCCATGTTTTGACGGGGAATTGTCTGACGGGGAATTGTCTCGCAATCAGTATGGACATGGACTGTGTGATGGGCAGCATGGTGGACACAAGTGTAAGATTCAATTGTTAATAGAGTATTCGCGGAATTGACTTTTCGCGGGGGTTGCAAGAACGTAACTACTGCGAAATATGCAGGATTACTGTACTGAATATCCCCTAAGTAGGTCTCTACCCGGGCCGGCCCTCCCTTATCAGTTCTCTCTCATCTTCCGAAAAGGAGGTACGCGTCTGTTCCTATTGCTGACTTCAGGGCCTTTTTCACCCCCATGCAAAGGGCCCTGTGACCTTTACCCCCTACTAAACCTCGTGTGGAAAGAGGTAAAGGGCTGACAATTGATAAAAGAGTGACTACGATCTTTTTATTAAGTAAAACAGTGCAAGTGGAATTGTAAATAATGTGTAAACAGCAAATGAAAGTAATGAATGTAAATATACGTGAACAATGGAAAACAGTTTTATAAGTTACTTCAAGTGACAGTGCATAACACAGTGTAAATAAAATAGAAATGTAAATAACGTAAATAAAATAGAGAACGTAAATAGAAATGTAAATGAGTAGTATTATAAGAATACGAGTATATACCCTAGGAGTAATGAAAGTGAAAGTTTCACTCTAGCATGTCTGAATACTATGAGTTATGAGAGAGAAGATGAAAGTGACATTCACTCTCAATGCTAGTATACAGGACAAGAAAGTGAATGCTACGTATTTTACTGAAAGAAATTGAATCCCTACAGTGACAATAAACTAATAGTACTGAAGGAAACTTATGGATAAAGACTGTAGACATATATAAGTGTTATATAGTAATAGAAATATAAAGTGTGAGGGGTTTTATGAATAATAAATGACAGAGTACCAAGGGCGAACTAGCGCAAGTGCGGCGGTCAGACGCGCTCATAATTTTCATTGCTTTCACAGTGGGTTTTTTTTTGGAGTATGGATCCCAAACTACTTGAAAATCATAGAGTAGTGTTTATAGTGTTAATATCTGGCTGTGGTAATCATATTACGGGTTGTCGGGAAGTGTAAAGTGGAGACTTCGTTACCCAACTTCAGAGGTCTCCACAAGTCCTACGGTAACTGACGAAGGCTCAACAAACATTCCAGGAGAAAGCTGAAGGTATGTGCCATAAGAATATATAATTTTAATATTCTAGGACTAATAACTGATTTTTGGCAAATATTTTTTGAGAGCCTGTCGGAGCCCGAATAACCCCGCGGCACACGTAAATCATCGGTAAACATGCCCGCGGTGTAGGGGTTAATATATGGTGATAAGAATTATTATTGCCTAACATATACAGCATAACCTAACCTAACATTCATTTGTCAAGCAAAATCATCCCTAACTTTGGCTTAAGCCATTGGTAGGGATGCGAGAATCTTATCAGACTGGCTATTACCAAAAAGATGTTCAAACGTCACCAGAACATATGACTAAGAAATCAGATAACCAGATATTCCACAGAGGTCTAGCTGTCTACGGTCAGGCCTATATAAAAGGAAAAAACATTGAAATGTTTCGGTCTTTGTGACATCTTCCCTGTGTATTACTGCCCAATTTCAGGGCTATATGCCCCTGGAGTCAGGACCTAGCAATACTTATAATGATTCAGTTCATAGATCACTTTATTACGACTTTATCAAATCTAATCTTGGTGTTACCGAGTTGTCCTACAGGTACCAGGTTGTTGCAAGGTTTGCCATCACTAAAAAACCAACAAAACTCTTCACTAAAGCACAAACATACCGGTAGTATACTTCATCTTTAAGAAAGCTATCACACTAAGTCTTACATGCCTGTCATGATAATAACAACTGAATATCACAGAAATCTTTTCTTTACTGGAGTATGAATCCCAGACATTGTTGTGAGTGGCAGTCAACTATAGCACTGGTATGGATTATGACATCACAGAGAGGGTGCATGTTTTGCGTGAGGTATGGTAATCTCCAACTTTGCCTCTTTTTTTTTTTTCTTTCTTTTTTCATAAATATTAAATCTGAGAGAAAAATTAATGATATTCTGATGATTACGAGTGACCATTTTATTACTTTATGTAACTTGTACATGACTGTCAACCAGTCCATTCCTCACTAGGCGTCGTGAATAACCCGCTACCTCCTTGACTCCGACTGTTGTACTGCTGCTGGTGAAGCTGTTGCACTGCACAGTACATCCCATGTGGTCTAGTGGCATAGTCTGAAGAGCTTAGTCCTAGTCAGAGTCAAGGAAGATCTCAGGCAGTTGGCTCAGGGGAGTGGCTGTGGGATGTGGTGATGGACTGCCTACTTCAGGTGACTCTGAAGACAGCCGCAGACTCATGTACAGGGGAGACACCATGGCTGACAACGTGCTAGGTTGAAGCTCCATCATTGAAGGTGTGGTTTGATGCTATGGTAGTGACAGAACAGAGGTGGACTGGATAGGGGTCAGGCCTGAGAAAGGAGTCAGTCTTGGACTGGTGATAGGAGTGACGATTCAGGTGTTGGATGACTTTCTCCGACACAGAACGCAGATCATCCACAAGGAAAAGAGGCACCATCACTCTTTCACATTTTGGGTGCTTGGCATACTCAAGCACCTGCTCGAGATGTGCCCGGCATGTGCTCAGGCAGGGGATGGCTGGAGTACTGCACTTCTCCAGGTCGTCCACGTTGTCCTCTTCATCCTCATCACTCTCTTCTGGCCGGGCGGCAGCAACAGATATGGCAATCTTTAAGTCCGACATAACCTGACAACCGGAATTGCCCCCATCATCGTCTAACCACTCCTGCACGTCATCGGCATCCACAGCCTCACCAGCCTTACGAAGACGAGTGTGGAAATGTTCACGTGAAAGCTCAGAAAGTCAAGTCTGCTCTCATGTGACCGTCTGATGGCGGGATTGTACACAATGCTGCTGCTGCTTCTCTACCAAGTTTGAATACAAGTTGGAGATAGCATTCTCCAGTGAGCTTGAACAGGTACAAGCGAGACGGGCACTGGTTTTAGGCTTAGGTTAGTTTCTTTTACAGCTGTTAGGCCATTTAGATTGGCTTAAAAAAAATTTGGGGGGACTCATTTTGGTGTGTTTAGGACCTGGTTGGGAGGGAAACCAAAGGCTAAAAAATGCATCCCTATACTTTACATGTTAAATCTACCCTGAGATATGATACCCCGCCTAGCGATGGGTTTTTACTTAACCAATTGTATCATTCAACTGGGGTTTAACTGTACTGTGAAAGATACAGTAAACACAATGCCAATTAGGTGGGTATCTATACTTGTAACTGATGGAAATGATACAATTCAAGTTTTCCAAAACTCTCTAGATTACTATAATTTTGAAATATGGAGAACTGCATCATATGCAGACAGAAGATATGGAAAGCTATGGCACAGAAAATAAATGTTATGACCAATATAACCATTTAGAAATGAGTACCACCCCTATAGTGAAATGATAAATTCGAAAAAGAAGTTCATCATGTGTAAGACAGGTGGGGAAGTCTAGCAGGGCATGGGGGTGTGCGAGCGGGGCAGTCCAACCCTACATGGACTGCCTGTCCTAGCCACAGACTAACATGCTCACTGGGACATAGTCTTGCAGCTACCCCCAAAAATGATCTGTTCTTCACCTCCGCACTCCAAAACACATCCACCTAGACACTTGGGGACACTTGCCATTGAGATAAAGGATTGGTGAGTATTTTGGTCTTTTATTGCATATTCTAGGTGATGTACTGTAGATGCTGAGATTTGATGGTTTGGAAACAAAATTTTTTTGCAAATATCCACAGGTGTTACAGCGAGTAGCGCACCAGATTTAATGCAAGGCTGAAGGGATTACAGTAATCCCTCTACTATCTGACGTAATAGAGCCAAAGGCATGTCCAGAAAGTGGTCCCATCAGGACAGTGGGCCCAAGCCCCCTGGACTTGTACTTATGGACCCAAACTTAGCCTGACTCAGAAAAACACCAATACAATTCCCTACTGGACATGCATAGCACCTATTCAAGACCCAAATTACACCAATAAGGGATATAAAAGAATGAAATAAATGCAAAAGAACCAGAGAATGAGGTTTTAGAGGTGAGTATACACAATATTAAACATTCTGGGTATTTACAACAAGTCCCTGGCTCCTGAACTGGTACTTATGGACCCTAACCTAGTCTAACTCAGAAAAACACCTCCCTACTGCACATGCATAGCACCTAAGACCCTATTCACATCAATAAGGGACATAAAAGAATGAAATGAGGTTTTAGAGGTAAGTATAGAAAATACAGTACAATATGAAACATTCTGGGTACAGTACTTACAACAAGTCCCTGGCCATCTCGATGAATAACCTGCCTCCTCTCAGACTCTGACAGTAAAATGAAGTACCTGACGCACCTGCAGTACACTGTACATGAAGTCTTCCACTGAACTTAGTCATTTGCACTCATAATTCCATTTTCTTAACACTGCGCACTCTAGTCTTACTTGTGCTCCATTGTACCTTAATTAAATAAGTGTTGCACTCGGCACTTAAGTCTTTGCACTCATAATTCCATTTTCTTAACACTACACACTCTAGTCTAATCTGCGCTCAACTGTACGTTAATAAAATCAGTGTTGCACTCTGCACTGAAGTCTTTACACTCAGAATTCTAATTTCTTAACACTGCGAACTATTTTTTCACTGCACAACACTGTAAACTCCCGTGTGGTCTAGTAACGAGTTGCTGCTGTTTATTCACTGTCAGAGTCTGAGAGTAACTGATGCAGGTGGCCTAGGGGTGCGTCGCTGGGACGTGGTGATGGACGACTCTGAAGAGAGGCGCAAACTCATGTCCAGTGGCAACTCCACCGTGCCTGATGTGCTGGGCTTTGGCTCAGAGGATGAGGGCCTGTCTTGGGGAGGCAATGGTGTGGAGCCAGGGCTGGGCACAGCAGGGGTCACGGGTCTGTAAAAGCTGTCAATGGTTGATTGACGCACGGAACGACGATTTTGGCGGTTAATGATGCGCTGCCTGAAAGCACGCACTTCCTCCACAAGTCCCAAGGGCCCCATCTCCCTGTCGCAGACCAGGTGTTCCAAGTAGTCAAGAACGAACTGTGTGTGTTCCCGGAGTGCGCTCAGCTTGGGGATGGCTGGAGTAGTGTCACGCTGAGAGGAGTCAGCATCATTGTCGCCGTCCTCGTCAGAATCTTCAAGCTGGGTACTGACACCTGCAACTGAAGATGCCATCTCAATATCAGACATGGTCTGATACCCAGGATTGGTTTCATCGTCATCCAATCACTCACGCACTTTGTCCACATCAACATCGTCACCATGCACACACAGACGTGCATGGAAGTCATCCACGTGGAAGCCTAGAAAATCGTGCTCCACATCTGTTCCAAGACGCAGACTAGACCAATCATTTTCTAGAGTCTTGACAGGGACTTCCTTCCATACACTGCCCCAGTTGTAGATTGCAAACTTGATGTTGTGGCAGTGAAGGTTTCCCAAAGTCCGCTGGCCTTGCATGTCCCATCCCTCCCTGACCTCGTCCTCGTCCTCAAGAACAACCATCACTTCATCCAGGAACTTCCTTCAGTACAGCCTCTTCGTTGCCAAGATCACTCCTTGGTCCATTGGTTGGATGAGAGCAGTTGTATTAGGTGGTAAAAACATGCACCTAATCCGGCCATTCTCAGCCACCACGTCCTTGTCGAACGGGTGGGCAGGTGCATTATCCAAGAGAAGGAGGGCCTTTACATGGTCGCGTGGGATTCCTAGTATGTTTGTCTGGTAATGGATGACCTCCTTGACAAAATGGCGGTGGAACCAGTCTTTGAAGAGCTGGGCAGTGAACCAAGCCTTCAAAGAATGGTACCAAACGACAGGAAGGACATCCATCACCCCATGAAGACACCAAGGCTGCTTTGCATGGCCAACAATAATGAGCTTGAGCCGGTGCATGCTGTTAGCATTGGCACAACACAAAGCAGATATCTGTTGCTTGGAGAGCTTGCAGCCAGGTACACACTTCGTCTCCTTGGCTACAGTGTTTGCTGGCAAAGAGTGATAAAATAAACCAGTTTCATCAGCATTGTAGACCTGACTGAGAGTGAGGGCCTCCCTGTTGATCAAGCCCTTCACCTTGTGCCGAAACTCCTCTACTCTATCCTTGATGGCGTCCACAGCTTTGCCATAGGACTTACGGTTGTTAAGGCCATGTCGTAACTTGAATGTGAAGAGCCAACCCTTGTATGCCTTGAAGTCTAGGGCGTCGTGAAGCCTTGCAAACTTCTCAGCAGCAGCCTTCAGCTCCGAGCCACGCACCAGCACACCAGCAGCACGTTGTTGTCAATACCAAATCAACATGGAGCGGTCGACTTCAGCACACAGGGAAGTAAACGTAATCTTCCTCTCGTTGTTGCGTTTGTTCTTAGACGAGAAGTCAGTCGTGTACTGCAAGAGTTTGTTGTGGAATCTCTTGATATCAAACAAAGTAGATCAGGCCAGGGTGAACTCACAGAGGAAGCGTGAGGTTGATCATCCCGCGAACCCCTTGTACAATATCTCTCTCTTCTTCTCCAGAGTCAAAACCACTCTCTTCCTCTTCTCAGGCAGCAGGGCCATCATCACACACACGAACAAGAGGCAGGAGAGCAGCAGGAGAGCCAGCAGCAGATAGGGCACCACCACAAAAGTGAGCACGTGGGCAGCCATGATGACGAGCGAGCACTCACAACAGAAGACAGGCAGTAAGTGGGGAGGATGCAGGGGAGCTCTAGCGGACGGCGGCGAAACTACGCACCAAAACACAGCTGGTCCACGCCGCACACACTGAGTTCAAATTACGGGGGAAAAAAAGGGCAGGATTTTTTTCAAAATTTTTGTGATTTTTGGGCAATTTGGGGAATATTAAATCCCAGGATCAAAATGTCCGGTAAGCGGGATGTCCGGATAGTACGAGGATTACTGTAATTAACTCAAGACAACAGATCTTTCCTTAGCTAAATAAAATAAGCTAGAGGCAACAAGAAAACAATGCAAAATTTTCTTCAAACTGAAGGGAGTAAGGCTGAAGCATAATACAGTAGGCACTGCCCACTAAACCTACCGGGAAACGCTTGTTGGTTGGCTGGTGCGTTGAGGACGATGGCACTGCTGCTGGATCACTGTAGCTGTGGTCACTAAGGGGGCACACCTCCCCAAAGTGTGACAGCCGGGTTAACACCATTCTTGCTACCTAGCAACAAAGAATTTGGTCATATTATGGCTCATTACTAATCTTCGAATAATGTCAATCATTCACTTAATACTCTACAAAAATTATGTTCTTAAAGTTCAAATACAGCAAAAAAGTCCACAATGTCAGTTTTTATAAATACAAGTAAGTAGACAGTAGTGTGTCCCAAGGAAGTAATGAGAATAGTGCTATGAAGATTGATGTAACACACACACACACACACACACACACACACACACACACACACACACACACACACACCAGTACAGTGGTTGCAAGAGGATAAAGTGTATAATGGCTTATAAGGTGACATTATATTAGACAACCCCCAAGTTTCCTTAAGAAAATCAAGTTTTAAAAATATAACTGCTCTACAGAATGGTTACCATATTGTATATAGTGTAGGTTCTCATTATGGGTGATCAGTGTCAACACAAAAAATATCGACAAAAAAGTAATATCTGTAACTCTAACTGTTACCATAGTGACAGATTCAAGATTCTTCAAAGTTTACATTATACAGTACTGGCAATTGAAACTTTTTTTTTTTTTACATTAAAATTGTATTCACTATTACTCTCAATGTAAGGGAAAAAAGAAAAAGAAGTAGTAAACTAAGTTAAACAAAAGGCAGAGCTTGTTATTATCTGCATATGAACCTTATGTCCATCATTCTCCTTTTGGGGGATAGTGTGGGAGTTGAGGGACATTTGTATAACTGGACAATGGAGTTGCCTAGCTATATCACCATGTGAAGGCATTTATCTCCAGCACCTAAGCAAGGTGAAAAGTTTCTGGTGTAGGATGTTAATGGCATCCCACACTGTGCTGATAGTGTTTTTTGTCTTCTTGATAATGAGTGCAACCCTTCTGTTCTGGGGTGAAGGAGGTTACATTGTCATCAAGTGAAAAGGGCTTCCTATGCAGAGGAAATTTTTTCAGAATCAGTACACATTGGTATTAGGTGACTTGTGTCTTGCATAGTGGTTCCCAAATACAGTATATCTGCTTGTTCTTTCCAGGAAGAGATGGGTTGTTAGAGGTGATGATGGCATGGGTGTTGGATGTGCTTGTTTATGATTTGGTGACACTTACGTGTTCTGCTTAACCTAGAAGGGTCTACAGTGGATGAGTTGTTACAAAGGCCTTCCAGTCTTGCTTTCATTAAGCTAATTCTGTTGTTAACATCTGTGTTTAAATGTTGGAGCCTTGTGATGTCTTGCTTGGTCAGTAACATAAAGAACCAGGTCCTATAAACAGCTTCAAATCACTGAGTTGAACTTGTACATGTTGTGATAATATTATGATTTCACTGTGTTTTATGCTCAATAATCATGCAAACATAGTTCAAAGTGGCATTATGATGTGGCTATGAACTTTAGTTAGGTTGGCTTTTGACCTCAGTTAGGTCAAGCAAAGTCACATAGGAATAATCCTGCCTGGCCTCTTCAAGTATTCCCACCAACTCTGTATTATTGCCATATCATTTAACAATACTTTGGTTAATGTTTGAACTTTCCCAAATGTATCTCTATTGCCAAATAAAGGATACCTCTAGTGATTGGAACTGTGTAGTGTAGCATGAGGAGGGAGATGGGTTGGTGTTGTGTGGAGTAGGGTGAACTCCAGGAGTGTGGGGCAGGAAGCTACAAATGCCTTCTTGCACAAGTGCTTGCCTTGCCATGAGCACAGTAGCTATGCCACAACTTTGCTACCATGGGTGGCAGTCAAAACACCCCCTAAGAGGGTATCAACTTCAATCAAGCTTAGGGTTAGCTACAGTTTCAGCAAAAAACCTTGAGACCGAGCAACCAAAACAGGAACATTTTACATGAGGGGGTTTACTGCCATTCAAACCCTATGCAGCTGGCTAGCAGTTGATCATATGTTTTGCAGGCAGGATAGAGGGGTGTGGCAACACAACCAACCCTCCAAAACTTGCTCAGTCTCTCTCTAGCAGTAAGCGGGTGGGCATGCATGACTGCATATACAGGTAAGCCCTTAATTCACACGAACTTTTTTCACGCGATTTCGGTTATCCATGAATTTTTCGTACACTAATTAAAACAAAATTATAGAATTCAAATAAATAATTTTAATATACAAGATATACAAGAGAAATAAATAAAATATAAAAATGCCTACCTGCTGCTCGTGTGCATATTTATATACGTGTGTGTGTGTGTGTGTGCGTGTGTGTGTGTGTGAGGTCTGTCTACCACGCACCACACAGGCAGTTTGAATCCGACAGTCGAACCATGCATGACTCGCGAATCGTTATTTGTGGCTTATTTTTCTGCCTTCCAGTGATTGCTTGCCTTGTCTGTCAACATGGGGCCTAAGCGTAGTGCTAGTGATGCATGTGGTCACACACCAAAACGGACTCGTAAAGTGATGCTGCTGACAAAGTTAAAGTGTTGGACAAACTTAAGGGAGGAAGGAGGAATGTCGGCAACAATTCTCCGTCAGGACGATTCCCCGTCGTTTATTTACATACCAGTTTATTTAGCAAGTACAGTACACTAGTTTTTTACTTATATGAGTTATAAAATCACCCTGAAAATTAGTTATTAAAGTATTAATTAATCAATAATAAGTATATTTGTAGAATGACAGGGAATCATCCATGTTTTGATGGTGAATTGACTTGATGGTGAATTGTCTCTGAACCGTGTGTTTGGGGTGAGTCAACTGTTCTTACAATAAAGAAGACAGAACGTAGCACACTGGAGTCAGTGAGGGCTAGTGCACCAGACTGTGCTAAAGTGTCTCCACCTACGCCTGTGAACTGGCTCGGAACGTATGTTTAGGGTGAATGAGTTAACTGTTTGGACAATAAAGAAGGCAGAATGTAGCATATGGGAGGTAGTGAGGGTTTTTGTACCAGACTGCTGAAGTGTCTCCACCTACGCCTGTGCTTGTCAGGTTTCAGTGTTAAATTTCTTACATTTTTGTTGTTTTTCATACTTTATGCTAGTTTATAAGGTGTATGTAGTGCATAAACAGTATTATTCAGATGTAATATACTTAGTAGACATGCGTAATTGTGCACACAAGGGCAGAATGTATACGTGAATTTACCACATACGCGAAGGGTCTGGGAACGTAAACCTCGCGTGAATTAAGGGCTTACCTGTATTTCCATTTCTTGGCGATATAGGACTTATCAACCATATCTTACCAAAAAATATATTACATACTGCAAGATGCTTAACAAGTATTTGAGCCAGGAAGAGAGGGTCTGTATTCTCACTCCAAGGGAACAGAATGTTCCAATCAAGGATATATGTGCATGTGTAGGGCACTCAAAAGCCACCAACTGCCACCTTCTTGCTGCTGCGTGGAAGCTAGGGCCAAACAATACTTCTGCCCACAAACCAATCCCTGGTCACCTTAGGAAGCTAGGGCCGAACGATATTTCTGCCCAGAAGCCAATCCCTGGTCACCTTTGGACATTGCTGCACACAGACGTAATCATAAAGAGGGAGGTACAGAAGGAGCCCACAATTCCACCAATCTGCACAAGAACATTTCCACCCAGACCATACATCACTGGCTACAGAAGGATCTCTGCTTGCCATCCCGCAGTGGTGCCCTTAACCCCTTAACCGCAGGGCGTCACTTTCGTGATGCTTGGGCGCAATGGATCATACCATGAGGCGTCACTTTTGTGATTCTGTGTTATTTTGAATTCTCCCGGGCTTACAAGTGGTGGCTTGTATCATCTATCAGTACTGCCAATGTCCAACACTAGTCAGCACTCCTAATCTCATCTGTACTCCCATCCATTGTTGACAATTTAGCCATTTTCCCCCGGTCTTGACTCCCCTCCCTACCTCCCCTCCATTTCCCTCTCCTCTCGCCTGCCCGGCCGCACTGCGCTAAGCAAATCTTCCCCGGAATTTTCCACTGATTTCATCTATTGAAATAAGCCCTATGCCCTATTCTTATACCAAATAATATATACAAAAAAGAAATAACGTAAGTGATGGTGCCATACACCTGGAATTGGCTAATTATCACCTGACAACACCTCACGTGAACTCGTTCGCTAATTTTCCCCGGTAATTTACCTTGAAATATGCCATATAATCTATTCTCGTAATAAAAATATATATATGAAAGGAAGGGAGAAGCCTAAGTGATATTTACATTCACCTGGAACTACTGTACCTAATTTCTTATGTATTGTCTAGATTTCCTGCCAATCATTTCAGAGCGTATATATTAGCAGCTGTCACCACACTGACACTGGCAGCGTTGCACTCCTCCTAGGCCACCACAGCATTCAGTTTACTGTCGTCTTTCAAGGTGAAACCACATCGGATTCGCGCCTGTCCAATTCCGCCGCTTTTTAGCTCCATGCAATGGGCCCTGTGACCTCTACCCCTACTAAACCTTGTGTGGAAAGGGGTAAAGGAATAAGTGAGTGCTGTGGAACATGAACTGGCTAATTTATCAATGATTATGATGGACATTGACTATGATCTTTCTGGTGACTAAAACAGTGCAAGTGGAAATGTAAATAATGTGTAAACAGCAAGTGAAAGCAATGAATGTAAATATAACTGAATAGTGGAAAATAGTTTTATAAGTTACTGCAAGTGACAGTGCATGATATAGTGTAAATAAAATAGACATGTAAATAATGTAAATAAAATAGAGAAAGTAAATAGAAATGTAAATGAGTAGTATTATAAGAATACGAGTATATATACTAGGAGTAATGAGAGTGAAAGTTTCACTCTAGCATGTATGAATACTATGAGTTGTGAAAGTGAAAGTGACAGATTCGTTCTCAACGCTAGCATGCAGGACGAGAAAGTGAATGCTACGTATTTTACTGAAAGAGAAATTGAATGCCTACAGTGACAATAAACCACTATTACTAAAGGAAACTTATGGATAAAGACTGCAGATATACATAAGTGTTATATAGTGATAAGAATATAAAGTGTGAGTGTTTTTATGAATAATAAATGACAGAATACCAGTGGGGAATGAGCGCAAGTGGGAAGCTTGCACGCGCTTGTAATTTTCATTGCTTTCACAGTTTTCTTTTTTTTTTTGGAGTATGGATTCCAAACTATTTGAAAATCATAGAATAGTGTTTCTAGTGATAATATCAGGCTGTGGTAATCATATTACGAGGTGTCGGGAAGTGTAAAGTGGAGACTTCATTACCCAACTTCAGAGGTCTCAAGTCCTACGGTACTCGACGAAGGCTCAACAAACATCCCAGGAGAAAGCTGAAGGTATGTCCCATAGGCATATGTAATTATATTATTCTAGGACTAATAACTGATTTATGGCAAATATTTTTAGAAAGTCTGTCGGAGCGCGAATATCCTAGCGGGACATGCAAGTCACGCCCAAACAACCCCGCGGTTTTGGGGTTAACCCCTAGGCAGCAGGCCACGTCATATGATGCGTTGGTAGAGGCCTACAGTCCACGTCATATGACGTTTTAATTTTTCACGGGCATGTTTGAACTTCGTAGTGTGCCATATGGACTCAGAGTATTGTCCCGGCATGGCTGGTGAGCAGAGTCACTTTGGCTGGCTAGAGGAGGGGGTGGGGGTGGGGGAGGGGTGGGAGGGCAGCCCAGCAGTGAGGAAGGCTGTGGAGGAGGGTGGTGGGAGGGCAGCCCAGCAGTGAGGAAGGCTGTGGAGGAGGGTGGTGGGAGGCCAGCATAGGAAGTGTGTGGCCTTGGAACCAGTTGATACTGGTTCAGGGTAGAGGTAGGGATGGGGTGGGGTGGGGTGGTGGGTAGGGCTACTAAGGGGCCATGAGGGGTGTGGGGGAGAGTGTATGGGTGCTTGAGTACACTTGTACTGATTATAGCAAGCCTTTAGGGAGTATCACATTGTCATGAAGTACTAAAAACAGTGAAATAATGTGTAAATAGTGTGTAAATAATTGTGAATACCTAAAGAGACATAAGTCTGTTAGAAAATAAATATCATGAAAACATAAAAAAAGCCGATCTTTATTAGTTACATTCTTGTGCTTTTTTGCTATTTTAGTTTTAATATTGTGTTTATACGGCATTGTGAATTAGTGAGAGAAACAAAGACACACTCAAAACTTATTTTGGCACAAGAGGATCCTCCCTTCTCCCTCCACCACCACTGCCAACACACCACCGCGACCTGGAACACGCTCAGCCCAGCCGCCATGCACCTGCTCCCTCACACCACGCCACCACCTCTAAATTGCCAACAGAGAGTAAGTACATGTTTTTTTATGTGTTTTTTGTCATTTGTGATTGATGTGTAATGAAAAAATATATATTTTGTGGAAATTCAATTTTCCTGAAAATAACCCAGTTCTGGGACGTGGATAGGTCTACCCATGCCCTGTGCCTAGGGGTTAATCTATTACTAACTTGGAAGATGAGGCACAAGCGACTGAAATTTGCCCATCAATACAAAGACTGGACACCTGAGATGTGTGAGTAAGTCATGTTCAGTGATGAATCCACATTTGGATGCATCAGAAGAAGGCGAAGTAGGGCGAGATGGATAGCAAGAGTGGACGTGTACGACGTCCGCTACATCATCAAGACAGTAAAACACTAAGATTCTGTCATGGTTCGGGGTTCCTTCGCTGGTGTAAAAAGAAGTGCGAGCCTCTACTTCCATGGAACACAACAATGAACTCGGACCGCCACATCCATGTGCTAGAGGAAAAATTGCTCCTCTGTTACGAAAATGAAGAAAGTAAATATCTAATGCAAGATTCAGGTCCGTGTCAACATGTCAAAGAAAACTATGAAATGGTTTGCAGACCATAAAAAAACTGTCTTAGACTGTCCCAGTAATTTCCCAGACCTGAGTCCAATAGAAAACTTATGGGTCAAAATGAAGAATGATTTGGAGGACAAAGAACACCTTACCAGTACTCGGCCTGATGTTACGCACTGGTAACAAATCACACATAACAATCACTATCACACACATTCCCCACCAGTCATCCCCCACAGTACCACACAATTACTCTCCACCGGTACAGTACACCACATCACTAACATACCCATCTTCATCCTGGGGGTGATTTCAACTCCAAGTCGTTGGCCTGGCATGTCAACATCCCTGACACAGACAGAGGGCTGGTACTAAAATCCCAAACAGATAATCTTTTCATACTCAATAATCTCTATCAATATACCCATATCCCACACCAAGCCCTCTTCCTCCCATCATCCCCAGACATCACCTGCTTCCCAAACCTCGCCCCCACTACATCCTGGAGAGTGGTCAAAACCCTAGGTTCTGATCACCTCCCAATCATCATCACTACCAAAACCAGAATCACTCCAGCTGGCCACAAACACATACACTAATTATAAGAGAGCCAACTGGGAGGCCTTTGTAAATGAAACAGAACAACATTTTGAAACACTAAACAGTACACCCATCACAAACATCAACACTGCTGTGCACACTTTCAATACATTTACACAAAACACAGACAAAAACACATCCCTAGAGGCAACAGAAAGAGACATAACCCCAACTTCACACCAAAAATTCAAGGCCTCATCAGACAACAGGACACACTGTGACACTCCCTAACACCCCATACACAAGACACTGTACAACAAATACAAGCACTAATAAAATATCAGAACAGCAAACACTACACTGAAAAAATTACCTCCCAACACTTGACCACAAAACAAACATCAGCAAACTCTACAAAACACTAAACAGCATCACACTTTCCAACAGCAACACTACACAATCACAGACTGCCATCACAACAACAGACACCAAACCCTCAAACAAACAACAAGCAAACACTCTCATCAATCACTTTTCAAAAGTCAGCCATCTAAACCCCCATCCAGAAGACCGACATATCATCCGACGTAAGAGACAGCTCCCCGCAGACCCAGACTACGCACCTTTCACTTAAAACCAGACGAAGCACATCATTAGCAACCTGAAGCACTCATCTGCCTGTGGACCAGACAACATAAGCAACATTCACCATAAACACCTTGGACTGCAAGGCATACAAGCACATATCAAACTACAGCTACTCACACAACATAACACCCAACATCTGGAAGCATGGCATTATCATCACTATCCCTAAACCCAACAAAGACCCCACGTTACCCTCTTCAAACTCCTCTGCACCCCCTCTGAAGTCACTGAACGACTGGTACTACAACTAGCCACACCCCACACTCCCCTAGCCCAATCACAACATGGCTTTAGGCCACTACACTCCACAAACATCCTTCTTACAGACCTTACAAAGAGAGTTTT
Organism: Coenobita brevimanus; assembly: GCF_032717465.1. Classification (NCBI taxonomy): domain Eukaryota; kingdom Metazoa; phylum Arthropoda; class Malacostraca; order Decapoda; family Coenobitidae; genus Coenobita; species Coenobita brevimanus. The sequence goes on along the minus strand of NC_137024.1, from coordinate 50,439,582 downwards.
TGATGACATGAATTTGCCTAGGCCACCACACAGAACACTCCTAGTCACACTAGACATCAGCAAAGCTTTTGATGCCATCCCCCGCCACAACCTCACAAACAAAATACTCAACACAAACATGCACAATAATGCAAAAAGATGGTTGGCAAACTACTTAGCAGGCAGATGTGCAAATTTAACATTTGCCGGTCAGTCTTCTAGCATCAGAACTTCACAAACGGAGTCCCCTAAGGATCTGTTTTGTCCCCTACACTCTTTAACCTATACATGCACGACATACCCATACCCCACACACCACAGATACACATAGTTTCCTAAGCAGATGATATAATACATGTACACACCAAAACACAAACACAGCTGCACACATCCTCCAACCTTACCTCAACATACTACAAGAATGGTTCGCCATAAACATGCTCAAGATAGCCCCAAACAAATCTACAGTGACCCTTCTCACAAACTGGATAGCAGAACACAATCACATGCCACACCTCACCATAAAAAACACTCCCCTACCACACACACACACACACACACACACACACACACACACACAAAATCCTTGGTGTAACATACAATACATTAATGTCATTTAAACAACACATCACAAACATTAAAAATAAAATAACACCAAGACTCAATGCCTTGAGGTCACTTGCCCATAAAACATTTGGACACAACAAAGAAACCACCACCACAGTATACAAACAATACATATTGTCAGTGATGAATTATGCAAGCCCTGCTTGGGCTCCTAACTTCACCAAAACACACTACAACACTCTACAGACCATACAAAACAAGGCCCTAAAAATAATCACAGGCTGCACAACTACAACACTCACAGACCACCTACATCAAGAAACCAAAGTCCTCAAAGTCAAGGATCACCTAGACATGAGAGGCACCCAGTTCCTCGCTGCAGCCTCCACAAACCCGCAACATCCACTACATTACACGGCAGGACATCCACCCACATCAAGCAACATCAAAACAACACCCAGCACACAATATCATACACAAATACTATCATCTCTCCCCATTCATCCACCTCAGACCAGCTTCCAGAAGCATATCCACACTCAGATCATTTGCCGCTCCATTCAGTCACTTAAAGACAACATACAGCTGCATGCACGGCCTCCTGACATCCACCCTTCTGAATCCTATCTCCCTTGTGAGGACAGGGTCCACCTGGCCAGGCTGAGATGTGGGCACCATCCAGCCCTCTTAAGCTACCAGAAGAGGCTGGATGACTCCGTCGCTGATGCATGTCCAGGATGTAACACAGCACCCCATAATATTAAGCACATTATGGAAGACTGCGCTGAACACAATCACCTACGCCAACAACACAACATACACTCTTTGAGAGCTCTGTGGGAAAGCCCGGTCTCAGCCAAGGCCTTCCTAAGGGACTCGGGGCTGTTTGGCCAGACTGCCCAGGGAACAACTACTACTACTACTACTACACTGACAGATCATATTAGACTCCCAATATTTCAAGAATCTCGCCAGAAGCATGCCACACAGACAACAGGTCATCAAAACCCGTGGCCATATGATTAAGTACTAACTGTCAATAAATGGTAAGTGTAATCATGTCTTACTGACCTTTTACACAGAATTTTCATCTTTTCTTTGCCGGGTCTCAAGGTTGCTTGCCAATACTGTATTGGACCGCTAACGGTGATGAGTGTGAAGTCCAAGAAAAACATTTGTCAAGGTTTGGAGTTGTGCTACATACATATATACTATATTGCACATAAGTAATTCACAGTCAATAATGCAGATGACAGAGAAAGACAAAAAGACAGACAAATGGTTCAATACAGAATGACTGTGGGTGGGTGAGTGGGTAGTGAAATGTGGGTTGAGACGTGTCTCCATAGCCCTGCTGTGGTACTCTTGTGATAACACAACCCGAACAGCCCCTTAGAGGCCATCAATCTGGAAACTCAAAAAGTTCACTAATGAGCCCCCAATACTATACTTGCATGTGCAAATATCTATTGAAAAAAGACCATGAACCTTTGTTACAAACATACAAATTCGGTATCAATAGCAGCCTACAATTAATACAGAAAGATAGAAAGGCAGACAGACAAAGTTAGATAGATAGCCTTACAGAATGAGACCAAGGGTGGATGAGAGTGAGTAGCAAAATGGGTTGAGAAGTGCATTGAGCTTTAGCCACGCCAAGATGCTCATGTGATAGTACAGCCAAAACACTCCCTTCAGAGTACATCAGATCAAATTCAGACTCTTGGGCCCCCACTGGCTGCATGTGCACAGTTTTGTTAACCCTCTCAGGAAACCTGGCCTGCACACCCCTACTCCCCCTCCTGGTTTCGATCCAGCCAGATATATCCACCTCGCTGAAAGTATGGTTTATACTTTTTGTTACAGAATGGGCCCTAATACAGAAAACAATTATTCCTTTGTTGCATTGGAAAGCCAAAAGGTGTAGCTTTCTTTTGTTCTCGGGATGTCAATTTGCAAACTTACAAATTTAAGTAGATATAAGTGTGAGAAACTATATTACGTTCATTAACAAAGAAATTGGAACTTTTGGGGGATGTAAAATATCATTATATGAAATACAATCCCTCTTCTGTTTGACTTATTTTGCATTATGTTGTCAAATTTCTCATGATATAGTGTACAGAGCACATGAAAGTTTGCTATAGTACGGTTTTCTGGTCTCAATCAAAGCGAGATTTATTGTAATACTGTATATGGACCACAAAAAGTAAAAGACTTGTCATTTGCAACTTGCACCCACAAGACACACATTTACAGTTGGGCACATGATTGCCAGACATATAAGCCTATAATGTGTATGAAAGCATATTACACACCTCTACTTTCTTGTGTTTTTTCATCCAGTGGTTCACATGCTTCTAAATGCATATGATAACCATGAGGGGGGTAAGTAGATCATCCGAGTAAAATGGGTATGAAGACAGCATGAGGGTTAAGCTTTTTCAGGGTTTGGTGTTCCATTACATGCATGCATGTAACAAAACTAAGTGCATACAAACATAAGTACATGCATACATACAAGCATATACATATACATTCTCATCAATAGCACAGTTGGTATAAAAAGCTATAAAGGATAAAAAATAGACATATATCAATGGTTGAACACATAGACTTACAAACACTATCAATTGCCAGACACTTCAATCCAGGAAGGAGTGGCTACAAACAAATTGCCTTCATGTCACCCTATCCCTTGCCCTTTCACTGCCCTTCCCCCAATTCACATCTCCGTATCTTATATACCTCTCCACTCCATCCCTCCATCTCATCCCTGGCCTCCCCCTCCCTCTCCCCCCAGTCCACCTCACTTACATACACTTACCTCGTTAGACTCTCACTCTCCATCTTCTCCATACGGCCAAACCACCTCAGTGTATTTCTCCTAACACTTTCTACCATATCTACATCTCACCACAATGCTCCTTCACTTCCTCATTTGTCAGTCTGTCTCTCCATGTAACTCCAAATGCTCCTATCAAAATAACTCATTTCAACTGCTCTCACTCTTGACTTGTGCCCTTCCAACAAAGTGCAACCCTCAATTTCATTCGTTAGAGTTGGTATCACATTACTATCAAACAGTGACATTTTTACTTCCACGCTCACTTCCCTGTTTCTTATCACTGCTTTCTAAGAGCCAGCAACTTTCCTTCTTTGTTGAACCCTTTCAAGCACTTCATCCTCCAAATTTCCATCCTTATTCATTGCATTCCCCAAGTATATAATGCACTCACATTTTCCATTTCCTCATCATCCAACTTCACTGAACATTCAGTGACTTCATGTCTCTCAAAGACCATAACTTAACTCTTCCCTACATGCACCTTTAGATTCCATTTCTTACAGACTTTCCCAAACTCATTCACCAAGCCTTGCAGTTCCCCTTTGTCTTCACTTAATAATGCAGTATCATCTGCAAACAACAGGCCAGGAAGTTTCCAAACGCTTCCCTCTCTCATTAGGGCCACTCTAACATGCACTGCCCTACCTTGTATCCATATACAGATTGAACAACCATGGAGACATGACACATCCCTGTTTCAATCCAACATTCAGACAGAAAAATTCACTCAGTTCAATATTAAAACATACTGCAGCCTTGGCACCCTCATACATACTCTTCATGGGATTCAACAACTTCCCATTTACTCCATATTTTCTACAATCCTTATCTATCCACTATGTCATATGCTTTCTGCAAATCCATGAAGGCTGCATACTTCTTTCCCTTCTCTAGAAGCTTTTCCACTAAAGACCTAAGGATGAATATCTGGTCTACACAACCTCTTTCCTTCCTAAAAACCTCCCTGTTCTCCAATTTAACACAATGAGACCAAAGGCAAATGAGACAAGGTAGTGAAACGTGTTGCGAAACACGTCGAGTTTTAACCCTAACGGGGCACTACTGCAACAGTGAGGCCAACGCCCCATCAGTGAACATCAATTTGGACCAAACTGGGAATGTCAACTACCAGACCCCTTGTGGTTAGGCTCGCAAAGTTTCATTATAAACATGCGTCAATTTTCTGAATTGCTACATACACAAATACAGTAGACATACTACAGTATACATATAAGGTACAGGCAACCCCCAGTATCAAAACAACCAAGCTCCAAATTTTTGCTTACCTGAATAACCATTTTTTTTTTTTTTTTAACCACCAAAACCCTTTTATCTAAATCAGCATTCTTGTTAATCTGAATTTCCAATACACAAAAATACCCCTATACTTTTTTTTTTTGTTTTAACTGTACTTATACTTAGCAAGCAGACACAAAAAAATGCCCACCCAACCCTCTTGAAAGTGTGCCTGAATTGTATTTTTTTGCATCAAACACTTCAAGTGATCAACATTCTTGTGTATCTGGGAATAACCCTCTATGACCACTTGATATAACCCAAGTGTTATTGCATTATATGAAACCTGTTGCAGGTGACATCTATCTATCTATCTATCTATATACCTAGGCTGCTTCCCCCAAGGAAAGGGAGGTAGCTGAGACAGGACGACACACTCCCCATTTACTCATCCATTCAAACACATTCATTCGCATCTTAGCCCCAAAGGGGAGAACGGACAGATCCTCACCGTACCACACCGCACAAGGGTCAACTGCGCAATGCAATCAGTGACATCCGCAGCAGGGCCCGATAGCAGAACTGGTTTACCCCTGCCACATCATAACAGACCCATCCCCTTACCCGCACCTGACCTGACTAGCTGATCAGACCAAATGCGGGAGAATATCCCCTCGGGGCTGCGTCATCACTTATTCATTCACAATTTCTCTCCATTTATTTCTGTCATGCACAGCCACTCTTCCTTGCTCAACAGACATTCCTCTCGCATCCAGCGCTCTCTTCACACTGTCCATCCATCTTATTCGTGGTCTACCTCTCAGCCTTACACTTCTCACATCAGATCTAGTTATCTTTTTCACCAATCGCTCATTATCCATTCTCTCCATGTGCCCAAACCATCGCAACACCCTCTGCTCAACTCTACCAGCCATCTCCCGAACAACTTCAGTTCTCCTTCGCACTTCATCATTTCGCACTCGATCCATATGCGTCACTCCACACATACTCCTCAGACACCTCATCTCCATTACATTCAAACTTTTCCTCTCTGCTACACCCATATTCCATGTTTCAGCCCCATATAAAACAGTCGGTACCACAACACCCTCATACAGCCTTCTCTTTACATCCATTCTAAGCGAACGACATTTAAACACTTTTTTCATTCCTCCCAGCACCTTTCCTACTTCATTTATTCTAAACTTCACTTCTGCATCTATTCTTCCATCCACAGCAACATGTGACCTTAGATATTTAAAACACACTACCTCCTCAAGCAACTCACCATTCAAAACTATATTCATCCCCCTACCATCTATCAACCTCGTACACTTCATCACTTTACTCTTATTCTCATTTACTTTCAATTTCCTCCTTTCACACACCCTTCCAAACTCCTCTACCAACTGTCTCAATCTCTCCCCTGAATCAGCCACCAGTGCAGTATCATCTGCAAACAGCAGCTGCTTCAGATTCCACTCTCCACCATCAACATTCACCAGACTCAGACCTCCACCTAAAACTCTTGTATTCACTTCCATTACAACACCATCCACGTAAATATTAAACAACCAAGGCGACACCACACATCCCTGTCGCAGCCCCACTCTCACGGGAAACCAATCACTCACAGCATTTCCCACTCTTACACATGCTCTACTATTTACATAAAAACTTTTCACCCCTTTTAGTAACCTACCATCAAGTCCATACAATCTTAAAACAGTTCACAAAGCCTCCCTATCAATTCTATTATACGCTTTCTCTAAATCCATAAATGCCCAAAACACATCCTTGCCTTTTGATAAATACTTTTCACACACTTGTCTCAAAGCAAACACCTGATCAACGCATCCCCTCCCTCTCCTAAAGCCACACTGCTCATCACCAATCACTCCCTCTGTACCCTCTCTAACTCTCATAATTAACACTCTACCATACACCTTACCTACAACACTCAACAGACTTATACCCCTGAAGCTAGTACATTCATACTTATCACCCTTGCCTTTATACAATGGGACCACACAAGCACTTGTCCAGTCAATTGGCACTATACCTTTCTCAAAGCACACATTCAACAATCTTACTAACCAGTCAACAATAGTCACTCCACCACCCTTCAGGCATTCCACAGCACACCCATCCATACCTGCAGCTTTCCCTGTTTTCATCTCCTTTACTGCCTTCTCCACTTCCTCCTTCGTGATCAAAGAATCATTCAACTCTCCCAACACATTTATTCCTTGCACCCTTCCATCCACCACAATCTCAGCCACCCTTTCCTCCTCTACATTTAACAATCTTTCAAAATACTCTGCCCATCTCTTCCTTATTGCATCCATCTCAATTTACATCCTTCCATCCTCTGCTTTTACTCGTTCTTCCTTCCCAGACTCTCCCTTTCGCACTCTTTTCACCTCCTTCCAAAACATTTTCTTATTCTGTTGAAAATTCTCGTCAGCCGCCTACCCCACCTCTCATCGGCTGCCACTTTAGCATCACGCACAGCCCTTCTCGCTCTATTCCTCTTTTCCTTATACCTTTCATATGACATCTCATCCTTCCTCTGCAGCCACACTTCATATGCACGTCTCTTCTCAGCCACAGCCATACTTACTTCCTCACACCACCATTCACTTCCTTTTCTTACACCACCACCCACACGTCTCACACCACACACCTCTTCCGCATGCCCCACCACAGCACTCAAACAACTGCCATTCCTCCTCCACGCTGTCATTTTCCCAATCGTTCACTGCGTTCCACTCATCTTTCAATCTCCTGATACTCTATCTTTTTCTCTCTTTTATCCAACCCACTCACTTCCAAAATCTCCCTGCCACACCTAACCCTCCTAGCTCTCACCCATCTCTTACCTACTCTTAACTTTCCCTCCACCAGGTAGTGGTCAGACATACCTCCACCCTCCCCTCTCAGAACTCTCACATCCAACAATCTTCCTATTACATTCCTAGACACAACCACATAGTCCATCAAAGCTCTATCAACAACCCTTCCACCCTCCTGTCTCACCCATGTATACTTATAAATATCTTTTTTCTCAAACAGCGTATTCCCAATCACCATCTCTCGCTCAACACACATCGCTATCATTCGTTCCCCATTTTCATTTCTTCCAGGCACACCATGCATACCAACTACACCTTCAACTGCTACATTTCCCACTCTAGCATTCAGATCTCCCATCATTACCACATTCACATTCGCTCCAAAACTCTGCAGGCACTCATCAACATCATTCCAGAAAGACTCCCTCTCTTCTTCATCTCTTTCACTACCAGGCCCATATGCACTCACAAACACCCACAACTCACATTCAAATTTCGCTTTCACCCACATCAGTCTCGATGACACCTCTTTCCATTCAATCACACATTGCTGTACTTCCGGACTCACTAACAAGGCCACACCTTCTCTTGCCCTTCCTCTATCAACACCTGACAATCTTCCATTCACACTTCCAAACATAGACTCCCCCTTCCCTTTCAACTTTGTTTCACTCAAAGCTAACACATCCAACTTTCTTCTCACAACATTCTCCCAATCTCCTCCCTTTTAGCCTCAATCATACTACATCCACCCACATTCATAGACCCAATCTTCAGGGTACAGGGATAACTCCATCCCCCATCCCTTTCTCTGGCCTGTCTCTTTTTAGGAACTAAAAAACAGAAGAGGGGGTCTCTAGTCCCCTCACCTCACCCCTTTTAGTCGCCTTTTACGACATGCAGGGAATACGGTGGCAGTATTCTTCCTAACACATACTTTATTTAATTAGTAACTATGACTGGATATAAGTGCTTTAGGTAGCTTAAGTGACATGAAAATCTAATACAGTAAGATCACTTAAATTAATCCCATATAGTCCAGGTGCCATTAACAGTTATTCAAATCCTGATGCAAGTGTTGTGCTTCTTTTAGCATTTAATGTGACTGCTTATGTACTTGGGGAGAAGGACTTAGGTCACACATTATAACCCTGTACGATATTTGTGTGTGGAGAGTGAACTGAGTGATTTTTCCTATTTGAAGGTTGGACTGAAACAGGGATGTGTTATGTCTCCTTGGTTGTTCAATCTGTATTTGGATGGGGTTATAAAAGTGATACAAGGTAGGGCACTGGATGTTGGAGCGGCCCTAGTGACAGTGGGCAGTGTTTGGAAACATGTACTGTTGTCTGCAGATGATACTGTGTTGTTATGTGAAGATGAAGGGGAGCCACAAGGCATGGTAAATGAGTTTGGCAGAGTATGTAAGAAATGTAATCTAAATGCGAATACAGGAAAAAGTAAAGTTATGGTCTTCGAGCGAAGTGAAGTCAGTGAATGTACAGTGAGACTGGATGAGGGGGAAATGGAAAATGTGAGTGCGTTGAAGTACTTGGGTAGTGTGATGAGTAAGGATGGAAGTTTAGAGGGTGAAGTGCTTGAAAGGGTGAAACAGGGAAGAAAAGTTGCTGGTTCCTTGAAAACAGTGATATGAAACAGGGAAGTGGGCATGGAAGTGAAAAAGCTACATGACAGTATTGTGATACCAACTCTTAACGTATGGAAGTGAAGATTGGACCTTGTTGGAGGAAGAGAAGTCAAGAATGAGAGCAGTGGAAATGACTTATCTGAGAGGAGCACGTGGAGTTACATGGAGAGACAGACTGACAAATGAGGAAGTGAAGAAGCATTGTGGTGTGGATGTGGATATGATAGGAAGCATTAGGAGAAACACACTGAGGTGGTTTGGTCATGTGGAGAGGATGGAGAGTGAGAGACTTATGAGAAGAGTGTATGTGAGTGAGGTAAAGGGGGGGGAGAGGGAGAGGGAGGGCAAGGATGAGATGGAGGGATGGAGTGGAGAGGTATATGAGAGAGGGGGGAGCGGGGGAGCTGGGAGAAGGGCAATGAAATGGCAGGGGACAGGGCGACATGGAGGCGATTTGTTTGTGGCCACGCCTTATGGGATTAACCCCTTAACCGCGGGGCGTCACTTTCGTGACGCTTAGGAGCAATGGCTCATACCGTGGGGCGTCACTTTTGTGATTCTGTGTTATTTTGAATTCACCCGGGCTTTCAAGTGGTAGCTTGTATCATCTGTCAGTACTGCCAATGTCCAACACTAGTCAGCACTCCTAATCTCATCTGTATTCCCATCCATTGTTGACAATTTAGCCATTTCTCCCCATTCTTGACTCCCCTCCCTACCCCCCGTCAATTACCCTATCCTCTCGCCTGCCCGGCCGTGCTACGCTAAGTAAATCCTCCCTGGAATTTTTCACTGATTTCATCCATTGAAATAATCCCTATACCCTATTCTTATACCAAATAATATATACAAGAAAGAAATAAGGTAAGTGAGAGTGCCATACACCTACAATTGGCTAATTATCACCTGACAACACCTCACGTGCATTTGTTTGCTAATTTTCGCTGTTTATTTCCCCTTGAAATGTGCTGTATCATCTATTTTCGTAATAAAAATATATATAAGAAAGGAAGGGAGAAGCCTAAGTGATATTTACATTCACCTGGAACTACCTAATTATTGCAGGCCACCACACTGTATTCTACGCTAAGTAAATCTTCCCTGGAATTTTCCACTGATTTCATCCATTGAAATAAGCCCTATCCCCTATTCTTATACCAAATAATATATACAAAAAAGAAATAAGGTAAGTGATAGTGCCATACACCTGGAATTGGCTAATTATCACCTGACAACACCTCACGTGCACTCGTTCGCTAATTTTTGCTGTTTATTTCCCCTTGAAATATGCCATATAATCTATTTTCGTAATAAATATACATATAAGGAGGGAAGGGAGAAGCCTAAGTGATATTTACATTCACCTGGAACTACATAATTTATAATGTATTGTCTAGATTTCCTGCCAATCATTTCACTGCTATATATTAGCTGCTGTCAAGAGGCTGACGTTGGCAGTCATGCATTTCCCTAGGTAGGCCACCACCCCGGCCCACCCTTATCAGTTCACTCTCATCTTCCAATGTGAAGGTATGTCTGTTTGCTCCTGCTAACTTCAGTCACTTTTCACTCCCATGCAAAGGGCCCTGTGACCTTTACCCCCTACTAAACCTCGTGTGGAAAGAGGTAAAGGGCTGACAATTGATAAAAGAGTGACTACGATCTTTCTATTGAGTAAAACAGTGCAAGTGGAATTGTAAATAATGTGTAAATAATGTGTAAACAGCAAGTGAAAGTAATGAATGTAAATATACGTGAACAGTGGAAAATAGTTTTATAAGTTACTTCAAGTGACAGAGCATAACACACTGTAAATAAAATAGAAATGTAAATAATATAAATAAAATAGAGAACGTAAATAGAAATGTAAATGAGTAGTATTATAAGAATATGAGTATATACCCTAGGAGTAATGAAAGTGAAAGTTTCACTCTAGCATGTATGAATAATATGAGTTATAAGAGTGAAGGTGAAAGTGACATTCACTCTCAATGCTAGTATACAGGACGAGAAAGTGAATGCTACATATTTTACTGAAAGAAACTGAATCCCTACAGTGACAATAAACTACTACTACTGAAGGAAACTTATGGATAAAGACTGTAGATATATATAAGTGTTATATAGTAATAGAAATATAAAGTGTGAGGGGTTTTATGAATAATAAATGACAGAATACCAACAGCGAACTAGCGCAAGTGGGAAGGTCATATGCGCTCGTAATTTTCATTGCTTTCACAGTGGGTTTTTTTTGAAATATGGATCCCAAACTACTTGATAATCATAGAGCAGTGTTTATAGTGTTAATATCTGGCTGTGGTAATCATATTACGGATTGTCGGGAAGTGTAAGGTGGAGACTTTGTTACCCAACTTCAGAGGTCTCCACAAGTCCTACGGTAATCGACGAAGGCTCAACAAACATCCCAGGAGAAAGCTGAAGGTATGTGCCATATGCATATGTAATTTTAATATTCTAGGACTAATAACTGATTTTTGGCAAATATTTTTTGAGAGTCTGTCGGAGCCCGAATAACCCCGCAGGACACGCAAAACATTGGGAAACATCCCCGCGGTGTAAGGGTTAAGGCATCTGGCAATAGATACATAGATAGAGATGATATGGGCACTGGACATAAACCCCATATTTGAGATGCTAACCAAAAGTTCTTGAAATTTAGAAGCAGGTCAGAAACCACATGTCACTGGGTGTGTGGTTGGCAGGTAGCAGTGTATGCACCCTTTGTTAGTGTGTCAAGTGGTGTTGCACAGGGTGATGCATTTGTTGCACGTGTATTTTTTTTACCGTTGTGTTTGGGTTAGATTGCGAAATCTGTTATCTAAAAAAACAGAGGATGTGAAACAGCAATGTGTGCGCTTTTGTTCTGTGTGAAACTCAGACAGAATGTGGCAGAAACTCATTAAATGTTAATACAAACATTTATTGACAATGCTTTGGGGATTACACAAACCTACGATTGGTTCAAGCATTTTAAACACAGACGAATGTCAACAGATGACGTTGCACGTTCTGGTCACCCTTTCACCAGTTCACCTCCTGACAATGTGGCCAAAGTTCATGCATCCATCCTTGAAGATCGCAGGAGGACAATCCACAATGTTTGTGACCTTGGTACCTACCATATGGAATATGACAATGCATTTTGTCTGGCGATGTGAGGCAAAAACATCCAGACAAATGGCGCACCAACAAATGTGTGCTTCATGACAATGCACCCGCACACACGGCCCTCGTTGTTCAGCAGTTGGCATAGAAAATGTACTGGTTGTCCCCCAAACCCCATCTTCAGTGATTTTTTCCTCTTTCTGAAAATGAAAATCCAGCTGCATGGACTAAGATTTGACACCACTGAGATGATCCAGGAGGAAATTGCAGAAGGTCCTGAACAAGCTGCTTTCAAAGGATTTGGGTGCTAAGTCAACTCTGTACCTTAAAATATGCTGGTTGTCCCCCAACTCCCACCTTCATCAAATCTGGCCCCCAGCGAGGGTGCTAAGTCAACTCCGTACCTTAAAATATCTTGGTTGTCCCCCAATCCCCACCTTCATCAAATTTGGCCCCCAGCGAGGGTGCTAAGTTGACTCCATACCTTAAAATATGCTGGTTGTCTAACCCCCACCTTCATCAAATTTGGCCCTGAGCGATTTTTTCCTCTTTCTGAAAATGAAAATCCAGCTGCAAGGACTAAGATTTGACACCACTGAGAAGATCCAGGAGGAAATTGCAGAAGGTCCTCAACAAGCTGCTTCCAAGAGATTAGGGTGCTACGTTGACTCCGTACCTTCTTTACCCCTGCACAATTGACAACTTCATATGCTGGTTATATTTGCCCTTGTGTAAAGTACAACTCTCATGTGTGGAGAGGCTCCCCACATACAGCTCTTCTCAATAAGGTGGAGTCAAAGGCTTTTCATCTCATTAACTCTCCTCCACTTGCTGGCTCCCTTCAACCTCTGTCTCTCTGCTGCACTGTTGCATCTTTATCACTTTTCTATCACTACTTCAATGGTCTCTGCTCCTCTGAACTGTCTGCTTGCATCCTTCCACCTCTATGATGGATGTGTTGCACCCATCTAGAAACAAACTCTCATCCCTTTTCTGTCCAACTCTCTAATGCAAGAGCCGACTGTTACTCCCAGTCCTTCATCTATTCGACAGATCAGCACTGGAACTGTCTCCTCCTGTCTGTATTTCCTATTTCCTATGATCTCCAGTCTTTCAAATGCAGCATGTCCAGGCATCTCAAAATGAATGGATCTTGAATTTGGCTCTCTTTTGTATAATTTTCGTTTTTTTCTTGGAAGGAACAATTTGTGGGCTCCTGACTCTTTTGTTCCTTGTTAAAAAAAAAAAAAAAAAAAAAAAAAAAAAAAAAAGATGCTCAAGGATTCCAGAATATGTTCCAATCCTAGGAGAAGCGCTGGGATCGAAGTCTGCACATCCAAGGAAACTACTTAACCCCTTAACCGCAGGCTCGTTTTGCTTTTCTTGCGGCTCCCGCGGGCATATTCGCGCTCCAACAGACTCTCTAAAAATATTTGCCAAAAATCAGTTATTAGTCCTAGAATATTAAAATCAAATATGTTTATGGCACATACCTTCAGCTTTCTCCTGGGGTGTTTGTTGAGCCTTCGTCGAGTACCGTAGGACTTGTGGAGACCTCCGAAGTTGGGTAATGAAGTCTCCACTTTACACTTCCCGACAACCTGTAATATGATTACCACAGCCTGATATTATCACAAGAAACACTATTCTATGATTCTCAAATAGTTTGGAATCCATACTAAAAAAAAAAAAAAAAAAAAAAAAAAAAAAAAAAAAAAAAATGGTGAAAGCAATGAAAATTACGAGGGCGTATGACCTTCCCACTTGCGATCGTTCGCTGCTGGTGTTCTGTCATTTATTATTCAAAAAAACACTCACAGTTTATATCTCTATTACTATATAACACTTATATATATCTACAGTCTTTATCCATAAGTTTCCTTCAGTAATAGTAGTTTATTGTCACAGTAGGGATTCAATTTCTCTTTCAGTAAAATACGTAGCATTCACTTTCTTGTCCTGTATACTAGCACTGAGAGCAAATGTCACTTTCACCTTCACTCTCATAGTTCATAGTATTCATACATGCTAGAGTGAAATTTTCACTTTCATTACTCCTAGTATATATACTCGTATTCTTATAATACTACTCATTTACATTTCTATTTACCTTTTCTATTTTATTTACATTATTTACATTTCTATTTTATTTACACTGTTATGCACTGTCACCTGAAGTAACTTATAAAACTATTTTCCACCGTTTACTTATATTTACATTCATTGCTTTCACTTGCTGTTTACACATTATTTACAGATTATTTACAATTCCACTTGCACTGTTTTACTCAACAGAAAGATCGTAGTCACTCTCTATCGATTGTCAGCCCTTTACCTCTTTCCACACGAGGTTTAGTAGTGGGTAAAGGTCACAGGGCCCTTTGCATGGGGCTACAAAGCTGCGGAAGTTAGCAGGAGCGAATCCGACGTCCTTTCACCTTGAAAGACGACAGTAAACTGATAGTGGTGGGCTGATGTGGCCTACCTAGGGAGAATGCATTATTGCCAACGTCAGCCTTGTGAGAGCTGCTAATATATACCTATGAAATGATTGGCAGGAAATCTAGACAATACATTATAAATTAGGTACAGTAGTTCCAGGTGAATGTAAATATCACTTAGGCTTCTCCCTTTCCTCCTTATATATATATATATTTTTATTACGAGAATAGATTATACGGCATATTTCAAGGGGAAATAAACAGCGAAAATGAGCAAATGAGTGCACATGAGGTGTTGTCATGTGATAACTGGCCAATTCCAGGTGTATGGCACTCTCACTTACCTTATTTCTTTATGGTATATATTATTTGGTATAAGAATAGGGCATAAGGCTTATTTCAATGGATGAAATCAGTGGAAAATTCCAGGGAAGATTTACTTAGCGTAGAATACAGTGTGGTGGCCTGCAATAATTAGGTAGTTCCAGGTGAATGTAAATATCACTTAGGCTTCTCCCTTCCTTTCTTATATATATTTTTATTACGAAAATAGATTATACGGCATATTTCAAGGGGAAATAAACGGCAAAAATTAGCGAACGAGTGCACGTGAGGTGTTGTCAGGTGATAATTAGCCAATTCCAGGTGTATGGCACTCTCACTTACCTTATTTCTTTCTTGTATATATTATTTGGTATAGGAACAGGGCATAGGGCTTATTTCATTGGATGAAATCAGTGGAAAATTCCAGGGAAGATTTACTTAGCGTAGCACGGCAAAGCAGGCGAGAGGAGAGGGTAATAGAGGGAAGGTAGGGAGGGGAGTCAAGAATGGGGAGAAATGGCTATATTGTCAACAATGGATGGGAGTACAGATGAGATTAGGAGTGCTGACTAGTGTTGGACATTGGCAGTACTGACAGATGATACAAGCTACCACTTGAAAGCCCGGGCAAATTCAAAATAACACAGAATCGCAAAAGTGATGCCCCGCGGTATGATCCCTTGCTCCCAAGCGTCACGAAAGTGACGCCCCGCGGTTAAGGGGTTAAAAGAGGATGGTGGCAATTAGGATGACATTTTTTTTTTCCCCCTTTTTTAGTAAAATTTCGGGAACTTTTGGGATGCACTGCATAATCCAAGTTACTGACTTGTCTGAATTCTGTTAATGGTGGTGTGCTTCTTTAATTTCTAAAGACCCCATTTTTCTGAAGCTATGTTCCACCACAGCCGGAATTCTGGATCGATTTTTCAACTTTTTCCAAGGGAAAATTTTTTCTTATATGCTATTTGAAGAGCTTGAATTTACACACCTGAAAATGCCAATCTCAGTCCCCTAGGCTTAAAGGTTACTGTAAAACTGTTGTCAAAGATTATAAGAGTCCCCCACACACGGTACGAGAAAACCAGAAAAAATCGGCTGAAGCCTGATTTTTACTAGAGAACTATACGAAAACCAATTAAATCAATATTAAATGTTTTACTGATGAAACTACAGGCAGGAGTCAGGAGAAAAAAAAAAAAAAACACCACTGTATTTCATGGCATATGACACAGCAGTATGAAAGATGCACCCAAATTCTGAAAGGGCAGTTCTGAGAAAAAAAGTTTGTCTCGACCATGACTGCAGAAGGGTTGCTTGATATGAGTACCGGAAGTTTTAAATCAAATATATACAGTACTGTACACACTCACCTTTAAGGATATCTATTTATGACTACTGATCAGTCATTGGTTTCTTTATATAAAAGACCAGTAAGAGAAAAGAAAACAAACGCCTCTTCCTTACAAAATGGTACTTTGTTCCAGGACACCACGTTGACACTGCTTATGAACAATCCAATTTCCTTCATACAACACAGAGAATTAATGTTCATCTCCATTAAACTGGAATTAATATGTATCAATATATAGAGATAAATATAATTTTTCTTGAAATTAACTGAAAACTCAATAAAATCTGTTCTTTCATTCAAGAAAATACAAAGGCCATTATAAGTAGAAATACACTTTATCTCAAAATCAACTGCTTTTATGTACATTAAAACCACAAACAACACAAACAGAATTTTTTAAAAGTCAAGTACAGTGAACATTTACAGCATTTTGTTTCCCTAAATTCCTAAAAGGACCACATACTCATCAGATTCGTAAGCAACACCTCCAATGTAATGGTATTTTCCCACATTTAGGCTTGACTCAGTGCAATATGAGACTACTGTAAGTAGCCCTTGATGTCTCTATTACCTGCACACGACACATTCACTTCCTTAGCTGAAAAAATGTACCAGTACTATAACAAACAAACCAAATGAAATATCCGAGTCTTTTGCTCAGCTGACAGGCAAAATACAAACATGTTCTGAACACTACATTGTCGCCAACATTAATTATTCATTTTCACTAACCCCTGAATACCTTTACAAGAATACAAATATGTAGCACTTCTATATACACATGAAACAAAAAGCAAATTACAATTGCTTACATATGAATTTCACTATAGCAGACTGTTTGGGAACTGGGTATGCAGCTGTCTCTACTCTCCTCCCTCAGCATCACTCCTTCACTGTCAGTTGTTTGACACACATCAACAGTTAACAAAGCATATTTAAGTGTTTACAATTTACTGTCAGGTCATTCACCTCAACACACATTGAGTACAGTACAGTATCCCTAGATTATTATTCATAACAGAGCCAAAGGCATGACCGGATAAGAAGCAACATCCTCTACTGTACCCATACACTACCTATACCCATACCCAACCTATATGTACAGTACCCATTCTAATTTTGGCAGTGCTCTGCAGTCTTTTGGCTGTTTTTAAGACATCAAAACACACTGCAATATGAACTATAATCCTAAACACTCAGAAAACAATGCATATACAACAAAAAGCAAAACAATGTGCAAAACCCTACTAAAATGTACAGTACATCTCCTAATTTTGGCAGTGTTTTGAGGTCTTTCGGCTGTTTTTAAACATCAAAACACACTTAGTAATATGCAATATAATCCTTATTCTATCTATCTATCTATTGCCAGACGCCTCAATCCCGTTTGGGGTGGCCACAAACAAATCGCCTCCAAGTCGCCCTGTCCACCGCCATTTCACTGCCCTGCTCCCAACTCACACCCCCCTCTCTCATATACCTCTCCACCCCATCTCTCCATCTCATCCTCGGCCTCCCCCTCCCTCTTTCCCCCTCCACCTCACTCACATACACTCTCTTCATCAGTCTTTCACCCTCCATCCTCTCCACATGGCCAAACCACCTCAGTGTGTTCCTCATAACGCTTCCTATCACATCCACATCAACACCACAACGCTCCTTTATATCCTCATTCGTCAGCCCGTCTCTCCATGTGACTCCAAAGGCTCCTCTTAAATAACTCATTTCCACGGCTCTCACTCTTGACTTGTGTCCTTCCAACAATGTCCAAGCTTCACTTCCGTACGTTAAGAGTTGGTATCACAATACTGTCATGTAGTAACTTTTTCACCTCCATGCTCACTTCCCTGTTTCTTATCACTGCTTTCAAAGAACCAGCAACCTTTCTTCCCTGCTGCACCCTTTCAAGCACTTCACCCTCCAAACCTTATTGAATCCTTATTTAAAAAAAAAAAAAAAAAAAAAAAAAAAAGCACAGTGCCCCTCCTAATTCTGGCAGTGTTCTGCAGTCATTCAGCAGCAATTAGACATTAAAACACACACGGGAATATCCAGTGTAATGCCAGACACTAAGAAAACACTGCAAATACAAAAATCAACAAATATCCCACCTATAATGTACAGTACCCCTCCTAATTTTGGCAGTGTTCTTTGGTCTTTCAGGTGTATTTAGACACTGACCACACATGGGAATATCCAAAGTGATGCTAGACACTAAGAAAGCAATGCCTAAAAAACAAGTCCACAAAAAATCAATGAAGACAACAGTTGCAGTATTTTTAACCCCCCCCGGGAACTAAAAAAGTTTCTGAGACAGTAAGAGTAATGGTTGATTCAGTTCACAAAGAAATTTTTCTTCTTCAATTTCAATATGCCCCCTGGAAATTGGGTATATTGGTATAAATTGTATACCACCATCTTCGTTGGTGTTTATACTATAAGCTAAAAAAACACACAAAACTGATGATTAGCGGTACAAGAAAGGAGTGAGAATAAACTTGTTGGAGGGTAAAAAATACCTTCAAATAACTTCCCAATATCCTAGCTCAAAATTTTGACTGCACCAGTAGGCATATGTTTAAATGCAGAATTTCATGAGCTTCCTCGTGTCTGTTTCAGAATCTCGATACCACAAATAGTACTGTATTCAAATAAATTGCAAAAAACTAAAAAACTCATGCAGGGATGGTAGGCGACACAAGGGTGGGGGAGGACCGAGGAAGAGGGAGGGAAGAAAGCCAGCCAGTGAGCATGAGGAGGGATGGGAGGGGGGAGAAGCAAGGGATGCCATGGGACTTTCATCATTCAGCGAGGCGGCAGACATGTGCTTTTGCTCTGCTGGTGGGTTAGGCTCTGTGATACTTCTCCAAGGGCAGTACGTTCCCAATGATCTGGCACGCCAGGAAAATTTCACTGTTTGGTAAGGACCCATACAGCCATCCTCACTCAACTTGTAGTTTACGTCTGTTTTCCTTGTGTGCAGCTGGTATGTTTCCACTGCCTGGGGTGGCCAGGTGATTTCAACCACAGGTTAGGGATCCGTACAGCTATTCTCGTTCACCTTGTGGGTTAGGGTCTATTACCCGCGTGTGGAGAGAGAAGACGGTGAGCCACTGAATGAATTTTTTTTACTTTGTCGGCCAGCTGGCCACCAAAGCTGGAGCTTTTATGAATGGTTACAGACAAATAAATCTGGTTATGGTTATATCACAACCAATGCCTAATGAATGGGTAAGGAGTATGAACAGATATGGACTGTACAGATAACAGAAGGATCACTGTACACCAGGCCCTCCACATTCGAGGGGGTTAGGGGGGACAGACCTCCGCGAATGTAAATTTCCAGGAATGTTTGGTGCACCCTCCTGTAAATGCCTCTATGGCTGCAAATCACCCCTTGTGAGCAAGTGTGCACATACTGTGCCTAATAAACCATCTCTGGGACCTGAAAGCAGCATAAAATATCATAAATAGCTGATGACTTGCCCACACATGTGTGTGGGCATGTCATCAGCTACATACATATATACCCGAACTTGCAATCATACCCATTAACCCCTAACTGGCGGGCAATGTTACATAACGTCCATGCATGAGGAGGCGGGAGTCGTTATGTCATGTCCAGCCATTTTCTGTCCTAATATATTGGTGAAATTGGATGATATGACATCCTTGTCACCTACTGTCCTGCCCTCTAACCTCCCAGGCCTGGAAACAAGATAATAGAATATACATACATAAGCTGTAGTGTACTAAGAGTTCAAGCAAAATAGAATATACCATTTGTACATACATAAGTTTTATTGTTAACAGTTTCAGGTTAAACAGAAAACACATACTTAAGATTTTGAAGGTACTGAACAGCGTAAAGAATGCATAAATGATAAATTCAATGTTCAGTGATGAAGGAAAAGAAAATGAGTGAAGAGTCCACTAGCTTTGCCCCAGGCACGCCTAGTGATAAGCTGCCTGCCCATGCTCGTCCCTCGTTCCCCCTCCCCTCCTCCTCCTACAGCCAGCAGAGACATATTGTCACATAAGTAACACCTCTTACCTAAATTTTCATCCATTTTCAACAATTTATGCATGTTTAGGCTTACTCCATGATACTTTATTCTGAAAATATGCCACCCCACACGGTTGTTTAATTTTTGTCGCCCGCCCATGAGGGGTTAAATTCAGTCTTGGTTCCACAAAGGGGCAATCCGCAAATCATCAAAGCCCGCGAAAGTTGAATCTGCGAATGTGGAGGGAGTGGTGTATAGTGAAAACATCCACTGTTATGCCTTAGTAACACTGCTGCCTCCCAGCTGCTATGCCATACACACACACACACACACACACACACACACACACACACACACACACACACACACACACGCTGCACACAACACTTGTTCAGCATATTAAAGTGACCTACCATTGAACGTTATGTGACAGCTCTTAAGAAATGTGCAAGAAAAATGCAACACCATTCTCAAATAACAGAACATAATACTGTACACTGCAGTGGTTTGACCATGTGGAGAGGATGGAGAGTGAGAGTCTAACAAGGAGAGTGTATCTGAGTGAGGTGGAGGGGGAGGAGACGGAGGGGGAGGCCAAGGATGAGATGAAGGGATGGAATGGAGAGGTGTATGAGAGAGGGGGGTGTGAGCCGGAAGCAGGGAAGTGAAATGGCAGGGGACAGGGCAACATGGAGGAGATTTGTTTGTGGGCACCCCTCATGGCATTAAGGCGTCTAGCAATAACAGATGGATTGAATTTTGCTCTGGATATGCCAAGGTGAATTCCACATAAAGAGCTCGATAAATAAAATTATAGATGGATAGATACCGAGACACTGACATTCACTCTCCCACCCAACTCAGCTACACACACAATCTTTTTCATTAAATGTAATATCAAGATTTTATATCATTCCCTCAAACATTTCCTGCCAGCTCCAGCCGAAAGGTTAAGTGAGCAAGGGAGAGCCTTCGTCTTTCTTATCGTGTTTTATTCTAACAGTTTACTCAAAGAAGCTGCCAAGCATGGGCTAATCAAACTGCAATTATTCTCTTACACTCAAACCCTGATTTAAGAGACTAAATGGGGAATCAACTTGTCCCTTACTTGAAATTGTCCAATGTTTTACCTCACAGAAAGACAATCTTATTAAGAAATGCAATGATTGTTTCACTTATCTTACTTATTTATGTGATTATGAATATTATTTTACAGGTACTGTATAAAGAAACATATTTTAAGCAGTAAACTTTTTGAATAGTCCTGTCCATTTCTCAAGTAGAATATGGAGTCCCTTAAATCTGAAATCCCTTAAATGGAGGTCCCTTAAATCGAGGTTTGAGTGTATTACTATACTGCTAATGCAAAAGTTTTTATTGCATATGCGAAACTTTCCAAACTAAGGGCATTTGATTCAATTCACATGAACCCCCTCAGCATATGATGTTTCCTGAAGTGAATAAAACCGTCTGGCGAGCAAGATTAAATTTCCCTATAAAATACATTACAGTACTGGATAGAAGGGATAACGATATGTTATTTACTGAGCTCCTACCTGGACTTCTCCCACTTCCTCCCTAACTACACCCACACCACTCATACCCACACACACATGCACTGGGTTGCATTCATGCATTCACCATCGCCGATCATGATTGCTTTGCTAAGGCAGTAGTGAGGCACAAGATGAACAGGATCACTCATTCTGATCGCTTCATCTGTTGTGAAATGGCAGATGCTACTAGCCTGCTATGAATGCATACCAAGCACTGTTTATTCCAGATATTGTATTACTGGTATGTTACTCAGTAAATTTAATCCTATTTTCATAACAGTTACGTAACTGGCTCAGCCCTGAGTGGCTTAGACATTGCTAAAGTAATCTAGTAATGGCTGAAAAATACAGGATGGCTGTAATTCCAAGGAATATTGTCTTATGTTGCAACTTTTTTCCTGTTTTTCACTGCTCGTAATATAAGACTGTTTCCTTTAGTGATACTCTTGTCTTGAATGAAACAAAATATCAATGAGAAACCAGC
The DNA here is from genome assembly GCF_032717465.1 of Coenobita brevimanus. Classification (NCBI taxonomy): domain Eukaryota; kingdom Metazoa; phylum Arthropoda; class Malacostraca; order Decapoda; family Coenobitidae; genus Coenobita; species Coenobita brevimanus. Next base: position 50,417,160 of record NC_137024.1, on the reverse strand, counting down.
CTAACAAGGGATAAATTTCAATATGAGACAGACATGTTATAATGACTCAGCAGTCTCGCTAGCCAACATCTCTCCAATATGACTGCCTTGCTAGTTAGTGAGTGAATGACAAGTGAAGTGATCCTTTCAGAGGGTTAACAGGCAGTTCATCAGTGATCATGTTAGCCTGCTAGAGTAAGTGAATGCTAGGTGCTAAACAGCTAAACTGCTACACCACAGACATCTGTTATAATGGACTCAGCAGTCTCACTAGCCAACATCTCTCCAATATAACTGCCTTGCTAGTTAGTGAGTCGATGGCATGTGATGTGATCATGACTGCCTTTCAGAAGGTTAGCAGGCAGTTCACCAGTGATCATGTTAGTTTCCTAGAGCAGGGTGAACACTAGGTGCTAGACTGCAAAACCCCTAGACCATCACATGGCCAGTCATACTGTAAACAAACTGCTAGTGTTTTGTTCTGAACTTGGGTGTTTCTAAAATCTGCTGAGTATATACAGTCCACAAGTGCATGTAATTATATTACAACAAATCAACACTCTTTATAATCTAGTAAATACCTGCGATTGCCAAGCAGTGAAATGATCATCTGTATAAGAGTTTCTTCTAAGTAAAGCCAAGCTAACCTGTCTAGTCTGGCCTCCAGGATGCATGGGGATATTTCAAGGTAATTTTGAAAAAAAAAAAAAAAAAAAAAAAAAAAAAAAAAAGACCTGCTGAGGGGTTGGGATTTTCCTTTCCACCACCTCATCTCCTAGTTCTGAATAGGTAGTAATCACTGATGTTATAAAAGGGGCTGGCTTAGTGCCTGGCAGTTTTTGACAGACCTTCTATGATCGTCAGTCATCGGACTCTACGTGGCAAACTAGCAAAATGACGATTGTCAGTCATGGGACCTTAGGGGTTAAGTGTGCAAATTATTACTGGGTCTGTAATTGTGAGGGGGGGGGTAAAAAAATAACAGTAATAATAACACATAACACTCCATACCTACCTGACACAGCCATATATAACCCATGTGTTACTGAGTGTTATCCAAATTCTGCTGTAAGTATTGTGCTGCCGGAGAAGTGTAATGAGTTTAACTGGATATATACTTTGCGGAGTGACTAAAGTTAAAAAAGAAGAGTAAACTTCTAAGGCCACCTGGACACAACTTCATATTACCCATGTTATAACCTTTTCGGTATTAAGAAAGTGGAGAGCTATGGTAAAAAATGAGAGGTAGTACTTTGGTTTAACCCCAACTGCGGTTAAGGTGGCGAGAGCGATAACCCTGTTGCGACAATCCACACAAAAGTTACCCATTTTCAACGCTATAATTTTCATATTAAAAACAAGATAAAAGAAAAAAAATAAAACATGCACAGGAAAACAAAACCATTTTCCTTACCCATGGGCACATCAGTGAATGTTTAGATGCTCCTACGATGTCGTAGAGAGAGATGGAAGTAATGCCATTTTCGGTGTTCTTTTGCATGACTGTAGCTGTTCATCACGCACCTCCACCCACACTGCCACTCACCGCACTTCGTTTCCTGACCACACACCACTATACGCATCACTTTCTTTGCATTATCTTAAATGGTTCATTTAGCTCTTGAAAATCATTATTTTACAAACATTATGAAATAAAAGTAATCCCTGTAAAAACTGGACGCCCAATTCCCGGACATTTTGCCCCCCCCCCCCCAATCAGACATTTTTTTCAACCGTACTTTGAACTTGGCGTGCGTTGCCGAACAGCTGTGTTTTCGCGCAAAGTAGAGGGGCCCCATGCTTCCTCCCCTCCCCAGTTCCCACCTAACTACCATGGTGACCAGACGCTCATCGCAATGACTGCCGCACATGCTCATTTTTGTGAATAAACAGTGAATAAACTGCAATACCTTGCCACTAGACCAATGGGAATTTACAGTGTTGTGCAGTGTTAAGAAATCTGAATTCAGAGTACAATGGATTAAGTGCAAAGTCCAAACTGGCATGTTGCAGGTAAGAACAGAATGTGCAGTGTTAAACAGTCATAATTCACAGTGCAAAGGATTAAATATAGCACAACACTGGATTGCTGTACATGCCTCAAGAACATTTTCACCACTGCCAGAGACTTAGAGGAGGCAGGTTAATCTTCGTAACAGCCACGGACATGTTGTATGCACCCTGTACACTAAATATTTTCCATACTCACTTCTAATTCCTCATTCTCTCGCTCATTTTCATTTATTTCATGGTTTCTGTCCCTTATATGTGTGAATAGGGTATTAAATAGGTGCTATGCATGTCCGGCAGGGAGTTATATAGGTGGTTTTCTGAGTTAGGCTGGGTTAGGGTCCATAAGTACCTGTCCAGGAGGCATTTTCCTAATTCCTGGACAAACCCAATTTCTGGACGTGCCTTTGGCTCTATTACATTGGTTATTGGAGGGATTACTGTAGTGTGATACTGAACCGTAAAAAACTACTAAGTAATAGTATCTATCTATCTATCCATCTATTGCCAGATGCCTTAATCCCATAAAAGGTGGCAACAAACAAATAAGCTTCCATGTCGCCCTGTCCCATTTCACTGCACTGCTCCCAGCTCACACCTCCCTCTCTCAAATACCTCTCCACTCCATCCCTCCATCTCATCCTTGGCCTCTCCCTCCCTCTCCCCCACTCCAACTCACTCACATACACTTTCTTCATCAGTCTCTCTTTCTCCATCCTCTCCATATGACCGAACTACCTAATTGTGTTTCTCCTAATGCTTCCTATTGCATCCACATCCACACAACAATGCTCCTTCACTTCCTCATTTGTCAGTCTGTCCCTAAATGTGACTCCACATGCTCCTCTCAAATAACTCATTTCCACTGCTCTCACTCTCAACTTCTGTTCCTCCAACAAGGTCCAATTTTCACTTCCATACGTTAGAGTTGGTATCACAGAACTGTCATGCAGTAACTTTTTCACGTCCATGCTCACTTCCCTGTTTCTTATCATTGCTTTCAAGGAACCAGCAACCTTTCTTCATTGTTGTACCCTTTTAAGCACTTCACCCTCTAAACTTCCATCCTTACTCATCACACTAGCCAAGTACTGAAACGCACTCACATTTTCCATTTCCTCCTCATCCAACCTTGCTGTACATTCACTGACTTTTTCTCTTAAAGACCATAACTTTACTCTTTCCTACATTCACCTTTAGATTCAGTTTCTTTCACGCTCTCCCAAACTCATCCTCCAAGCCTTGCAGCTTCCCTTTGTCTTTACTTAACAACACAGTATCATCTGCAAACAAAAGTCCAGGGAGTTTCCAAACACTGCCCTCTCTCATTACGGCTGCTCCAACATCCACTGCCTTACCTTGTATCTCTTTTATAACCCCATCCATATACAGATTGAACAACCATGGAGACATGACACATCCCTGTTTCAATCCTACCTTCAAAGAGAAAAATTCACTCAGTTCACTATCCACAAGCATTGCAGCCTTAGCACCCTAATACATACTCTTCAGGGCATTCAACAACGTCCCATCTACTTTACATATTCTTAATAATTTCCACAATCCTTGTCTATCCACCCTGTCATGTGCTTTCTCCAGATCCATGACGGCCATATACAACTTCATTTCCTTCTCTAGAAACTCTTCCACTAAGATCTAAGAATGATATCTGATCTACACAACTTCTTCCCTTCCTAAAGCCTCCTTGTTCTTCTTCAACTAATTCCTCTGTTATTTCCCTAACTCAGTCAGTAAGTATCCTACCATATACATTACTTTTCCTACCACACTAAGAAGACAAATGCTCTGATTACTGCAAATTTCTTTTTCCCTTTGTACAAGGGAATAATCATACCTGACTTCCAATCCTCTGGGACTTTACCTTCTTCTCAGGCCAATTTGCACATCTTCCACATCCATTCTACTACTATCTCTCCCCCATGTTTCAGCATTTCACCACACACTCCATCAATTCCTGGGGCTTTCCCCATTTTGACTTTCTTCATTGCTTCCATAACTTCCATCATACTGATATCTTCCTATTTTCTCACATTCCTCAGTCTGCCAGCCATTCCCCAGCCACTTATACTCGTATTACTTTCATTCTCAATTTTCCACAATTCCTTAAAATTTTCTCTTCATCTGCTCACATTTTCTCCCTTCTCCACTAGTAATCTACCATTTTTATCTTTCACTCCCGACTAACTTCTTTGACACCTTGTCTGACTCTCTTTACCTCTTCCCAGAACACTTTCTTCTCCCCTTTGGGGCTAAGATGCGAATGAATGTGTTTGAATGGATGAGTAAATGGGGAGTGTGTCGCCCTGTCTTGGCTATCTCCCTTTCCCTGGAGGAAGCAGCCTAGGTATATAGATAGATAGATAGAACACTTTCTTATATTCCCTCCACTTTACACTCAAATTCCTTCAAAATTCCTCATCCAATCTCTTCTTACTAAACTTTTCACCTCTCTCTTCCTCTCTATATATAACTCTCTTCCACCTCTCAACTTCTTCCACACCCCTGTTTCTCATCCACTCATTATATGCTTTCTTCTGTGCCACAGCATGTCTCACCTCTTCATTCCACTATGCTGTTCCCTGCACCCCCATTTGTCTTCTCTTCACCCTACACACCACCTCACATGCTGCACAGATTTCTTCTGTGAATACCCGGTATCTAGCACACACCTTCCACTTCCCCATCTGCTCCAATTCATATTTACCTAATCACTCCTCCACTTCTCTCTTATATTCTGCCTTTTTTCCACCCTCTTGTAACCTTCCTACCCTCCTTGTATGAACTACTTCCTCCTGTCCTTCCCTTCTTCTATTTCTCCATTTCATTTGGACCTTGATTCTAGTGGTGGTCAGAAAGTCCACTCCCCCAACCTCTATATACTCTTGCATCCATTAGATTCCTTCTCATCCTATCATCCACACACACATAATCAATCACTGTCTTCCATTCATTCACTAGCCACCCTTCTCATCATTTGCCACGTACACCTATGGATCACTTTGAAGAGGGTATTGGGTACCACCAACCCCCTCCCAGCACAAATTTCCACTAAACCAATGTCATTCTCATCTATCTCAGCAGGCACACTCCAATCACCAACTACTCCATCCACCTTCACATTCCCAACTTTTCCATTCAAATCTCCAATCAAAAAGAATCTCATTCCTTTCAAACTTTTCCAAGCACGCTCCCACATTTGTCCAGAACTCTTCTTTCACTCTGCTTGCACGATCTTCCATTGGCACATACACACACAATCGACCACATTTGTAGTCCAACTTTCAATCTTACCCACACAATCCCTGACCCAACTGATCCATACTCTCCTATATTCTCCTTCCATCTGTTACTCACAACAATACACACTCCTTCTTTTGCCCTCTCATTCTCACGTACTTCCATGCATATACCCCATCCATACTTCCATTCTCTCAGACTCTCACCTCTCCATTTAGTTTCCACTAATCCACATACATCCACTTTTGCATCCTCGAGCACCTGGACAATCTTTCTACCACGTCCTTTGTTCAGTCCTTAGTCGCACCAGTTGGTCAGTCCTGGTCCGAGGCTTATTGTGTGTTTTCCAGGGAGGAGTACTAACCCTCCGCAAATCTGCTTGTTGTCACATAGGCAACACGTGTTGGTTGGTTATAAGGTTACCACCCAGTGCTGTAAATGCTTTCCTGGTTTACAGGAAATCATATGGCTTGCCACTCAATGTAGACCTACCCTACGAACATAGGACCACTACAGTAAGTGGGTGGATGATGGGTTCCTCCACCTACCAATGATGATATTTACATAGCATACACCAGACACTTTCACTTTCCTTATATTTTAGTCACTCACACTTACTCTCTATCACTTATTTACACTGGTGTGATACTAAACCGTGAAAAACTACTCGGTAATAGTAGACTCAACAAAAGATATTTACATAGCCTACACCAGACACTTTCATTTTCCTTATTCTAAGTAACTTACACTTACTCTCTCTCACTCATTTGCATTTGTTCAATCACTTTTCCAGAGGGGCTAGAAGTTGACTAGTGTATGAAAGTCATGGTGGTGTAACATGGGTGGGTTGGTGCCGCTTGGAGCGTGGTGTGCTGGCTTGCTTTTTCAGAGGTTTTACAGTATATTCTGTACTAAAATCGCTGTCACTAGTAGGTGCATACTTCCGTTTCGGTGCAGTATGACCTCTAGCACCTCTTTTTCTTGGCATCATCAGGCGAAGTTGAGGGCTGGGGCGAACGCAACGAACCAACTGCAGACACCGTGACTTCCTGAAGCAAACTGGGTTCACGTGGTTACAAAATGGATGACGCGGTGTGGTGGATGCTAAAAGGACAACCTGGCAACCCCAAGCGTGGGCAGATGAATATACAAAGCACTCGTGCCAAAATACAGGGGACATCTTTTGAAATTGACTTGTGGATTGTAAATGGAATGGCATAGTCTGTTGATCAGACCTTTTAAAGGGAACGTCGCAGCTCCAGACTGACTGATGAGACAATTTCCTGTCTTTCCCACAATGCCCTAGTGCCACGTATATAGATGGTATGTGTCACGTGATACTGTATATTAAATATCTTGATACATAAAAGTACAGTAAAGAAATACAAACAATTGGGCACAAACAGATTTCTAATATGTTAATTCATTAATTATTAATCAATTTAAACAACTTTTTATTGCAATAATATCCGAATTCGCCCCGAGTCCGAATTCTCCCCAGTTTACGGAAGCTACCGTAGTTAATTATCTGGTGTCAGAAATAACATTGCTAAAAGTGAAGACTGCTGTGTAGCAGCTGAAACACAGGAAGCCATCAGGTGTAGATGAGGTTTATGCAGACATGGTTATACGAATTGATGGAGTGTATGGTGAAATGCTGAAGCATGGGGGAGAGATAGTAGTAGAATGGATGTGGAAGATGTGCAGATTGGCCTGGGAGGAAGGTAGAGTATCAGAGGATTGGAAGCCAGGTATAATTATTCCCTCGCACAAAGGAAAAGGGGAAAAAGAAGTGTGTGGTAATCATAGGGGTATTTGTGTTCTTAGTATAACAGGAAAAGTGTATGGTAGGATACTTATTGACAGAGTTAGAGAAAGAACAGAGGAATTGGTTGGGGAAGAACAGGGAGGCTTTAGGAAGGGAAGAGGCTGTGTAGATCAGATATTCATTCTTAGATCTTTAGTGGAAAAGTTTCTGGAGAAGGGAAAGAAGTTTCATGCAGCTTTCATGGATTTGGAGAAAGCATATGACAGGGTGGATAGACAAGGATTGTGGAAAGTATTAAGAATATATGGAGTAGATGGGAAGTGGTTGAATGCTGTGAAGAGTATGTATGATGATGCTAACTCTGCAGTGCGTGTGGATGGTGAACTGAGTGAATTTTTCTCTTTGAAGGTTGGGTTGAAACAGGGATGTGTCATGTCTCTATGGTTGTTCAATCTGTACATGGATGGGGTAATAAAAGAGGTAAAAGGTGGGTAGTGGATGTTGGAGTGGCCCTGGTGAGAGAGGGTAGTGTTTGGAAACTCCCTGTACTGTTGTTTGCAAATGATACTGTGTTGTTAAGTGAAGACGAAGGAGAGCTGCAAGGCTTGGTGGATGAGTTTGGGAGTGTGTGTAAGAAACGGAATCTAAAGGTGAATGTAGCGAAGAGTAAAGTGATGGTCTTTGAGAGAGGTGAAGTCAGTGAGGTTGGATGGTGAGAAATTGGAAAATGTGAGTACGTTTATGTACTTGGGTAGTGTGATGAGTAAGGATGGAGGTTTGGAGGGTGAAGTGCTTAAAAAGGTACAACAATGAAGGCTGCTGGTTCCTTGAAAGCAGTGATAAGAAACTGGGAAGTGAGCATGGAAGTGAAAAAGTTACTACATGACAATATTGTGATACCAACTCTAACGTATGGAAGTGAAGCTTGGACGTTGTTGGAAGGACACAGGTCAAGAGTGAAAGCAGTGGAAATGAGTTATTTAAGAGGAGCCTGTGGAGTCACATGGAGAAACAGGCTGACAAATGAGGTTATAAAAGAGCATTGTGGTGTGGTTGTGGATGTGACAGGAAGCATTAGGAGGAATACACTGAGGTGGTTTGGCCATGTGGAGAGGATGGAGGGTGAAAGACTGACAAAGAGAGTGTATGTGAGTGAGATGGAGGGGGGGAGAGGGAGTGGGAGGCCAAGGATGAGATGGAGAGGTATATGAGAGAGAGGAGTGTGAGTTGGCAGCAGGGCAGTCAAATGGTGGGGGACTGGGTGACGTGGAGGCAATTAGTTTGTGGCCACCCCGAACGGGATTGAGATGTCTGGCAATAGACAGATAGATAGAAGTATATTCTGGATGAATGGAATTGTGCCAGTACAGTGAAAGGTGGGGGTGACTGTGTAAAATCTGTATAAAAAACACAAAAATTATTGAAGTAAGTGTAAATTTACCTTTAAATAAGGCTGCTGAATGTTGTTGAATAGGTATATGGAAGAAAAATGAGAAGGTAGCTAAGGCATGCCTCAAATGTTTTAGCAAGTGACTTAAATGGTAGATTTTGGAGACAAGGAGTGTGATGATAAAGTATTTGTAATTAGACAGTGAAGAATGCCCATGAAAAGGACTGTAAAGTATTTATGGGAAATATGGATCCACAAAAAGAATGACAGGGTAGTTAAAGACAGAAATATTAAGGAAGGTTTTACACATTTATGGTGTTGCTAGAAAATGGCTGAAAGCTGTTTTTTTTTTTTTTTTTTTTTTTTTTTTTTTTAATGATGGGAGTGGTGGTGGAGAGGAACCTCTATAAGGAGTAAGCATAAAAATGCTCTGGCACCCATATCTGTCTTGGAGAGGAGGAAAACCTTCATGCAGTGACACTGATATGGCCAGGCAGATGTCTAGTTGTTTAAGTGTTCTGAAACTCCTTCCTTAGGCTACCCTCAAAATGGGAATGGTGGGCTGCTTCAGAAGGGCCACTTCCGCCTGCAGTCCACCATGATAACACTTCAGATAAACCTGCGGCTACTGATGCTGTTACTACTAAAACCACTTCTGTACAACCACCAACACTACATTAGTAGTAGCAGTAAGAAGAGGTGCCTGGTCTGGCATGAGAATGAAGTAAGGAGTAAGATAAATGGATATGGGATTGATTATTGAGAAGCTTTGAAGAGAGTGTAGGGTAAGCAATAATGTGATTTGTGAAATATGTGGAATAAGGACTTCTGCCGACAATAAAGTTGAAGAAGGAATGCTTAGATGTTATGGTCATACTTAGAGAATGGACATGAATATGGTACCGTGAGTGAGTTTTACGATCGGAGGAGGTATAGTAGACTAAGAAGGTGGATAGCCTAGATATGATTAATGTGTGAGAAAGTGATGTACAAAAGTTTAGGTTAAAGAACTGACAGGTGATCGAGCTGGTTGGATGAAATACAGTACCGTGTATGTATGAAGGAGCACATATCATGGGTTTGCCACTTAAAATAAGTCTGTTAAAATTCATCTGATGGGTAACATAAAGCACATCTGTAAAAGAAAAATACTAAAAAAATATGACCAGAGGGTCATACCTTTAAGGCTGTAGGGATTCTGGAGGTTTGAATTTGAGTGAACGAGCGTGTGGCCTACTTCAATGGGAATGCTGTTATTAGGTCTCCCTCCATTGCATCATTCTCTTTCCATGCTTTTTCCCACCTTAACTCACTCCATCCTTAAGGTAGATGACAATCAGGCGAGTGACTTTGGGGAAGGAAGGAAGCGTGGTGGGCCAAGTGTATGAAAGAACGAACGAGTGTGTCAAACACAGAGTTGACAGTGATTATCGAGCATCCATGTTCTGTTAATAGCCAGTGGCCACAGTCAAACTCCATGGCAGGAACTGAATGTATATAATGAGTATTTTTCAGGTAATTTTTCTAATGTAAAGTACCTGAAAGCCTTACTTAAAGGATATGTAATGTTAAACTTCTGTACTTTTTAGAAAGATACCCACAAAAGTTACTTACGTACAGTACTCACATAAAATTACTTCGTTATATTACAACTCTGCCACTGAGTTCAGATCTCATCCACTTGGTGCCTTCACCAAATCCCTCAGTACAATTTTACTCAGGCAACTATCAAACAGGTTAGTTCGGCTTCAGACTGCTAGAAAGTGAGATGTTAATATCACACACAAGAAAAAATAAAGGGTAATTAAACATATCTGAAGCCAGCAGGTGTAGCTTAAATACTGTACCAGAGAAACTAAAACAGACAAGCAGCAACTATAGTCACTACTGGCTAAAATATTTCATTAACTATTCACTAGCACAAGTACATAAAGGTACAATTTTCATGTACAGGTAACAGTACATTATAAGCAAATGCACTTAACCTTTCTGGTTCACCGCATCCTAACAAGAACTACGGTACAGTACGGTACTATAAGATACTGTGAAACCATTCTTACATTACCTTACAACTATAAAAAAAAAAAGTTACCTGTAGTTAACAATTTCAACAGAAACGTAAAAAAGTGAAAAGCTGGAGGTAGTCCAGCATTATCAGGTCGTCGACATAATATGCAGGAATAGACTACGGCTTGGGAAGCACTGCTTGACCTTGGACACCCGATTTATTCTCATCTTAGACTACGTACTCTCCAATTACTGTGTATATAATATTATCTAACACTGAAACAAAACATTCATTGAGTCAATGGTAAGTTACCAATTTATCACGGGTCTCTAAAACCTTACCTTTACTTATGAAAACGAAGGGTACTCCACTTAATGTCCGACGCACAGTCACTCGAACGGTGTTGACACATACACAATAATTACAGGATTTTCAGTTTTGTTTGTGTCCACAGCCTTCTGATACAGCCCAATGTGATTCCAAAGGCTTACTCCATCCTTGTACAAAGTTGCAAGGATGCAGATTACCCAAGTTGGGAAGCGGAGGGAAAAAAATTTGCTAGAAGGTCTTCTGTAAACCGCGGAACAAAGCGGAGGATTCTCCTGCTCTGTGCAGCTTTCTTGCCTCAGCGACACTCTGGCTGCTCGATATAAACGCCACGATCCTCAGGGTCGGTTCTCCTCCAAAGAATTCAATTCTGTTTTAGCGACCTCGTGAATTTGATAGCTTTGAATGAATGGCAGATAAAATACATTCCAATGCTTTCGTTAATTTCATCTTATAAACATATTGTTTGAAGTATATATGGACTGTTGTAGTAGCCTAATAATTTATTGCCTGAAATAACGCCGTTCTTGTTCATTATTCTGCAGTGGTTATAATTATACAGCAATGAACATAACTCTTGTAGATTCCCCAAGAAAATCGAGTTTATAATAAATCATGCACCATTCCGTGATTCACTTTAGTACGAGTGCAATACATATGTTATGCTACGTGTTCTAGGGTCGACTTCTCGTCCTCAGAACACTAGCTACTGAGCTGGGTTTCTCTTTCGAGACCGGGTCTAGAATACACAAGAAGATAAAGGGCATAAAAACTCGGGTCGACCAACATTACACATACAGTACACATTGAACTGTTATGCTAGATGTTTTTAGGGCGGCTTCCCGTCCCAAGAACACCTACGATATAGCCGGGTTCTTTATCTAGACCGGAGCTAGGATAGACCACAAGAGGAACAGGTATAAAAACGTTGGGCAACTGTCTTACTCGTATATTACTATATCCTTCCTTGCAATACAGACAAGATATAGAGTTCTCTATACAATTGAAATACCAGCAGTGACAACAGGGGGCACCACCACACCCCCAGGAGGCGACTACAGAGGGGTTCGTAAGGCGCGCGCCCTAGGCTACTGCAGAATTATAGTACCGCTCTCTCTCCAAGTGCGGCTGCAGGCCGTCACTGGTAGGGAGTGGGTGGAGCGGCTACAGACAGTCGCATTATGGTGCGGCTACAGGCCATCACTGCATTTGTGCGGCTACAGGCCGTCTCTTTATATAAGTGGCTACAGGCCGTCATTGGGGTGCTGCCAGGAGTTGGGTTTTCAGCTCCACCCCGATCCTGGCGAGGGCTGGCTTGGCTGGAGGGTAACGCACCCTGACTGAGATGTTTGCACTGGGCGCGCTCCGTGGAATAGAGGGGCGCGGCCATATGGGACATGTTCCTATATCGCACGAACTGCACATGCGCCCTACAAACCCCTCTGTAGTCGCCTCTTGGAGGTATTGTGGTGCCCCCGGTTGCCACAGCAGGTATTCCACCACCGTCTTGATGGGAAAAGTCACGTCCCCGTGGCTGGAAGTAGCAGGTCTCGGTGGTATCGGTGCTGTGGGCTGGAGTCAGGTGCATGGTTGCCAGGTTTTGGTTATAGTTAGAGGTGTAGATGATGTAGAGAGTGGATGCTTGGGAGGCCGTGCGGAGGAGCTGGAGGGGGTGAAGGGGCCCACAGCCACGCTGCTTCCTGCTCTAGGTCGGTGCCCAGGTGGCGTGTTGTATCCTCATGGCTGGAGATGTTTGCTGCTCTGAGGGCCTCAGTTGAATGCTGGTGACCAGCGAGGTGGTGGAGGTTTTATGCTACGGATAGATGCAGGTGTTTTCCCCAGGGATAGGGGCGGGTGGATATTTGAATTGGGCCTGATGTAGCATGAGAATGATGGGGGTCGTATTGGGGGTAAGGGGGCTGGGGGCGGCTGGATCTAGTGGTGGAGGTGAGGTGGGGGGAGTAAGGGTGGTGTATCTGGTGGGAGAGCTTGAAATGTGGCCGGAACTGGTGATGGTGGTTCTGAAGGTGGGTGTGGGTGGCGAGGTGGGAGTACGGCCTCGCAGTGCTGTGGCTGTACAGGGTGTCATATTGGGTGGTGGTGTCTGAGGTGTGGACATGGTGGTGATGGGGGAATGTGGGGTGATGATGGGAGGAGTCGATGTGGAGGTGGAGGCAGCAAGGGGTGGTGTGTGGGGGTGTGAAGGTGCTCTGGTGCTGCATGTGGGTGCTGGTGGTGAGGTGGTGTGAGGCGTTCGGGGTGAAGTGGGTTGGCTGGGGGAATCGATTTGCGGCAGTGATGAGACGACGGGTGGGTTGGCGTGAGGTGTGTGGGGTGAAGAAGCTGGTGGTAAGGGGGTGGGGGATGATGGGAGGAAAGAAAAGGGTGTGATGTAGCAGTTGTAGGAGTCAGAAGGAGGGTCTGGGGAGACGAGTGGAGGTGAGGTGATGCGGGGGACAGGCAGGGCGAGGGGTGGCGGTGGTGTGCAACAGGCGCACGTGTCAGTTTTGGTATGTATGTGAGGTGTTGTGGTAGTCTATTGTTACTTGGTAGGGGTTAGGGACATAGGTGATGGTGTATGGACCCATAAAACGTGGGGAGAGTTTTTGGGGGATGGGCAGCTTCGCAACCATCACAGAGTCACCTGGCTTGTAGGGATTGGTGAGAGGGACATCGTGTTGGAGGTCGAGGTTGTTTTGTAGGTGGTGGAGTGGATCGGACGTGGGATGCGTGGTGGGAGGTTGCAGGTGTTGTCGCAGGGGTAGAAGGAGGGGGGCTTCCCCGAATATGTGCTCGTGGGGGGATATGCCATCTTCTCGGTGACTGGAGTTTATCCCTCAATGAACAATTTTAACATTTGCTGGCCGGTCTTCATCTTTTGTCTCATTGATTCATACACGTATTTGATTCACGAGGGTGTGGTGGCACCTCTTGCAGACTCCGTTCCCCTGGGGCCAGTACGGGGAGGAGTGGGAGATGCGATAGTCGAAAATGTTAATTGGCTAGCTCTCGCCACACAGTGACGGTGAACTCGAGGGCATTGTCCAAGTGCAAGGCCTGGGGAATTCCAAAGTAGGAGAACACATGGCTGACCAGGGCGTCGGCCACGGTGACGGCGTGATGTTCCCTGGCCGGGCATGCGATGAGGAACTAAGAATAAGTATCTACAAAGGTGATGATGTAGTGATATCTTGATTTGGGTGGTCAGGGGCTTACTACGTCTACGGAAAATAACTGCCAAGGTTTGTGAGCAGTTATATTTTCTGAAGGGCCAGGGGTGCAGGTGGCGTCTTTGCCTAATGCACAGGCCTGGCAGAACTGGGTAACTTGTTTAGCCAGGTTGGAGGGGCTGGGGGTCCAATAAGCGTCACTGAACACCTGGAGGAGTTTTTTAATATCCTTGTGAATCTGCTGTCGGCATGGAGGTGCCTCATGGTATCCAAGGCGGTGTCAGGGTCGAGGACGATGTGCCCCAGTGGTGTAAACAAGTGGTTGCCCTGCTGGTGGAGTTTGGTGAATAAGTGGGGTGGAATCCAGGTCAGGCCATTCTTGTTGCTCCACTGTTGGAGGAGCCCCGGCTCGTGTTGGATTGCGTGGATGGGCAGACACAAGAGTGTGTCGGCATTGGTGTGGAGCTTGCCGGGGCGGTAGGAGATCTCGTAGTTGAATTCTTCCAGTGTCTACCTCCATCTAATAAGTTGGGCATTGTGGGTGTCAGACTGTCGCAGCCATTGGAGTGACTGGTGCTTGGTGATGATAGTGACACTGGTGCCCAATAGGTTGGCCCGGAAGTGTTGTAAGGCCCAGACGATGCCCAGGCATTCCTGCTTATTGGCGGTATCGTTCCTCTTGGCTTAGTGAAGGGTGCAGCTGGCGCAGGCGATGATGTGTTCTCGTCTTTCCTGTACCTGTGCAAGGACAGTGCTGATTGCTATCATGGATGCGTCAGTGTATAAGTGGAAGGGCAGGGTGTAGTCGGGGAAAGCAACGACAGGTGTGGTGATGAGTTTGCTATTTTGTTCGTGAAAAGCGGCTCTCCATTCGTCGGTCCAGGTGAAGGGCTCGCCCTTCCAGGTCAAGTTGTGGAGGGGTTTGGCGATGGTGGTAAAGCCCTTCACAAATCGCCGGTAGTATGAGGTAAGGCCCAGGAAGTCTCGGACCTCATGGATGTCTCGTGGCAGGGAGAGGTCTGCGATGGTGCGCAGCATTTTTTTTTTTTTTTTTTATAATGAATGGAGGAAGGAAAACAAAGGAAAGAAAAAAAAGTCCATGTGCCTAAATCATCCTCCATTCAAAAAAATACTTATAACAATTGGATTTAAAATCGAGAGAATTAAATGTCTGTGAGAAGCAACTCCAAGGAAGTGAATTCCAGAGAGTAGTAGTTCTGGGGATAAATGAATTTTGATAAGCAGATGTTCTGCATTGTGGGGGAGAGAGTGTGAGTTCATGGGGGCTCCCGGCTGCCCGAGTATTTCGGGAGAAAATGTGAAGGGGAGGCACAAATGAAGCCAGTTCGTTTGAGCACTTACGGTAAAAATATCGATAAAATAGTGCTAAAGAAGCAACATCTCTACGTACTGATAACGGAGGAAGGTCCTGCGTTACGGCAGGATTATTGATTAATCTAATGGCTTTATTTTGAATTTTGTCCAACTGCCTTAGTGCAACCGCTCCACATCCACTCCACAGTGGTGAACAGTATTCGATCTGAGAACGCACATAACTTTTGTATATTGTATATTGTGGTATGTCGGGGTGGGGTGATATTCCATCTTTCGAGATGATATGCCCCAGAAAAGTGACAGTTCGTGCAGCTGGAGGGCTTGAGCTTGAGGGTGGCCTGATGAATGCATTGGAAAACTTTTCTGAGGCGTTGGAGGTGATCGGCCCATGTCTTGCTGAAAATGATGACGTCGTCCAGGTATGCCGGACAGATTTCCCAGGTAAGGGCACTGAGGACGGACTCCATCAATCGGGAGAAGGTGGCAGGGGCATTGGAGAGTCCAAATGGCAGAACGTTGAATTCGTAGTGTTTTCTACTGCTCGTGGAAAACGCGGTCTTCCCTCTATCCTCGAGGTGTACAGGGACCTGCCAATATCCCGACTGGAGATCCAGGAGTTGTCTATCCTGGGAAGGGGGCTGGCATCCTTGATGGTCACGTCATTTAAACGGCGGTAGTCCATGCAGAATCGCATGATGTCATCTTTTTTCTTGATGAGGACGACAGGGAAGGACCAGGGGCTGGTGGAAGGTGAAACAACGCCGGCATCTAGCATTTCCTGAACCTGTTGGTCTTCCTCTGCTCGTTGTTTCGGGTTTTTCCGCCAGGATGGTTGACTGATGGGTGGTTCTGTGGTGTATATCTTGTGCGTCAGGTAGATGGTGTGGCAGATATCGGAGGGTCCTGACGCAAAAAGGTCCTGAAAGTCCAGGAGAAGGTGGTGGAGGGTGATGGCCCGGTGGGATGAGAGATGCTCAGGTATGGGGGGTAAGGGGACAGGGGAAGAGGGAGGGTGGAGATGCATGACTCCGCTTCTTCCATTTCTCCTACAACAATTCCTTTGAGTTGCGTGATGGGAGTTGTGGCGATGTTAGCTATCTTGACGGCTGCCAGGTGGGGGGGGAAGGAAGGCAGGGGATAGGAAGCAAGCCGAGAGGGTCCCAGATGGCAGGTCGGGGAAGAATAGGGTAGGCCAGTTCAATTCTATCCAAGCTTCATGATGAGGGGGATCGTTATGGTGGAGGCGGTGACGGCGGGGAAAGTGGAGTGGGGGGAGGGGGCTGGTGAGAGGGCCGGGGAAGGGGTGGGTGGGGAGGTAGTGGTAGGGGAGTAAGGGAGGGTTTGCAGGTGCACAAGGTTCGTGGGGGATCAGGAGGGGGAATTGGGGGTTTCTGAAACTGGAGCTGCTGCTTGTGGCAGTTGATGGTTGCTCGAAATTTCTGTAGGAGGTCCATTCCCAGATATCCATCGTAGGTACGACAAGTGGAGTCGAAGACGATTTGTGTTGTGTAGAAACTTGCTGGTGGGTGTCGGTGCATAGGACCTGGGATTTCCCATGGATGGGTAGGGGGCCGTCCCCTGCGTCTACGAGTTGGGTTGTCATAGGGAGATGTGGGCCAAAAGCCGACTTATGACGGGAGTAGAAATGACTGTAAAGGCAAGACCTGGCTGCTCCCGTGTCAACCAGCCCGTTCAGCCTCATCTTATCGTAGACTGAAGGGCGATATTTCTGAGAGGTGGCCCCTGCCACCATGGGGAAGTGCGGGGGCGGGCCTAAGAAATCCAGCTGTTGTGGGATCTCATCCTCCTCAGGCTGCTTCCCCAGGGTCGGTGTCTCTGGCTGGTGCGTTTTCATCCTCGGTGCCCTCGTTTTCCGGGGATCATACTTTGCGTCGGCTGGGGGTGGTTAGCCTGCACTGTGCAGCTTTCAGTAGTTTACGGATGTCGTGGAGTGGACATCAGTGGTTGCACACAGAGAATTCTCAGGGGTTGATTGAGATTAGATTTTGATTTTCCTTGTGGCTAGGACATTTGTTGGTGGGGTGTGCCCTGGGCAGGTTGGATGCTGGTATAGGGCTGGTGTGGGTTGGCGATGGTCGTGGCTTGCGTGGTGCCGGGTTTTTCGTGGGGAATTTGCTAACCACATTGATTTGTTGAGGGATGGAGTGAGAGGTTAAGAGTCGTTGTATCAGCTGGATGTCCTTGTCTAGATCTCCCGAAGGGTCGTGTATGGTGAAGTGCTCCTTGACCATACTGGGGAGAACTCTGAGCAGTGTATTGAATGTACGTTGTGTCCGGGTTAGTACATCTGTTTCTGCGTATGCGGCAGTGATGAGTCGCCTGGCCTGGATAAGAGTGTCATCCAGGATCCCGTCATAGGTTAAAAACCATCCAGTTGGGACAGTGCCACCACTCTATCCAGAGAAGGTGTGATGGCTTCTACTACTATTTTAGTGAAATTTGCCCATGTCAGTTCGGAGACAACTTTGGGTGTGATGCTGGCCACTGCTTTGCCCAGGAGTGGTAGGGTGACTGCTATTTTTTGCCTGTCATCCTCAAATCCGATGTCTAGCAACGGTTTGACTATGGATAGGTACATGTGGATGTCGTATTGCTCTTGGTGGAACTTAGGTCATTGTACATGCGGTTTTGTTGCCAATTTGCTGTTGTCCCTGATATGCTCCTCTCTGTATTCTGCCCGGGTCAAGAACCTCTGCTGGCCAACAGTGTTGTGCTAGGTGTTTTTAGGGCAGCTTCCCATCCCAAGAACACCTATGATATAGCCGGGTTCTTTATTCAGACCGGAACTAGGATACACCACAAGAGGAACAGGGTATAAAAACTCTGGGCAGCTACTTTACAAGTATATTACTATATCCTTCCTTACAATACAGACAAGACACACAGTACTTTATACAATGTCAAGGAGTGTTATACAGGACTTGGACTGGCAGGTGTATTACGTGTATCTAGCAGGATACTCACAGTCGCGAGGATATAGGACAGACACTGTAAACACTTGGCTCGGAGTTATACATAGTTTCAGTCTAGGGCTGCATGTATCTCACAGGATAGGTGACAGTGTTCCGCTTTACACTAAGTAATGGTGGAGTAGCATTTCTGATGTTCTGAATAGACAGGTATACGGAGTCTGTGTATTTATAATTGGAACACTGTCTTTATCACTCACTATTTCCACTACTTACTACCCGGGCACTATGTTCAGTTTTTATATCACAGTCATAGTTTGGTGGGAGATCGTCGAGGGCTTGGGCCGGGCAGAGGTGGCCTGGGGACTCACAGGTGTTGGCCACATGTAGGTGGGGTCTCCTCTGGTGTCTTCACCAGAGGCCACGGGACTACCCACACAGGTGTGTCGCCCATCATGGACTGGGGTCGGGCATAGTAAAGGGCCCCCTCACTGGTGGGGCTGGGCACGGGAGTCTGGCCCATTGGGCTGGAGCCGAACAACCCCTGTAGGCGCTCCTGTCTGCACTGGGTTGGGGAAGGGTATCGTCATTGCCTGGGACTGGGAGGGGTACTGGGGGAGCTGTCGAGGGTCCGTTGCCTGCAGTCTCTCTTCCGTTGCACCTCCATCAGGGTCGGACTGTGGCGTCACCTTTGGCAGAAGTCCATCAGGGTCTGCTTTCTATCTGGTGCTGGCTGAGGACGTAAACCCCCAGAGACAACACAGGGCCACTCCACCAGTCCTCTAGGCTGAAGTTCTCCCTCTGTGGGCTGCCTCGGATTGGAGAGATAGAGGCACGGCTCGCTCTATCACGGGAGGGGCGGGCTGAGCAAGGATCGCCCTCACATTGCAAAGTCACAGCGGGTGAGAGACTTTGAAGGTGTCTCTCCTTGGCGCGGCTATTGGCTGTTGCCGAGGTCCTGTGGGCAACAGGAGGAGGGCAGCTACAGGCCGTCCCTTTCCCTGTCAGTGTGGCTTCTGGCTGTCACCAGGGCCCAATTTCCTGATGGGACCGTGGACGGAGTGCGTCTACTGGCCGTCACTTGTCCACAGGTGCGGCTACAGGCCTTCACCAGTGTCCCGTATGAGGAGTGACGTGTAGGCAATGAGTGGCTACAGGCCATCGCCTGACTACTGGTGCAGCTAAAGTTCATTGCCCGACTACTGGTGCGGCTACAGGCCGTCACTGGTGTCGTGCTCCTCAAAGTTACAGTAGAAGGAGAGGGGGGCGTACCATTCTCTCCCCAGATGTGGCTGCAGGCCGTCACTGGTTCTGCAGGTGGGGTGGGCAGCACTTGGAGTGGCTACAGGCCCTCCCTTTATAGTTGTGGCTACAGGTTGTTGCGTTATGGTGTGGCTGCTGGCCATCACTTTATATGCAGAGCTACAGGCCATCACTGTATTTGAGCAGCTACAGACCGTCTCTTTATTTGTGTGGCTACAGGCCATCACTGGGGTGCAGCCAGGAGCTGGGTTTTCAGTTCCACCCCAATCCTGGTGAAGGCTGGCTTAACTGGAGGGTAATGCACCCAGACTGAGATGCTTGTGCCAGGCGCTCTCCATGGAATAGGGGCTTGTGGCCATATGGGACATAAGCCCATATCATACGGACTGCGTGCGCACCCTACACACCCCTCCATAGTTGCCTCCTGGGGGTGTCATGGTGCCCCCGGTTGCCACGTCGGGTATTTCAAGAACAGATTATAATATTAATATTATACACTGGTCAGGTTAGGGGACACAATAGGACTAGTTGACTCTGGCCTGGGCTGCTGTGGTTTTGGGCTGCTTACAGGTGTCGCCTGGGTGTGGGAGGGAGCTCATAAGGTTTGCCCTCCCACAGGAGGCACGGGACTAGTGCCGGGGGCTGGGTCGTCCAGAGTGGGCTGCTGGTCGGCGTGGAGGGAGGCCCTTCCCTAGTGAGGCCTCTGTGGGGACGGCCGCCCTCTGGACTGGGGCCAAACAGGGAGAGCAGGCGGGCTTGCCTCCGCCTACTCCTGGAGAAGGACTGCCTGCTGGCAGGGCTGGGAAGGTCACGCCCCAGAGTCCTGGGGATGCCCCTGGGTGTCTGGGGGCTGCGGCCTCTCCTGGGTCAAGTCGCTGTCAGGAGCTTCCTGTGGCATCCCTTCCCTGTGGAGTCCAACAACGGGAGGCATCGCTCAGGCACTGCCTGCAGGGCACTGACTCCCAGGCTCACGACAGGACCTCACCAGAGCTCCTCCAGCTGCAACTCCTCCTGGGAACTGCATCTGTGGGGAGAGAGAGAAGGGTGTCCCGCTCAGCCTCTGGGTGGGTGGTGAAGCGAGCAAGGGACTTCCTCCTCAGGGGTAATCACAAGGACAGTGGACGAGGGACGTATGGTTGCTGTTCCCTCCTTCCTGACGTGGATGGTGGCCGTTGCCTTGGTTCCACTTGCCCCTGAGACGGCAGACAAAAGGCATACAGTGGCCATCCGCTCTTTTCTGGTGTGGACGGTGGCCGTCACCATAGTCCTGCTCCCTGAGGAGGTGGCAGATGAAGGGTGTATGGTGGCTGTCCCTTCCTTCCCAGTGCAGATGGTGGCCATCACTGCGGTTCTGCCCTTCTCTGGGGCCAGAGCCGGGAGATGTATGGTGGCCATTCTCCCCTTCCCGGTGTGGACGGTGGCCGTCATCGCGGTCCTGCAGGGGGTAGCTGCAGAAAAGTGTACATTGGCTGTCTCTTCCTTCCCGACATGGACAATGGCCGTCATTGTGGTGCTGCCTGGGACTGTATGGATACAAGTCCCACCCCGATCCTGGCAAGGGCTGGCCTGGCTGTTGAGTAGTCTGCCGGGGTGGCGTTCCTGCTCTTGGTCTTGTTGAGGGGAAGAGGGGCGCAAGGTCGTGGGGGACATAGGCCCTTCTCTCCTGGGCCTTACACGCGCCCTATGCGCCTCCCTATGGTCTCCCCCTAGGGTGGGTGTTGCGACACCCTACCGGGGTCTCCCGTTGGGGTGGGTATTTCACCAAGTACATATGCACTGTTGTAGTAGCCAAATAATTTATTGACCGAAGTAACGCCATTCTAGTTCATTATACTGTCGTGGCTGTAACCATATAGCAATGCACATATATCTTGTTGATTCCCCCAAGAAAATAGAATTTATATAATCATACATCACCATGCCGTGATTCATAATTCTCACTTTATTATGAGTGCAATATATAGACGTACAGTTTGTGCCATGGTTGGTAGTAATAATGAAATTGGATTGAATGACTGAGGTTATGGGAGTGCGAGATATTTGTCTATTTTTGCACCCTGCCAGTGTGTGTGTGTGTGTGTGTGTGTGTGTGTGTGTGTGAAACCTTAATTAATTCACACTCAGACCCATGAAGCAGTCTCTGAAACTGGCGGTGCACCAAGGGTGAAGTGTTACACACACACACACACACACACACACACACACACACACACACACAAACTCGTACAAGAGTTTTTCTTAACGCAACATGTGAGGGAAACCACCAGAAAAAGAGGACTTGATGTTGGCTACCTTCAGTGCTAGATCTAATATTTACAAGGCAGGAAAATGATATTGACAGTTTAATATATCACCCTCCACTCGGCAAAAGCGATCATGCAGTACTAAATTATAATTTCAGGATAGCATATGACATAGTAAACAGCAATGATAGTTACAAAAAGAGCCTAAACTATAAAAAGGGAAATTATCAAGACCTAAAGAAGTATTTCTTAGAAGTTGATTGGGAAAATGAGCTTAGAGGACAAGATTTAAATGCTGTATATAAAAATTTTTGTGAATTTTATGAAATAGGAGTCCAGAACTACATCCCACAGCACAAAGAAGCAGATAAGAAAATACAGAAATGGTTCAATACAGAATGTAAAAAATCAAAAGAAAGAAGAGATTTGTTGTGGAATAGATACAGAAGACACAATAGTGAAAGGGCGTATAATAATTACAAACAGGCAAGAAACGACTATACAAGAATAAGGAGGGAAGCCCTAAAACAGTTTGAGGAGGATATAATAAATAAAAGTAGTGATCAACCAAAGCTGTTTTACAGCTATATCAGAAGCAAAACTAAAGTAAAAGATATAATACAATCCATTACGGATGAGGGAATCACTTATACACAAGAGAAAGATATTTGTGAAGCACTAAATAAGAATTTCCAATTAGTTTTTACAGAAGAAAAAAATTTTGAGAGGGACTATGTGGAACACGCATGTCCACACATACTACCAGATATACAAATAGCAGAAAAAGTAATACAGGAGGAGTTAAGAAGATTAGACAGAGGAAAAGCAAGTGGTCCTGATGAAATTTCATGTTGGGTATTACGAGAATGTGCAAAGGAGTTAAGTAAACCATTATTTTTAATTTTCAAGAAACCCTTGAGTCAAGGTGAACTACCTGATATTTGGAAAAAAGCAAATATTGTCCCCTTATTCAAGAAAGGAAATAGACAAAATCCACTCAACTACCGACCAGTATCACTGACCAGTGCTGTAAGCAAGGTATTAGAAAAACTTATAAGAAAAGCTTGGGTAAATCATCTAGAAGAACACAGTATGATAACAGAAAGACAGTTTGGTTTCAGAAAAGGAAAATCATGTGTTACTAATCTGTTGAGCTACTATGACAGAGTAACAAACACAATACAGGAAAGGGAAGGATGGGTGGACAGTATCTATTTAGATTTCAAGAAAGCTTTTGACACAGTACCACACCAAAGACTTTTATGGAAACTGTACCATCAAGGAGGAATTCGAGGCAAACTGCTTTGTTGGATGCAAGACTTTCTCATAAAAAGAGAAATGAGGACAGTACTAAGAGGAAACTACTCATCATGGAAAGAAGTGACTAGTGGAGTACCACAGGGTTCAGTGCTGGCACCAATCATGTTTTTAGTGTATATAAATGATATAAACAGTAACACTGGAAATGAGAGCTATCTGAATATGTTTGCAGATGATGCAAAAATACAAAGGAGAATTACTAACACAGACTCTTGTAAAGAGCTACAAGAAGAATTAAATAAACTTCATGAATGGAGTAGTACATGGCAAATGGAATTCAGTGTGGACAAGTGTCATGTAATCAAGTTTGGTAAAAGTGGAAAAAGATCTGATTGGGATTATAAGTTAGGATATAAAACCCTATACACATCAGAAAGAGAGAAAGACCTAGGTGTGATTATCAATAACAGACTATCTCCGGCTGACCACATCAGCGAGAAGGTGCGGAACATGTAGCCTATACACTGCTTGCAAATATGAGAATAGCATTCACATACATAAATGAAGACATGCTAAGAAGGATAATAACATCATTCATTAGACCAACCCTGGAATATGCATCAGTAGTCTGGAGTCCTCATCTCAAAAAGCATATAGACAAGACTGAAAAAATTCAAAGGGCCGCTACAAGATGGATACCAAGCTTAAGGGACCTAAGCTACGAAGAAAGACTAAATAAACTGAATCTACCAACACTACAAGAGAGAAGGAAAAGAGGTGACATGATAATGCTATATAAATGCATATCAGGAAAGGAGAAAATAGACATAAATGATTACTTAACATATGGAGAAGCATCAGCAAGAGGACACTGCAAAAAACTGCATAAGAAGAGAGGTGATAAAGACGTAGGGAAATTCAGTTTCCCAAACAGAGCAATTGATCAATGGAATGCACTACCGAATGAAATAGTGTGTGCCAAAACAATTCACACATTTAAGGATATGTACGATAAATATGGTTTAAGACACGGGACAGTACGAGCTTGACTCATTCCTGTAAAGATACAATTAGGTAAGAACAATTAGGTAAGAACAATTAGGTAAGAACACACACACACACACACACACACACACACACACACACACACACAGGCTTTGTTATGCAGCGTATTCTGCGCCCAACTCCTTGGGTTCAGATACGGTGCGGGCCTTGGGTTCTTTTTTATGGACCGGGCTAGGGTATACAGACAAGGAATAGGGCTCAAACACAGGCTAACCAGATCTACACGTATATTACCTTAAAAACAGAGTACAGCGGTTCACACACAAGTACGTGGACAATCTTAAATAAAATACAGGTACAGTATATGACATAATACAATATAAAACACAACTACATTATATATCACAATACAGTACACAGGTGACCTGAACACGATATGACACACGACACGATTTATATCACAATACAAGGCACATAGGGGCATGAACGCAATATGACACACGACACGGTATATCACAATACAACACACATGTGGTATGAATGCAATATAACACAAGACACTGTATATCACAATATAATACACCTATGTGGTACAAACGCAATATAACACAAAACACTATGTACTACAATGCATAGAACACAGAGTCAGGTCATGTATGTATTGCACAGGGAGGGAACAACACGCTCGACAACCCAGTGATGGTTTTGATGCAATGAAATGTATTCTTGATCCGATGTATCGCACGAATATGTTACATGGACCTATGTGGATCTCTGGGTGGATATTCCACTGCACTAGGCCACTGTATGTCACCATTTGTAAGGCATAGGGGTTGCGATGCACATGTGAGGGGTCAGAGGCATTACACAGGGGAGTGTGGGTAAAACCTATGGGCCGAGGGGGTGTCACGCACAAAAAGGTGGGGGGGGACACACAAGGGAATGCACTCAGCGGAATCACGCGGGGGTTTGGTACAATTTTAGGACACACAGGAATGCGACACTCTAGGTGAGGGGAAGGGGTTCACACTCAGGGGCTGTAGCATTGGAGCTTGCAGTGTAGGCTGGTCGTCGGTGGGTGCAAAGGGCGCGCCCAGGGCTACAGCACAGGTAGCTGCAGGTGTTGGCCCGGTGTGGAAAGAGGGCCATCCGGGGTGTGTTCCAGGTGCGAGTCTCCTACGGCGTGGTCTGGGGTCTGGGTAGAGCTGAAGAGTAGAGTGATGGGCGGCCCTTTCCTGGTAGGGACCGTGGGAGTGAGGTTGCCCTCTGGGCTAGGGCCGAACAGGGCTAGAAGGCACTTGGCATGGTGCCTGCCCCTGGCTGAGGTGGGAGTCCTGGGGGTGGACCTGGGCAGGTCCAAGCCTGAGGCCAGCCGCCGGGCGCCCTTCATTGTCCTGGAGCCGCAGTCTCACCTGGAGGAGGAGACCGTTAGGGGTTGGCTGCGGCTGCCCGCCCTGGGGAAGTCCATCAGCTGCTGGGGGCATCAGGGGCTGCACTGCAGGGTGCCCACTGTTGTCCAGGGGCTGTGGTCTTGGCTGGAGGAGGAGGCCATCAAGGGTGGACTGTGGCCGCTCGCCCTGGGGGAGTCTGTCAGCTGCTGAGGACGTCGGGGGCTGAGCTGCAGAGACAGGATGCCTGGCCTTGGGGTGGTCTCATCCCAGGTACTCTCTGACAAGGGTTCTGTGGGGGAGCAGTCTCCACTCTCCATGAAGGAGGGGAGGCAGGAGGGGCGTCTCACTTGGCCATAGGAGGGGCGGGCTGAGCCAGAGTCGGCGCCTTTGTAGGGCGCCTCCGGAGTCACAGAGGAGGAACGACCAGTGTCCTGTTCCTCAGCCTGGTGGGCCTGATGGCCCCTGCTGAAAATCCATGCTGGGGCAGATGAAAGGGGTCTGGAAGACACTCCTTCTGCATGACAAATCTGGGGGACACTGCCCAGGCTCCCTCCCGGGGTAGTGGTCGAGGGAGATCCGGTGGATACTCCCTCGGGCTGACAGGTCCAGGGGATGCTGGCGGGGGACCACTGGTCCTGGGGACAACAGGAGAAGTCCCGGCGGTCTTCTGTCTTCTGCAGCAGGTCCGGTGGACTCTGCTGTCCTCCTGCTGTCGGGGGAAAGTGCAGCTGGGGGACGACCGGTGGTCTCTCTCCTGGTGACAGATCCGGTGGATATTACCACCCTTCTGGGGAGCGCAGGCAAATGTCGTCGAGGTGACGGTCCGAGACGCCTGCTCCTGGAGGTGGGTGGCAGAAGGAGGGGATCTGGTGGATGCTCCTCCTACAGTAGATCCAGTGGATGCTACTGCGCCGCTGCTCCCCTGGGGTGAAGTAGGACTGTGAGCACTGGTTGTGGCTCTCCCTCTTGTGAAGGCAGGTCCGGTGGACTCTGCATCTGAGGGCCTACTTGGGACTTTCCTAGGGCAAGTCCCACCCCGATTCTGGCAAGTGCTCTCTCTGTCAGAGGGTAATGCACTCAATCGAAGTAATTCCTGGTGGTCTGGCTGTGTGGAAGAGGGGTGTCGGGTCACGGAGGATTTATGTCCCTGTGGCGTGGAACACTGGTGTATCTCCCCATTGCCTCCTCTTGGGGTGTTGGCTAACTCCTCATGTCCTCCTCCTGGGGTAATGGTGTTGGGATCACTCCACCCGGTGGGTATTTCACCACCCTTGCGGGGGTGGAGGTCACGTCCCCGTGACTGGAGATGGTAAACATCAATGGTGGGGGTGCAATGGGAGGGCGTGAGGTGGCGGAGCAGATATGTCCAGTGGAGTGTGGGCTGGTTTGGCTGCTGGTGTGGGCAATGCACAATGGTAAGCATTGATGGTAGGTGCATCTGCTGAAGAAGGTGGAGGAGTTGGGTCATGCCTTTGAGGTGTCGTTTCCGTCCTCCAGCTGGAGTCCAGATGACTTGCTTGATTTTCATCTCGGGTGGCAGGGAATGTGGGATGTGATGTGTGGTGTCTGGCTGCAGACTGGAGATAGGTGAGGTGGCCTTGCTTTTAAGAGGTCATGGAGGGGTCGCCCTAAGCGACTTAGTGGGGTGGGTCACTGGGATGTTCCATGTGGTATGTTGGATTTTGAGGGTGAAGGGGAAGGTATTAGGGGTTGGGGTGGAAGGTGGGGAGGGCGTTTGGGCATATCTGGATGGTGAGCGGGATAGGAGGCCCGATCTAGTCCAGGTGGTGGTAAGTACTGTACTGGTGTTGGAAGTGAGGGGTGTGTAGCAGCATGCTGACGGGGGGGGCTGTGATTCAGTGGGCTGGTGATGGTGATGGGCATGAGGGGGTGGGCTGGGAAGATGATGGAGGAGCAGCGGTGTCGGGTGTAGGAGGCGACATGGCTGGGGGCAGCCTGTGGGTGGAGTGGGTGTCTGGTGGGTGGGTTGCTGAAATTATGGCTGTAGGTGGTGGTGAGGGGGTGGGGGTGGGGAACAGGGAGTCAGGGAGACTAGTGGGAGCAGTGGATGATGTGGAATGAGGAGTGAGTGGCGGTGATGGGCGTGAGGGCATCAGATGGCCGCATGGTGTCGGGCTTGGTGGTGGCGGCATGGTGGAGGAGGAGTGCGATGAGGTCATTAGTGGTGAGCTGGGGGTGTGGGGGAAGGGGAGGGGTCCGAAGTAGGGGTAGTGATGGTGATGAAGGAGCTGGGCGAGGATAGGGAAGGGGAGAGCTAGGAGGAGTATGAGTCACTGGGGTTGGGTGGGGGAGTGGGGCGTGCACTAGGCAGGTGAGGGTGGAGAAGTGGTGGTGTTGGAGGTGCGTGAAAGCGATGCACGTGGCGGTTCCAGTAGGTGTGTGGTGTTATGATACTGAATTGTGACTTGGTATGGGTTGGGAACATTTACAATCGTGTAGGGGCTGGCGTAGTGTGGAGCTAGTTAATTTGGTGTAGGTAGTGTGGCTACCATGACAGATTCACCTGGTTTGTAGGGGTTAGTTGCAGAGGTGTTGGGTTTTAGATCTTGGGTGTTTTCGAGGTGATGGAGTTTATGCTTGAGGTGGTGAAGGGGGTCGGAGGAGGGGGGGGTTGGAAGGTGATTCCAAGTGGTGGCGGAGGGGTAGGAGTAGGGGTGCCTTGCCGAATGCTCACTCATGTGGTGTGATGCCATCTTCGCGGAAGCAGGAGTTAATGCCCCATTGCACAATCTTGAAATATGCCGGCCAATCGTCATTTTGGGTTTCTTGAATTCTGGTCTGCACCTGGATGAGTAGGGTGCAGTGACTCCGTTCGCAGATGCCATTTCCATGTAGCCAATATGGTGAGGAGTGGGAGATTTTGTAGCTGAAAAGGATGGATAGTTCAGCCCAGACCTTGCTTGTAAACTCTGGGGCATTGTCAGAGTGGAATGCCTGGGGAATGCCAAAGTAGGGAAATACATGGCGAGTTAGTGCATCTGTGACAGCAAGGGCGTGATGTTCTTTTGCCAGACAGGCAATCAGGAACTTGGAGTAGGTGTCCACGAACGTTATTATGTATTTGTAGCCGGATTTGGGTGGGAGAGGTCCTACGACATGTACTGACAGCAGCTGCCAGGGCTTGCTGGCTAGGATGCTACCAGACGGGCCCGGTATCCTGGTGGTGTCTTTACCCAGGGCATAGGCTTGGCATGTTTGGACGACTCGCTTAGCGAGTTGGGAGGGGTTTGGGGCCCAATAGATATCACTGAAAATTTGTAGGAGTTTCTTTGGGCCAAGATGAATCCCAGTGTCTGAATGGAGGTGAGTTAAGGTGTCTATGGTGGTGCCTGGGTCTAATCCATCAGGTGGGGCACCTCAGGGACCAGCTGCAAGGAGAAGAGCCCAGGTGCTGCTACGGGGCCTCTCCAGCAGTCCTCAAGGCTGGGACCTTCCTCCTGGAAGTTGTCTTGTAGTGGGGGTGTGGCAGCACCTGACAGAGGAGTGGCTAATGGTCATCTCCTCTTGTAGGGCCCACCTACTGGCCAAGGCCTTCTAAGGGCGCGGCTACCGGCCACCGCAAGGGCCCAGTTACTGGCCGTGGCCTGTGTGGGGAAGCGGCTGCAGGCCGTCTCGAGGACACCTTTGGAGCAGCTGCTGACTGTCTCCTGACGAAGGCAGAAGTGGCTACCGGCCGTCTCCTGGTTACCTCCGGAGCGGCTACCAGCCATCTCCTGCAGAAGGGGTGAGCGGCTACCGGCCATCTCTAGGGCACCTTCGAAGCGGCTACCGGCTGTCTCCTGATTACCTCCAGAGCGGCTACAGGCTGTCTCTAGGGCACCTTCAGAGCGGCTACCGGCTGTCTCCTGACAAAGGCGGGAGAGGCTACCGGCCGTCTCCGGATTACCTATGGAGCGGCTACCAGCTGTCTCCTGAAGGAGGGTCGAGCGGCTACAGGCTGTCTCTAGGGCACCTTCAGAGCGGCTACCGGCTGTCTCCTGACGAAGGCGGGAGCAGCTACTGGCCGTCTCCTGTAGGAGGGTTGAACGGCTGCAGGTCATCTCTAAAAGGGCACGGCTACCGGCCGTTGCTGGGGTGCTACCTGGAACTAGAGTAATAGCTCAATCCCGATCCTGTCGGGGGTCAGCTCGCCCGGAAGGTAGACTCTTTTTCCTGCTATGGTGGCGGCGGGTGAGTTCCAGGTCATAGGGGCGCGCAGCCCAGGCGGACTTATGTCCCTGTTGCCTGGAGTCGGGTCGCGCTCTATTTGCCCCTCCGTAAGCTCCCTCTGGGGGTGTTGAGATGCCCTCAGCGATGATGTTCAGCATTTTATTTTTTACATTTACATTCATCACCTCTATTTTTGCTGAAAGAGCCTTTTTTTCCCACTACACTCATTCAGGCATGACATATTTCTCACAAATATTCCATTCTCTTCTGCCCATTACAGTATATTGTATCTTTTCATATAATCCCACCTACAGCCTTCTCATTCTTCAGCCTCTCCACCACATTATTCATTTCTACTGTTAGGCAGGTCGGCTTTGGATCGACTTCTTGCGCCAAAGACACCAGCGACTGAGCGGGGTCCTCTTTCTAGACCAGAACACTTACAAAAGAACAGAGCACAAAAACTCAGGACACTTTAACACATCTATTGCCTTGGATCAATTTCCTTTCAATATACATAAAAAAGTACAATGGATATGATTGAAATAAAATGACAAGGGACTTAATATTACTATAACATATCATGGGCACAGGTTTTACACCTGAATTAGCGTGGGGGTGAATGGCACAGAGTTGTGGTGACGTTCACTTATAAAATTTACTTCACTGGACTATTGTTAGTAAGTTAGTCCCCGAGTCACACACTTAAGATATCGCTCTGTTTCTAGGGAACTTAGTACTCTAATAACACAGTACATAGCATGATCTTTACATCTGAGTCAATATAGGGCGAATAACACAGAGCTGTGGCGACACTGGTTTACAAACTTTATATCACTGGACAGTTGGTAGTGAGTTAGTCTCGGAGTCACACACTCTAGGTATCACTCTGTTTCTAGGGAACTTAGTTATAGGCACAATACTCAGGGTTGACTGGAGTAGCAACCCTTGTGGATTTTGTTTCTGTCCCACTGCCCTGTATCACTGGAGGCCACTGTCGGTACTAAGTCTTTTCACACGACACTGAGAGTTAGGGTGTCGTCACTGTATCATTTGGCCTGGGTTTATCTGAGGTGGTGCCCGGGAGTAGGAGGGAGGCTTTCCGGAGAGTCCTTCTGCAGGAGGCACTGGATTACTCTCGGGGGCGTCGTGACCCGGGCGTGTGTCTGGTCTGGGGTGCAGGGAGGCCCTTCCTTGTTAGGGCCTCGACCTGGTAGGTGACCCTACCAGGTCGAGGCCAGGACTAGGGCCGAAAAGGGCCAGGAGTCGGGCCTGCCGCCTCTCACTCCGGGCAGAGGGCTGACGGTAAGTGGGGCCAAAGCGGTCCCTCCTTGGGGTCCACAGGCTGGCCCTGGGAGACTTGGAACTGCAGCCGCTCTTAGGTTGGGGCACCGTCAGGGGTTGGCTGCAGCACCTCGTCTGCGGGACATCTGTCAGGAACCGGCGTCATCCAGGGTCCAGGTGCAGGGCATGGACCTCGCCTTCAGCGACAAGACCTTGCCACCATTCCTGGAATGGCAGCACCTCTGGGGAACCACACCTGGAGGGAGAGACGGGCGTCCCACACAGCCCAGAGGTGGAGGGTGGGCCACACAAGGGACCTTCCCCTCCGGGGAACCCCCGAGAGCTGTGGACGAAGGGCGTATGATGACCGTCCCTTCCCCAATGCGGACGATGGCCATCGTCGCGGCTCCACAGCCCTCTGGGGTAGCAGCAGAAGGATGTACAGTGGCCGTTCCTTCCCTGGTACGGACGATGGCCGTTACCGCGGCACTGCTCCCGAAGGAGGAAGAGGCAGATGAGGGACGTACAATGGCCATTCCCTCCCCAGTACGGACGATGGCCGCTACCGCGGCTCTGCCTGCCCTACAGGAAGTAGCTGAGGGACGTACGGTGGCCGTTCTCTCCCTGGTATGGATGATGGCTGTTACTGTGGTGCTACTCCCGAAGGAAGAGGAGGAGGTGGACGAGGGACGTATGATGGCCGTTCCCTCCCTAGTATGGACGATGACCGTTACCATGGCTCCATCTCTCCTGCTTTCTTCTGTCAGTGAGCGCTCAATAGCTAACTCACCGACTCCAGGGCTACTCCCATAGGAGGAGGAAGTGGGTGAGGGACATACGATGGCCATTCCCTCCCTGACACAGACGATGGGAGCCATTGCAGTTCCACTCTTCCTTCCTGTGCCAGTCGCCGAGCGCTCAATAGCTAACTCGCCGAGGTGGTCACCAGATGTGGCTACAGCAGAAGGATGTACTATGGCCGTTCCTTCCCCAGTGCAGACAATGGCCGTTACCGCGGCACTGCAGAGGGAAACAGCTGAGGGATGTATGATGGCTGTTCCCTCCCCGGTACGGATAATGGCCATTACTGCCGCAATGCCTGGGACTGTATCTGGTGCAGTCTCACCCCAATCCTGCCGAGGGCTGGTCTTGTTGAGAAGTAGTGCCACTTTCCTGCGATGTCATGGTTGGGTAGGTTGAGGGGAAGAGGGACACAAGGTCGGGGCGCCCTGGCGCCTGTCTTGTTTTGGTCCAGTCCCGCACTCACCTGGCCCGCTGTGGTGTCCTCCTGAGGTGGTGGTAGGGCTGCGGCTCTGTAGCGGTGTGGGGGGTCCGACGGCGGGGCGGGCATATTATCTACCATTATCGCCTTCTTAAACACCACATTCCTTCCTTGTCCACCACCAAATTCTGTCATGATTGCCACCACAATGCTCTCACCATTCTCATTCACCCCTGTTTCTGTATATTCGTTCCGGCTGCTATATTTTTCCTTTTCTTTCATCCCTTATCTCTTCACATGTTTTAGTGGTAAACCATCCATCATCCAATCCTACATTGCCCCATGAGGAACATGGGAGCCCGGGGCTAGGCAAGTTGGTCCTGACGTTTAAGATGAGTGACGAGCCTAACTCGTCCCCGAGTGGCATTATGTGAGCAATAAACCCCAACCATCCCTTGGATATAAACCTACACAGGCTTAATCCGACTGGAGCACCTTAATTACCCACTAAACCACCAGGCGCCATAATTTGGTTATATGGTTACCATCCAGCGCAGTAAATGGTTTCCTGGTGTATAGGAAACCATTTAACTTGTCACTAGTCACTCATATGCAGAAGGAAGCGGAAAGAATGAAGGAGAGAGAGAAGAGGGAGTGTAAAGTCACCCGTAGGCAGGAGGAGGAGGAAAGGATGAAGGAAAGAAAGATGAGGAAGGGAGGAAAGGGCAGGCACTCGAGAGCAGCACTGCATCAGTTGAGTGGATGGTGAACGCCTCTACCAACCACTATTTAGTGGTAAACATACCATTATTTGAAGCAGTAGAAGCACCTTGCCAAACTAGTTCTTCATCTTCCTGATAGTCTTTTATATTTTTCTGATTATTTCTGGTTTAGTAAATCAATGTCTCATGTGAAATCTGATTCCCTGTTGTTTTTCGTTGTTTTCTGTTGTGTCAACTTGTTTGATTTGTATGCCGTAATGGCAGGGACTGTCCTAACCTAAGTGTTTAACTAATCCCAACCTAACTTAGCTTAACTGTACCAAATAATTTAATCTAACCTAACCCAACCTAACCTACCCTCCAGTTGGGAAGTTAGGATTTGAAAATTACTTCTGAGTAAACAGAGTAAGGTACGGCTTAAGGGACGTGATGATAAAAACAGTTGGAAAGAAAAAGCAATTTGCCACCCCGAAAATAGTCAGAAAAGTAGAGAAAAGAAGCTGGAAGAATATGAAGTTGTTATGCTAGGTGTTTTTAGGTGGACTCCTCACCCTAAGAACACTAGCTGCTGAGCCGGGGTTCTCTTTCGAGACCGGAACCACAATACACCACGAGAGGAACAGAGCATGAAAACATTGGTCAATCAACCTTACACGTGTATTATCTTAAATTCACAAACCACTAGATACAATGTAAATGCAATTAAGGCACAATACACTGTCTGGGTACAAAGTCAATCTCGGGACAGGAGGGTTCCTACAGGGCTGCTGAAGACTTGGGCTCCTACGGGTGTTGGCCGGGTGTGGGAGGAGTCCCATCAGGTGTGCCTTCCCTTAGAGGGCACGGGACTACTCTCAGGGTCTGCATCATCTTGAGTGGGCTGCTGGGCAGTGTGGAGAGGGGCCCTCCTCTGGTGGGGCCTCGGTGGGGCGTTCGGTCCCTAGGGCTGGGACCGAATAGGGACAGTAGGCATGCTTCTCTGCACCCACCCTGGAGAGAGGGTCGTCGTCCTCTGGGGCTGGGGAGGTCAAGCCCTGGGGTCCTAAGGGTGCCTTGGGGAGTACAGGGATTGCAGTCTCCTTCGGGTCGGGTCGCCATCAGGATTGGCCTGCAGCATCCTCTCCTTTGGGAGTCCAACAGTGGGTGGTCTCGCCTGAGAGCCGGCTGGACTGTTCGCACTCCCGGGGTCACGATGGGGCTATGCCAGACCTCCTCCAGACAGGGTAGCTCCTCCTGGAGGCTGCCTCTGTGGGGAGAAAAAGAGGGGTGGCCTGCTCGGCCGCAGGAGGGGTGGGCTATGCAAGGAACGTCCTCCACAGGGGAAGTCACAGGGGGCAAGAGACAGGTGGTGTCTGGTCTCTCCCTGACGCAGCTGGTGGCCGTCGCTGAGGCCCCGAGGGCAACAGGGGTAGGGTGGTAAATGGCCGTCCCTCTCCTGTCAGTGCGGTTTCTGACCATCACTGAGGTCTGACTTCCTGGCAGAACTGATGGCAAGGTGTGGCTAATGGCCATCACCTGTCCACTGGTGCAGCTAGTTGCCGTCACCGAGGTCCTGTGAGGAGAGGTGCAGCTAGTAGCTGTTGTCTGTCCTCCGGCGTCGCTAGTGGCTGTCGACGGGCCCTTGTTCTCTGGGTGGACTGTGGGCTGAGTGCGGCTATGGTCCTTTCACCGCAAGAAGTCCGTTCAGGGTGGGGCCCACCTGGTGAATCACCTCTAGCGATGCTGCCAAATCAACCGTAGTACATGCCTCTCTCTCTCTCTTATTTCCCATCTATGTGCTATTTGAAACTGTTTTTTATATTCTGTATATAGTAAAGGAAGCTATATAGTACATTGAGTATCACTTTTAGAATTATAACAACGATTTGAATGAATTCTAGGACACGTGGCAGTGCTTTTTTCCCATGTTGCCACGCCGTAGAATGCCAATTTGACCACCAATTATCGGATTATCACCTACCCCCATCCCACCTGTTTCTCTCTCCCTCTCTCTCTCTCTCGTCAATATAACAGAAAGTTCTGATGACGAAGAAAATTATGATAAAAGATCAGAGAGAGGATTAGGCCGATATATATATATATATATATATATATATATATATAGAGAGAGAGAGAGAGAGAGAGAGAGAGAGAAACAGGTGTGATGGGGGTAGGTAGTGATAATCTGATAATTGGTGGTCAAATTGGCAACGTCGCACTCGGGGGAATTCCAAATTCTGCCATACCCTGAACGAACTTCTTGCGGTGAAAGGACCATAGTGGCCATCACCTACTCACAGGTGCAGCTAATGGCAGTCACTGATGTCCTGGGAGGAGAGGGGACGGCAGACACAGTGAGGCTAGTGGCCGTCACCTGCCTGCTGGTGCAGCTTGTGGCCGTCACTGAGGTCCAGCTCCCTGAGGCAGCTGCAGAAGGAGAGCGGACGGTGGCTGTCTCTCCCCTAGTGCGGCTAGTGGCCGTCATTGGTTTCCGCAGGGGGGGGGGAGATGCAACTAGTGAGCGGCTAGTGGCCGTCTCTATCCTAGTGCAGCTAGTGGCCGTCACTCGGGCGCTGTCTGGGACTGAAGTATCAGCCCCACCCCAACCTTGAGAAGGGCTGCTCTGGCTGGAGGGTAATGCCCCAGCACTGAGTAGTTCTCGCTGGGTCCGTTGTGGGGAATAAGGGCGCAAGGTAGTAGGGGACATTGGCCCATACTGCCTGGGTATCATGCACGCCCTCAAAGCCCCTCCGTGGTCTCCCCCTGGGGTGGGTGTCGCGATGTCCCAGTGGTGTCTCGTCGTGGGGGGTATTTCATTACAGTCTTGGGGGGGAAAAGTCACGTCCCCATGGCTGGAGGTAATAGGTGTCCATAGTGGTGGTACTGTGGGCTGGTGTGAGGTGATAGAGGAGGGCAGTCCAGTGGGGGGGGGGCTGTGTCTGGGTCTCGGTGATACGCATATGTGATGTACAAGTTGGAGGTCTGGGATGTCTCCTTAAGGAGTTGAAGGAGTTCGTGTGTCCCACAGATGCGCCATTTCTTCTTGTGGGCTGGGACCCAGGCGATACACCGTACCTTCATAGTGGGTGGTGGTGAGTGGTCGGTGCTTCCTAGCTGAATGCTGGTGACTGGTGAGGTGGTCGGGGTTTTATGCGGCCGCCAAGGGTAGGTGCAGCTCTTCTCCCTGGGGAGTGGGGCTGGCGAAAGTTTCCATTGGGCCTGGTGTAGAGGTATATGGGGGACGTGTTGGGCATGTGGGAGGTAGGAGTGGGCTGTTCTGGTGGTGTAGATAAGACTGGGGGATTGGGTGATGGTGTGTTGGAATATCTGGCCAGAGGGCGTGAGAGGCGGCCGGATTGGGTGGTTGTGGTGGTGACAGTGGGTGTGGGTGGCAAGGGAGGAGTGTGGCCTTCTGGTGTGGTGGCTGGCCATGCTGAGGTGGTCTGGGTGTTTGGTGGTAAAGCAGCAGGGGTGGTGGTTTGGGCGGTGGGTGGATGGTTTGGGGCAAGCTGTGGAGTGAGGGGGGAGATGAGAGGGAGATGGTGCAGGTGTAGAGGTGGCCGCAGATGGTGTGTGGTGCTTAAGATGTGGTGGGGTGGCCGGGGGGGCTGGGGGTGGGGGTCCCAGGGCCAGCTGGCTGGACTTGTGGTGGAGGTGCGGTGGCGGGATCTGAGGTGTGAGGTGTGGCGGGGGAGTTGACTGGAGGGGAGGGAGTGGGGGAGGATGGTAGGGAGAAGGGTGTGAAGTAGCAGGTGTATGAGTCTGACAGGGAGTCTGGCACAGCGGATGGTGGTGAGGTGGCATGGGGGGTGGGGATAGGGGGGTCGTGTCGTGGGGAGGTGTTGGTTGGGAATAGGTATACGTGATGGTTACAGTAAGCGCGTGGGGTGTTGTGGTAGTTGATGTTGACTTGGTAGGGGTTGGAGACGTGGGAGATGGTGCAGAGTCCCACGAACCAGGGTGAGACTTTGTTGAGTGCTGGTAGTTTGGCCACTACTACCGAATCACCCGGTTGGTAGGGGTTGGAGGGGGCAACGTCTGGTTGCAGGTCCTGATGCTTCTGCAAGTGATGCAGTCATCTTGTGAGATGGTGAAGGAGGTCGGACGTAGGGGATGTGGAAGGGGGTTGTAGGCACTGTCGCAATGGTAGGAGAAGGGGGGCCTCCCCGAATACCCATTCATGAGGGGAGATGCCGTCGTCCAGTGGGCAGGAATTCATCCCCCACTGCACAATCTTGATGTGGGCTGGCCACATTCTTGGTCTCTTCTATTCGAGCCGGCACGTGGGTCAGGAGGGTGCGATGGCTCCTTTCACATATTCCATTCCCCTGGGGCTAGTAGGGGGAAGAGTGTGAGATGCAGTAGCCAAAGATGGTGGCGAGTTCTTGCCATATTGCGCTGGTGATCTTGGGGGCATTGTCTGAGTGCAGGGCTTGGGGAATGCCAAAGTCTGGGAAGACGTGGCAGATGAGGGCGTTGGCCACGGCCACGGCGCGGTGTTCCTTGGCCGGGCAGGCGATGAGGAAATTTGAGTATGTATCCATGAAGGTGATGATATACTTGTAGCCGGCTTTAGGTGGTAGATGGCCAACTACATCCATGGACAACAGTTGCCATGGTTTGTGGTCGGTAATGCTTCCCGACGGACCAGCTGTGCGGGTGATGTCCTTGCCTAGCGCACAGGCTCGGCAGGCCTGGGTGACTTGCTTGGCCTTGGAGTCCCCAGGGGGGGGGACCATAAATGCCCCCACCATCTGCCCGTCTCCCGGTGACGACTCAGGGTGCCTGGAACCACGGTCTGACTCTCTTCTTCTTCATTTCTGCAACATTCGCGGCCTTTCCTCTAACTTCGCTCTGTTGAGCACCACCTCTCCTCCTCTAAACCTCACCTTCTTTTTCTAACGGAGACTCAGCTGTCTGAGACAACTGACAGCAAACCCTTTTCTGTATCCTCCTACTTTCTCTATACTCATTTCAAAGCCAAAGGTGGCTGTTGTGTATATATACGCAACGACTTATCTTGCTCTCGTGTTCCTGAACTTGATTCTTCTGAATTCTCCACACTCTGGCTTCGGCTTTCCTGTCATTCTCTGACTAAATATATCTGTGCTGTTTACTTATCCCCTAATTCTACTGACTATCAAAAATTCTTTGACTATCTTACTTCTACGATGGAACACATTCTATCCATTTCTCCTTTCTCTGAAATCTCCATTCTTGGAGATTTCAATGTTCACCACCACCTTTGGCTCTCCTCTCCTTTCACAGATCCACCTGGTGAACAAGCCTACATCTTTTCTATCCTTAATGACCTAGAGCAGCTTGTACAGCACCCTACCCGTATCCCTGACCGCCTTGGTGAGAGCTCCAACATACTTGACCTCTTCCTCACAACTAATCCTTCTGCTTACTCTGTTAATCTTTTCTCTCCGTTGGGCTCCTCCGATCACAACCTTATTACCTTAACCTGTCCTATCACTCCGGTACGGCCTGTGGACCCTCCAGTGAAACGTCGTCTGTGGCATTTTGGAGCCGCGGACTGGGAGGCCCTCAGGCAGTACTTCTTTGATTTTCCCTGGAATGATTATTGCTTCCGTGGCCGTGAGCCATCTGAGTGTGCCTTGCGCATTACGGAGGTTATTCTCTCGGGCATGGAAGCATACATTCCTTTCTCATATCCTTTGACTAATGCAAGAAAGCCTTGGTTTAATCACGCTTGTTCTAATGCTGTCCGCAACAAGGAGAGGGCCTACAAAAGGTACCGGAGCCAACCCACCCCTGAATCACATCATCTTTACGTTTCTGCCCGGAATCGTGCTAAGTCTGTTCTTCGCTCTACTAAAAATAATTTCATCCATACTAAATGCTCTCAACTCTCCGACTCGAATTCTTCCCGCTCCTTCTGGCATCTTGCCAAAAATCTTTCTAACAACTTTACCTCATCATCCTTCCCTCCTCTTTTCTACTCTGATGGTTCTGTAGCTATTTCTTCTACTGATAAAGCAGATCTCTTCACACAGACTTTCTCCTCCAATTCTACCTTAGACGATTCCGGTGCTGTTCCTCCATCACTTCCCCCCTCTGACTTCCTCATGGCTGACATTAAAATTTCTTCAGTTGATGTATTTTCTGCCATCACTGGCCTCAGTACTAACAAGGCATATGGGCCGGATGGGGTCCCTCCTGTTGTTCTCAAGAACTGTGCTTCTGTGCTTACACCCTGCCTAGGCAAACTCTTTCGCCTTTGTCTGTCAACTTGTACCTTTCCTTCTTGCTGGAAGTTTGCTCTCATTCAGCCAGTCCCAAAGAAGGGTGACCACTCCCAACCCTCCAACTATCGTCCAATTGCTTTAACGTCCTGTATATCAAAAGTTTTTGAGTCAATTCTTAATAGAAAAATTTTAAGGCATCTTTCCTATCACAACCTTCTTTCCGATCGTCAGTATGGGTTCCGTCAGGGACGCTCCACTGGCGATCTTCTCACCTACCTTTCAGACTCCTGGTCATCCTCCTTTCGGGACTTTGGCGAAAGCTTTGCCATTGCACTTGACATCTCTAAGGCTTTCGATCGAGTCTGGCATAAATCTTTAATTTCCAAACTGCCCTCCTACGGTTTCTATCCTTCTATCTGTGCCTTCATCGCAAGCTTCCTTTCTGGTCGTTCTATAGCCGCTGTTGTAGACGGCCATCATTCTTCTCCTAGATCTATCAACAGTGGTGTCCCTCAGGGCTCTGTCCTATCACCAACTCTCTTCCTTTTATTCATCAATGATCTTCTAAGCTGTACATCTAACCCTATCCACTCATACGCTGACGACTCCACCCTTCACCTTTCCATTCGGTTCCCGCAACGCCCATCTCAACAGTTACTTCAACAAGCAAGGGATGAGGCTATGGCACACCTAATGTCTGATTTGGCTCATATCTCTGACTGGGGTAAAAATAATATGGT
This sequence comes from Coenobita brevimanus, assembly GCF_032717465.1. Classification (NCBI taxonomy): domain Eukaryota; kingdom Metazoa; phylum Arthropoda; class Malacostraca; order Decapoda; family Coenobitidae; genus Coenobita; species Coenobita brevimanus. Next base: position 50,377,494 of record NC_137024.1, on the reverse strand, counting down.
TGTCTTTAATGCATCTAAGACTCAGTTCTTACACCTATCAACCCGACAAAATCTTCCACAGGTATACCCACTAATGTTTAATAATATTCAGCTTAATCCTGCATCATCCTTGAACATGCTTGGGGTTTCATTTACTCGGGACTTATCTTGGAAAGATCATATTACATCTCTTGTAAAATCTGCTTCCAAGAGATTGGGTGTGCTAAGCCGACTCCGCTCTTTCTTTACCCCTGCACAATTGTTGACTCTATACAGGGGTTTTATCCGCCCCTGTGTGGAGTACAACTCTCATGTGTGGGGAGGCTCCCCACATACAGCTCTTCTCAATAGGGTGGAGTCAAAGGCTTTTCGTCTCATTAACTCTCCTCCTCTTACTGACTCCCTTCAACCTCTGTCTCTTCGCCGCACTGTTGCATCTTTATCTCTTTTCTATCGCTACTTTAACCCGCGCCGTCCCGAGGACGTACTTCCACGTCCTCACGTTTTGTCACAGCTAATCCCGAGGACGTACTTCAACGTCCTGCAATTGCAAGGTTCATAATTTCCACAATTTTCAATTTTCGCGAGTCATTTTTGGTACGTATACACGGGACACCTTCCTCAACAAGATGCCAGGCAGAGACAATGCCTTACCCAGCATGACCTCCTCCCCCCCCCCTGCAGGCCCTTTTCTCAGCAATTCATCTGTTATCAGTGACCTGGCCAGTATAGCCATGTCATGCCACGGTACGAAATTCAGGGCCAGAGTGATTCCCCAATCAATGACAATGTGGAGGACAAACTTTACATAGCATTAGAGGAAGAAACAGTTAGAAATGATGATCAGGTAATGTGGCAAAAAAAGGTCAGGTATTAGTGAGTGAAACAATGCTTATAATGCCTATATTACTGCTTGAAAACCAATATACTCTTGTACTACATATAAATTCGTAACAGTAAATAAATAAATACCGTTTATGAGTGGTGTGAAATAGTTATCCTCCCATAGAACTCGTTTTCTTTGGTGCCAGCCTGATAGAAAACCCAGTAAGGTAAGGAGGCTCTCCTACCTGTAAAGAGTATTTTAAACCTCAGGTGAGCGATTTCTCTATGAATTTTCGATGTTTCTCACCAAAAGCGAAAGTTTAAGCAAAAAAAAAAAAGGTCGAAAAATGCCCGGGATTGGGGGGTACCAGTGGTCGAAAAGTGGCCGGGACGGGGCGGGTTAATGATCACTGCTCCTCTGAACTGTCTGCTTGCATTCCTCCACCTCTACGACGGGCGCGTAGCACCCGTCTGGCAGCAAACTCTCATCCTTTTTCTGTCCAACTCTCTAATGCAAGAGTTAACCGTTACTCCCAGTCTTTCATTTATGCAACAGGTCAGCTCTGGAACTGTCTCCCTCTGTCTGTATTTCCTGCTGCCTATGATCTCCAGTCTTTCAAACGCAGTGTGTCCAGGCATCTCAAAATGATTGGATCTTGAATTTGGCTCTATATTGTATTTTGTTTTTCTCTTGGAGGGAACTGTTACTGTGGGCTCATGGCCTTTGGTTCCTTCTTCCTCGCATAAAAAAAAAAAAAAAAAAGTTGGAGGGGCTGGGCATCCAATAGGCATCATTGAATACTTGCAAAAATTTCTTAGTGCCGCGATGAATCCCATTGTTTGAGTGAAGGTGGGTCATTGTGTCGAGGACAGTTTCGGGGTCAAGCACTATATGCCCCGACTAGGTGAACAGGTGATCGCCTTGTTGGTGGAGCTTGGAGAACACCTGTGGTGGTATCCAGTGGGGGTGATCCTTGTTGTGTCACTGTTGTACGAGGTTGGGTTCAACGTGGACGGAGTTAATCGGCAGTCAGGACAGGGCATTGGCATTGGTGAGTAACTTGTCGGGGTGATAGGATATCTCATAATTAAACTCCTCAAGTGTTTTCCTCCATCTGATGAGTTGGGCATTGTGAGTGCTGAACTGGCATAACCATTGGTGTGACTGATGGTCAGTGATGATGGTACCGAGTGTACCTGAGGTAGGCTCGAAAGTGCACCAGTACCCATACGATGCCTAGGCATTCTCATTTGGTTGCGGCTTAATCTCTCTCGGCTTGGTTGAGGGTGAGGCTGACACAGGCGATGATGTGCTCCCACCCTTCTTGCACATGGGTGAGGACGGTGCCGATCGCTATCAGGGGCACATCTGTATGTAGGTGGAACAGCAGGGTGTAGTCGGGGAATGTGACGATCGGGTCAGTGATGAGCTTGGTTTTCAGGTCATGGAATGCCGCCCTTCACTTGTCTATCCAGGTGAAAGGCTCACCCTATTTGGTCATGTTGTGGAGGGGCTTGGCAATGTTTGCAAGCCCTTTCAGAATGCACCGGTAGTATGAGATGAGCCCCAGGAAGGCATGGACCTCGTGGACATCTTGAGGTAGGGGGAGATCTGCGATGGTGTGCAGCTTGTCAGGGTCAGGTGATATTCCTTCCTTTGAGATAATGTGTTCCAGGAAGGAGATGGTTTGGGCAGCCAGGATGCATTTTGATGGTCTGAGTTTGAGGCCAGCCTGGTGGATACACAGGAAGACCTTTTTAAGGCACTGGAGGTGGTCGGCCCATGTCTGGCTGAAAATGATTACACTGTCCAGGTATGCCAAGCAGATTTCCCAGGTAAGGCTACTGAGGACCGACCCTATTAATCTGGAAAACGTAGTGGGGGCGTTACAGAGTCCGAATGGTAGGACGTTGAATTCACGTTTTCCGTTATTGGTGGAAAAGACTGTTTTCCCCCTGTCCTTGAGGTGTATGGGGATTTGCCAGTCATCTGTAATCCATGCAAAAGCACAAGGTGTCATCTTTCTTTTTGATCAGAACGACAGAGGAGGGCCACGGGCTGGTGGAAGGTGATATGACGCTGGCATCGAGCATTTCCTGGATCTGCTGGTATTCCTCAGTTCATTTTTTTTTTTTTTTTCGCCGTGATGGTTGGTGAATAGGTGGTCCTGTGGTGTGGATTTCACGTGTCAAGTACGTAGTGTGGCCAATGTCGGCAAGTCCTGACGCAAAGAGGTCTTGGAAGTCCAGGAGGAGGCGGAGGAGGCTGTCTCCTGGGTGAGGTGAGAGGTGCTCAGGTAGTGGGAGTAGGGCAGCGGGGTGGGAGTGAGGTGCACAAGGCTCGGCTTCTTCCATTTCTCCAACCACTAATCCTTTAGGCAGGGTGAGGGGAGTGGTGGAGATATTTACGACTTGTACTGTTCCGATGTGGGGGGAGAGGAAGGTGGGGGACAGTAGGCAGGCTGAGAGGGTTCTGGACAGTAGGCTGGGGGAGAACAGGACGGAGGCTCCAGTGGGCCTATTCAAGTGTAGCCAGGCCTCATGCTGGGGGGGAATTGTCAGGGCGGAGGCAATTATTGCTAGGAAGGTGGGGTGTGGAGGGATGGTAGGGGGGTGGGGAATGGGATGGATGACACAGGGGGGGGTGTAGGGTGAGGGGGGGTATGTGCACATGCAGAGTGGCTGGGGGAGGAGGTTCAGTGGCTTCTGGAACTGGAGGTGTCACTTGTGACAATCGATGTTTGTACATAGCTTCTGCAGGAGGTCCAGTCCCAAATATGCACGGCAGGTCGTCAAAAATGATGAACTTGTGTTGGAAAGAGACTTGCTGGTGGGTGTCCGCACGCAGGGTCCGGGTTTCCCCACATATGGCCATGGAGCCATGCCCCACATCTACGAGGTGAGAAGAAGTACGGAAAAGCAGGCCAAAAACCTATTTGTGATGGGAGTAAAAATGGCTGTAGAGGCACGATCTGGTCATTCCTGTGTCGACCAACAGCCTCGCCTTCACCCCGTTTAGTCTCATCTCATTGCAGACTGGGAGGTGGCATTTTTGTGAGGTGGCCCCTACCACCGTGGGGAGGTGTGGGGGCGGGCCTAAAAATCCAGCTGCTGCGGGATCTCATCTCCCTCCGGTTCCACTTCCCCGGGGTCGGCGCATTCGGCCGGTGAGGTGTCATCCTCGGTGCCCTCGTTATCCAGGGAGGAGACCTTTCAGTGCCCCTGGGTGGCTGTCCTGCGCCGGGCGGCTTTCGACTGTTCTCAGATGTCATGGAGGGGAAATCTGTGGATGCAGGTGAATTCCCATGGGTTTATGGAAATAAAGTTTGTGTTTTTCTTGGGGGTGGGGAACCTGTTGGTGGGGTGTGGAGTGTGCCCTGGGTAAGCTGGGTGTTGGTGGAGAACTTGAGTGGGTTGGGGTCATCCAAGGTTTGTGGTGAGGTGCTGTCTTCTGAGTGGGGAATTTACTCACGGCGCCGATGTGCTGCGGGGTGGAGCAGGCGGCTAAAGGCTTTCCATTTTATGAAGGCAGTTTGGGTGGGGCCTCCTAAGACCTCGCACCACTAGCTCTGTTGCCACATCACCATCACACGTGTGCTTCTCTCTCCCCCCCCCCTCTCGTATTTATATTTATATTAACTTCTAATTTTTTCTTTAAATTTTTCTCTTGTTTTGAATTTTGATGGGGAAGCTTCCATGGCGGGAGACTGATCAAGTATGACCCGCACAAACAAGGCTATCTGTCATGTCACTCTAATTGACAACGTCGCAAAAGCAACGCTGACAAGTCCTGTGGGATTTATACTATACTGTAGTTTTTTTTAATAATTACATCTCTACAGTATTTAAAATTCATTTATAAGTAGTTACTAATTTAAAATAAGAGAGACAGAGAGAGAGGTGACCAGGTGTAATTACATGTGTGGCGGCGGTGATGTGGCAACAGAGCTAGTGGTGTAAGGTCTTAGGTGGCCCCACCCAAACTGCCTTCATAAAATAGAATGCCTATAGGAGATGTCGTACCAGCTGGAAGTCTCTGTCTAGGTCCCCCATTCGGTCATGTATTGTGTATTGTTCTCTGATGACACTGGGGAGGATCCTTAGGAGTGTGTTAACCCGCCACGTGCCAGTGCCGTTTTAAAACAGTCTGACATAATTCCGTGGCCAGTGCCAGTGCCATTTTAAAACGGTCTAAATTAAAAAACTCCACTGTGACCACATTTTTCAAGATTTGCGTGTAAAAATTGGCAAGCATGTAAGGTAACTGCTCCTCTACCATCCCCCAGGCTGTCAAGGCCATACACTCACTTGCTCCCCCCCTCACACTCGCTCTGCCTCACACTGACTGTGTGCCTCACCCAGTGCTGTACATAGTGAAGGCATTTTGTAAATATTTTCATGTAAATTGTAAATATTTTTTTGTAAGTGTAAGGACTGTATAGTGAAGTCAAGTTGTAAATACCCTCTTGTAAGGGCCAGGACTGTACGTTGTCAGGTTGTACCTATCTTCAAGTGTAAGATAATGCATTCACAATGAGAAAGACATGCAAATTGTGATAGATGCTGAAGTAATAAGTAATCAGAAAAGTGTACTGAACATTGCTATACCTTCCCAGCATAAATACCTGAGTATGCCCTACATAGAAAACGGCTTTCACGTAAGTAGTGTGTATGTGAGAGCAGCTATACCTGTATATGAGTATGCCGGACTGATAAAACCCATTTACGAGCCTCGGTGAGCATTTTAACGACGAAATTGGTTATTTCCACATCAAAATCTATCATTTTAACCTAAAAAAAAAAAGGTCAAAAAATGGCTGGCACTGGGGTAACCCATAGGGCTAAAAATAGCTGGCACACGGAGGGTTAAACATGTGCTGTTCCTGGGTTGGTGCATCGGTTTCTGGGTACGTGGCGGTAACAAGTTGCCTGGCCTGGATGAGTATATCATCCAGATTGCAGTCATAGGTTAGAGTGTCGAGCTGTGACAATGCTATGACTTTTCCCAAGAATGGCGTGATGACTTGGGTCACTATTTGGGTGAAATTCGTCCATGTCAGCTCTGAGACGATCTTAGGTGCAATACTGGCCACTGGTTTGCCCAGGAGAGGCAGGGTAACTGCTATCTTCTGTCTGTCGTCTTCAAACTCTATGTCCAGGAGCTTTTTGACCATGGACAGGTATGTGTTAATGTCACATTGCTCGGGGTTGAATTTGGGTAATTGTATGTGAGGTTTGGTTGCCATTTTGTTAATTTCCCTGTTTGCTCCTCCCTGTATTCTGATCAGGTCAAGAACCACCACTGGCCACCAGTGTTATGCTAGGTGTTTTTAGGTGGACTCCTTGCCCTAAGAACACCAGCTGCTGAGCCGGGGTTCTCTTTCGAGACCGAAACTAGAATACACCACGAGAGAAACAGGGAATAAAAACTCTGGTCAATCAACCTTACACGTGTATTATCTTAAATTCACAAACCACTAGATACAATGTAGATACAATTAAGGCACAATAATGTCTGGGTACAAATTCAATCTCGGGACAGGAGGGTTCCTACAGGGCTGCTGAAGACTTGGGCTCCAACAGGTGTCGGCCAGGTGTGGGAGGGATCCTGTCAGGTGTGCCTTCCCTTAGAGGGCATGGGACTACTCTCAGGGTCTGCATCGTCTTGAGTGGGCTGCTGGGTGGCATGGAGAGGGGTGCTTCTCTGGTGGGGCTTCGGTGGGGCATTCAGTCCCTAGGGCTGAGACAGAATAGGGAGTAAGCTCACTTGTCTGCGTTCCCCGTGGAGAGAGAGTCGTTGTCCTCTGGGCTGGGGAGGTCACACCCCAGGGTCCTAAGGGCACCTTGGCGAGTATGAGGACTGCAGTCTCCCTTGGGCTGGGTCACCGTCACAAGTGGTTTGCGGCATCCTTTCCTTTGGGAGTCTGACAGCGGGTGGTCTCGCCTGGGCGCTGGCTGGACTGCTCGCACTCCCGGGGTCACAACGGAGCCATGCCAGACCTCCTCCAGACAGGGTACTTCCTTCTGGGGGCTGCCTCTGAGGGTAGAACAGAAGTGGGCTAAGCAAGGGACATCCTCTGGAGGGGAAGTCACAGGGAGCGAGAGATGGGTGATGTCTGGTCTCTCCCTGATGCGGCTGGTGGCCGTCGCCGAGGTCCTGAGGGCAACAGGGGTAGGGTGGCTAGTAGCCATCCCTCTCCTGTCGGTGCGGCTTGTGGCCATCAATGGGGCCCGACATCCTAGCAGGACTGAGGGCGAGGTGCAGCTAATGGTCGTCACCTGTCCACAGGTGCAGTTAGTGGCCGTCACTGAGGTCCTGTGAGGGGAGGCACAGCTAGTGGCTGTTGCTTGTCCTCCAGTGTGGCTAGTGGCTGTCGCCGGGGCCTTGTTCTCTGGGTTGACTGTGGGCTGAGTGCAGCTAGTGGCCATCACCTGCTCATGGGTGTGGCTAATGGCTGTCGCTGAGGTCCTGGGAGGAGAGCGGACCGCAGACACAGTGCGGCTAGTGGCTGTCACCTGCCTGTTGGTGCAGCCTGTGGCCATCACCGAGGTCCAGCTCCCTGAGGCAGCTGCGGAAGGAGAGCGGGCAGTGGCTTTCTCTCCCCTAGTGCAGGTAGTGGCCATCACTGATTTCTGCTGAGGGGGGGGGGGATGCAGCTAGTGAGTGGCTAGTGGACGTCTTTATCCTAGTGCAGCTAGTGGCCGTCACTTGGGCGCTGTCTGGGACTGAAGTATCAGCCCCGCCCCGAACCTGGCAAGGGCTGTTCCAGCTGGAGGGTAATGCCCCAGCACTGAGTAGTTCTCGCTCGGTCCGTTGCAGGAATAAGGGCGCACGGTAGTAGGGGACATAGGCCCATACTGCCAGGGTATCGCGACGTCCTGGTGGTGTCTTATAATGGGAGGTATTTCAGAAATGAATTAGTAAGGTCCTTCTACTGTTTAAAGTAAAGCATATGTTTACCATTTTAACAAATTTTTTTGTATATTTTTGCACACCTTCCAAAAACATTCTGAAACACATTTCTTCCTTGTGCACTGCCAAATAAATCATGTTTGCCACCATTGTGTTCTTACTATTCCCATTCATTTCAGTATATTCTTTCAGGTTGTTCCGTATTTCTCTTCCATTTAACTTCTTTGATCCTTTATCTTTTCAAACAGTTTAGCAAATTCATTAGTACAGTCATTACTTGTTTTACGATAGGTTACGTCAGGTCATACCTTACCTTATACCAATTTTATCGTAAATCGAGAGATTGAAACACATTATAAAAGGGGGGTTACATCAACACAACTTCCCAAAGTCATCTAACCAAGACTGAACCATAAATGACAACCCACCTTCATTCCTTCCAGTGTTGGCCCAAGTCGTCCCCCCTGAAGCTGGGGGACAGCCTGTGCTTACAGGCACTAGTGGTCAGCCTCTGAGTCAGACAGGAACAGGTTAGGGGGAGGGGAATCCGGCCCATACCTGCACCAACCTTAGCACTGGAGCCCATACCTGCACCAGCCATAGCACTGGGGCCTACAGTGGCACTGGCCTTACCACTGGGCACACAAATCCACAGTACTGTACGGTAATTCACTAAAAGAAACACTATCACATCAGTACAGGCAGAGTTATTCACGTACAGTAAATTGTTGCAACAACACAATACAGTACAGTAATCACACTCGCGTAAAGTTGGCTTGGTGCTACACGATGTCTACGGTAGTACGATGTTTGGCTGAGAGGTGATGATAACGGGGGCATACATGAACAAGTTGAAAAGACAGGGCTTTGACGGGGTGGTGGGACCTGAACCATAACAATGCGCTGCAAGCCGGGACCGCCATTGCCTGAGACAAACAACGGTCACCTTGCGTGTGCCTAGCGCTTTCCAATGGCAAAATCGTTATAGCGGGAAATTTGTCGTAAATCAGATTTGAGGGTGGAACTTTTCTATTATCATTGTAACAAATTATCGTAAACCGAATCAACATAAAATGAGTAGTGACTGTATACCTTTGCACCTCTTTTTAAAATTGTTCCACTTTTAACTTAAGACATGTATTTACTGTGCTGTACAGTTATTTAAAACTATTCACCTAAAACTCACAGTACAAACCAAAAATTCTGGCAAGCCAAAGAAAGGTATATTATTCAGCTTCTGTAACATTATTTTGCCATGAAGAAAAACTGCAAAATGTCAGTAGCTATGAGGAAAGTAAAACACCTTCACACATTTAATTTACCTAAACTTTTTAATAAGAAATTTCTCCAAGGCAATTAATTCACACTGCAACTATTTGTACAAAACCAGAAATCCTTTGCTGCTTACACAGATTTTTTCAAATATTTCCTTAGCCACACAAACATTCATAGTTTTAAATTTAATTACCAACACAGCCTCCAGTTACAAAAATTCTCTCCATCTTTCCTGGCCACCACCTACACTGTGATTTTATCATGTGTGTTTCTCTAGAACCCTATCTCCTTGGTATATTGACACTATGTCAATCTTCCAAGAACTGGGAAGATTTGTCTCTTAATGTTGTAACTATTACGCTCCACTATATTACTGTATAACTAACCATGAGTGACCAATTTGCATATAAGCAACAAGAGGAAGCATTATTTGACTGGAGTGAGGCATCAGTGTACTGTATTTGAATTAACCAGGCCATATGAGGCTCAGAGTAAAATATCAGTATTTTCAAATACTGTACTGTACTTCAGTTAGCAAAGGTTGCCTAAATGTTCCCACTTGGTCGTATTAATTGTACAGTATAGAACAATTTGGGAGAGATTAATGGCATATATATTTGATTCTTGAATTAATGCTTATCCGACATGACACCTAACAATTTAACTATAATTTGTAGTGGCTTTCCTTTGGAAGGGAATATATATATATAATCATCATCATCATCAGCCGTTTGAGTAATCACTGCAGGACTGACCTATCCTGACTGAAGTCAGGATGATACAGCCAATGTATCTCTACCAAGTGGCTTAGGCTGTCTGGTATATATATATATATATATATATATATAGTATATATATAGTGGAGCCTCTGTGGTACAGTGATAAAGTGAGCATTTTCGTACACTGAAGAACGAGGGTTCGCGCCCCGCCAGGGTAATAAACTTTAGGAGTGTTCTTCAAGCCATGTGCTGCATTGGCGGACACAAGGGGTGCTGTGGTTAAACCACTGTCGCGTACTATAAAGTATGCTTGCACCCAGTTGGCTTCCATGGGCCAATTACACTTGGTTCACAGACTACACATATCCAAAGCCACTCCAACACTACAATTACACTTACAAGCACTTATCACCATACATACAACCTCTACTAGACAGCCTAAGCCACTTGGTAGAGATACATTGGCTGTATCATCCTCACTTCAGTTGGGATAGGCCGGTCCTGAAGTGGACACACAAATGGCTGATGAGATGAGATATATATATAATATATATATATATATATATATATATATATATATATATATATATATACATATATTTATATATATATATATATATATATATACTGTATGTAGATAGACAGATAGAAAAACAAATGGCTCCATGAATGTTTTGTATGGCAGTCAGTCAATATGGTCTTATCCACTCACAGCATGCTTAGGGCAGGAACCATTCAGACAACTTTTCTGAGTTTTAAAACATGGACATTCTTGATGACTGCAGTAAACTTAAATGTTACTGTCCTCTTATACTGAACATCAAAGCAGTTTTAAATATGTAGTTTCAATCATCAAATGTAAAAGTGTTAAACAAGTAGTTTCAATTATGTGGTGTATAATGATAATCATCCAGTTAGGCCTACCCAAGATGGGCTGAGATTACATAGTTTAAAAAATAAATTTGGTTCAAATAGTTACAGCATCTGAAATACTTGTGCATATACTCTCTTCTTTTTTATGAAAAATCTGGACAAACAACACCCTGGACTCAATTATCTTCAGATAACTCAATATAAGCAAACAAATTACAGAAAAATCTGATCAAACAGGGCAGATGTTCAAACCACACACCAACCTCGCACTGAGAGCTAAAAGAATGTTGTTGACACCGGGGATACCAATGATGACATTGGTTCCAATATGGATTTTGTCAGTGATGAGTAACTCTCCCTCTAAACATCGTAGATTCCTGGCAACTTTGGAACTGCATGCAAGTTATATATATATATATATATATATATATATATATATATATATATATATATATATATATATATATATATGTATATATATATATATATATTATATATATATATATATATATATATATATATATATATATATATATATATACACACACACACACACACACACACACACGGTATATATAATGTTTATAATAGCTCCAACATGCTTGCATGTGTCAGCCTTAATCACCTAAAGGAGGATCTCCATGCTCCTCAATCTCTGACTGCCTCCCTATTCATTATGATCTCATCTCAAGTCATTTTTTGGTCTGCCTCTTGCAACTCTACCCCAAACGTTCACACTTCTCATCTTCCGTGCCCACCTGTCACCCTCCATCCTCTCAACATGGCCAAATCACCTTGATCTACCCTATAACTTTAACCCGTCCTGTGCCATGTCCACATATATATAAGGACAAACCTATACTAGCAGTAAATGCTATGTCTGTATATACATGGACAAACCAATACTGGCACAGAATGAGTCCGTATATATACGGACAAGGTTTGCGCACACTTGTGCGAAAGTATTTAAGCCTGCCCTAGTATACCTAGTACAGAAACTGGAAAAAACAGTCAGTGGCAATGTAAAGTGTGTGCCATCACCACAAGAAAGCCTCAGAACAAGAAGGACACAAGGTACGAGTGCAAGGACTGCGATGTTGGCCCGCATATGGAACTGTTCTGCTTCATGGAGTACCATACATTAAAAAATTATTGAACAGAACAGAACAGAGAGAGAGAGAGAGAGATTGTATGTGTGTGTGTGTGTGTATTTACCTATTTGTAGTATACAGGAATTGAGCAATGCTCATGTTGTCCTGTCTCCATATCCACATTTATGAAGTCTACCTTTACACACATGAATATTTTTCTCATGCACCACCTTTTTGTCTAAGTCGTTCCAAATACTAATGTATTTACCCAATATACCTAACTGTGATATACATGGAATGTGCTATGCTCGTGGGTTTCCATCGCTGTTTCTCAATAAGTCAAATTTAGCTTTAAACTCGTTTTGTTTTTAGACTGGACAATCTCTCTGTCCAGGGTATTCCATAAGTCTATACTTCCGTAAGGAAAGCTATATTTCTTGATATCCTTCAAGCAGCTTGACTTTTTCAATTTCATTCCGTGTCCTCTTGTTGCTCTCTTATCCCATAAAAACAGATCTTCTTTGTCAATTTTATCTACTCCCACCATGGTCCTGGACACTGCAATCATGTCTGTGTGTGTGTGTGTAAATAATGTATATAATCAAAATAATATAAATAAATGTAAGTAAACTGAAGTAAATCATGAAATCAATTTATGCAGGGAAAATAACATAAGAAATGTGTGATTTACCATAACTAATGTGACTGTATGCAGCATGAGTGTTTACAGTGCCTTATGCGAGTGTTTATTGTGCCTTATATCAATATAAAAAAAAGTGAATGTGAAAGTACTGTACGTAAAATTAGCAGGGAACCCAAACTTCACATCACCAGTTTCGACTGCAGCTGCAATACATAAACCAGGTTGCACTTCCATACTACAAGTACTCCATGCATCCACTCACTTCTCACCAAAATGGACACATCAGCTGCTGACGGTATCTGAAAGCAACCATCTGACAGAAATCTGGGCGTGCTGGAAAAAAAAAAAACACCTGTTTCCAGCAGAAAACGGCCAAGGTAAGCACTTTTACTATCAACAGGCTTATTTAAATCACTTTTCGAGTCTATTAAAAAAAAAAAAAAAATGTTTGGCATTGGGGGGTCGGTCAGCCTCTCACACCCTTAGCACTGGGGGTGCAAAAATTCGACAAAGGCTCCAGCACAGAACAGGTTAACATCCTTCACCAACCTCCTACCAGCCTTCCTGACCAGGAAATACAGTACATCCTCCAATTTTGCGAGAGTATGGTCGACAAAAACTCTCGCAAAATCAAAATTTGCAAAATTGAAACAATGAAAATACAGTACCCTCGCGTGGAGAGAATGGAGAATGAAAAACTGACTAAGAGGGTGTATGTAGGTGAGGTGGAGGGAGGGAGAGGGAGGGGTAGACCGAGGATGAGGTGGAGGGATGGAGTTGAGAGGTATATGAGGGAGGGGGGGGTGAGTTGGGGGGAGGGTAGTCAAATGGTGGGTGACAGAGTGACTTGGAGGCGTTTTGTCTGCGGCCACCCTTTGCGGGATTAGGGCGTCGGGCTATAGATAGATAGATAGACAGACCCTCGCGTCCAACACGCGTTTGTCCAGCACGATTCGTGTCCAGCACGGAGCAAAAAATTAGTACGATTTAATACGATTTAAGTACTGTAAAACGGGTGCGTAAGCATAACAAAGACGGAGCTCCGTGAAGTGGGCGAAACCTGCAGAGTTTGCCTCTAGCACGATCACCTCTGGTCCAACACGGTCATACTGGACGTTCCCGTGACGCTGAGAGCCAATCAAAACTTCCAATCAAGTAGCCTCCCTCGCCCGCTATCGTGACGTGATCGTGATGTCGCCCAATGAAAAACGCTTCTGCTCTCACGTGATGTTTTGTTTAAATTTCTCCCGCCACAGCTCCACTCAGTCGCATAATTCGCATTGGATGGTGCTTTTTTCTTGCTGCATTTTCTGCCCTTGCTACTTCATTTTACTCAGCTCATGATGCCTAAGAAGCCTTCTGAGAACCCCAAGAAGTGGCGGCATCTCCCTCAGGCCACCAAGCTAGAATTCATCGAGAGGCAGAAGAAAGGGGAATAGGAATTTCAAAGGATTTATGAGGGAGGTTGAGGAGGAGCAGCAGCCATTACCTGCTAGTGATGCCAGCAGCCATCCTCTGGGGACCCAGTAAGACTACCTACAGCCTCAGATACCACCTTCCATTCCCAACAAGCCCACCAACACTATCCTAAAAGGTTAGTTATCATTCATAGTACAGTACCATTCATTATAATTACAGCAGTACTAATATATGTATAGGTATATGGTAGGTATATAGGGTGACTTTTCCTAGGGTTGCTGACATAATTCATTTTCCCCATAAGCTCTGTTGTTTGTCCAACACGTTTTTGGTCCAACACGGGACCCATGCATGACAATATTACCGTGTTGGACGCGAGGGTACTGTATATGAATTATGGGCAAATTGGTTGACATCACCCCAAGGGCAGCACTTTTTCCCACTCTTTCTCTCGACTCTACCTCTTAATGTTACGATGATAAATGAAACAAACATGAACTGATGTACTGTACGGTAATATTAATAAGAAAACATCATAGATAAAAAAAAAAAAAAAAAAAAAAAAAAGTCATTTACACTGATGTGAAGACTGGCGTGGTGTACGGGACTGGTGGTGGGGCGAGGCTTGGGTATGGCTACTGTGGCCCCATAGGGCCTACGTCATCACTATTCTACCATCAAATTGAGCACCTCCATAGTTCTTTGCTGCTTGCTTGATTTGTTCACTGTTTATTAAAAGCATTCTCACTGTCAATTCACCAACACCAAACTCCCGACCAATAGCAGAGTTACCTTTACCAGCTTTTTTCCTTTCAATCATTTTTAATTTGGTCTCCAAACTTATTTTCTTGTTCTTCTTACCCGTTGGTGCCATGATAACAATCATGCAAGGTTAGACTGCTGGGATATTGCGAGGAGCACCACAAAACTGTGAGGGTCAGTGACCTTGGTTGGGAATAGGTGCAAACAAAAGTGGCAGGGCAGCAGACCACTGAACTAGGAGGCGCAGTACGCCCAGTGAACCATGACATCACTACTCCACGTGGCAAAGTAGTGCGGGAAGACGACTCTCCCACCACTCGATCTCGCAGTGTGTGATCGCTCGCAAAGTTCATAAATGTTAAAAAATACATGACTTTTGAAACTACCTCGCAAAATAGGTGAATTGCAAAGTTAAAATTCGCAAAGTTTTAGGATGTACTGTACTGTAGTTAATCTGGCTACTGTTACCACCAGACTGATAGCTAATCAGTCTATTCTCTCTCTTCCTAAAAAGCATGTTGCACAATCATGTTCACTGCCTCACAAATTTTGAGTATCCGTTCCCTTTCCACATTGCTCAAACCATATGCACATCCCCATGAACCTCTTCATATCCAAGAAATGCTTCACCCACACGACCATTTAAATCCTCACTCAAAACTATAATCCCACTATATCAACCAAGCACACATATAAAATCATCCCAGAATCTACCTTTCTCTTCATCATTGAAGCTGCCCTGTTGAGCATATGCAGACAGAATTGAAATTATGAGTTTTCAAAACAATAATTTCATTGCAATAATCCTTTAATTTACTCTTATTATGTTCACGACACATGCCACCTACTTCTACTCATCTAGCACACCCATACCACCATATACACCTACACTTCCCTGACAAAATAGCTTATACCTACAGTCCTTCCCAGCATTCATCCTAGCTGACCTTCCCCTGAACCTAATTTCCCATAGCCAACAGACATCTACCTGCCTCCTACTCAGTTTACCACTTTCCCTGCTCTACCCTTTGAACTAACCACATTCCACGATGCCACTCTGAACTCCTTAGGTGATCTGACTTTCACAGACTTGCTTTTAATGGTTTTTGTTTTTGTCATAAGTCGGGTAAATAAATAAATAAGACTGACCACAGGCCCCGCCTACTTGCACTGTCCCAGTTCCAGGCATGGGACCAGGAACCCATGGCCTTTCAGTCATACTGAAAAATGTCAGCAAAGGGGGGATGGTTAGGGTATCCTGATGGCTAGTGAAACAGGAGCTCCAGATCTTATTACCACCATTCCCATCCTCTTCAGAAGTACAGCCCTGATCAGCTGGTGGTACTGTATGTATGTATGTACGATATATATATATATATATATATATATATATATATATATATATATATATATATACTGTATATATATATTTTAGGAGTCCCAGTATATAGGGAATCCCATTAAATGAGTATAATATGTTAATGGAAGACTGCTTGGATAGCAGATACTGTATTAGTATACTGGATCAAGGTGGGGAAGGATCACGAAACTTGTAAAATGAAGTTACAACTTATGGGAAAAATAGGGTTATGTTAACTGACCCTGCACGCACCACTAAATTTGGGTCTAAATTATCTGTTCTTGTATCACTGGTTTCTCATATAATGGATGCTTGTACTGTATAATCGGACCTCTGTGTGTGCGTGTGTGTGTGTGTGTGTGTGTGTGTGTGTGTTATAAAGAGAGAGAGAGTGAAACCTCTCTATACTGGAAAAATTGGAGAAACCCTGATATGATAAAGCCAAAAATCTGTTATTTCTGAGGGTCCTCCAAAGTGGGATTTCAAGCATATATACAGTAAAACCTCCCTATAATGGAATAATTGGAGAAAGCCTGATCTGATACAGCCAAAAATCCATTATTTCTTAGGGTCCTCCAAGGTGGGATTTCGAGCAAAGGTTTGAAAATAAATGAGTGCAAATGCATATTCTAGTACTGAAAATGAAAACTTACCCATTTTAACTAACTTGGCCCATAATTCCATCCTTGTGCACTTTACTTCACATCATGGTCATTGCACTTCTTCATTAAACACATGTACTGCAACCCACTACTTCCCATTTAATGGACATTATTTGTTATACCAGACGGATGTCTGGTGGCTTTGCAGTGTCAGTTAAATCCGATATCCCGTCTATCAAGGTTTTACTGTGTGTGTGTGTGTGATTACTGTATATATATACTGTACGGGCATAACTCAGCTTAACGATACAACTGGTTAAGTAAAAATCCATCGCTAGGTGGGGTATCATATCTCAGGGTAGATTTAACATGTAAAGTATAGGGATGCATTTTTGAACCTTGGGTTTCCCAACCAAGTCCTAAACCCACCCAGATGAGTCTAAAAACAGGTTTCTAGCTAACCTAAACTGCCAAATAGCTTTAAAACAAACTATGCCAAAAAGCAGTTTATAACTCACCTAAACCCAAAAATAAAATCTGAAAATCATCAAATATATGTCTGAAAAAAAATCTAACTTAGTAAACTGTACCCCAAAATGACATTGTTCACCCCACCCACAATTAAAACACATTAATCTAAGTCTAGAAACAGTTAATATATCGACCTAAACAAAACTTAAGCAAAATACCATCAAAATCGGTTTTTAAAAAATTAAAACCCATCATTAAACATGGGTTTGGCCATCGTTAACCAGGATAAGGTGGTATTTCTACCCCCATTGCTAATCTGGGGTATCACATATAGGGGTATCGTATCTCCAGGTCTGCCTTTATATAATATACAGTACCCTTGTGTCCAGTACACGTTTGTCCAGTACTATTCTCATCCAGTACAGTCGGCAAGAAAATTTAAAAATTTATTACTGAAATACGGATTTGTTCGGCTAGTACGAATCGGCCGCGTAAAGTGGGCCAAATCAGTGGAGTTCTTCTCTGGTACCGACATGCTGCATCCAGTACTACTACCCGCCTGCACGCGGGAAGATGGCCAACACCAAGGAAAGTTTCCCTAGTACTGCCGCGCCAGTCCAGTACGCCTTCCTTGTGACTCGTGATGTGTGCCAGTCAAATTGCAGTACTGCACTTCCTCCTGATGATGAAGATGACGATGTGTCAGGGTGTGACTACGAGGGATTTGTGAGGGAGGTTGAGGCAGAGAGGCCTCCTCAGGATCCTGAAGGCCCTCCTCCAGAGGGTCGGTAGGACCTCCTACAGCCTCGGAAACCCCTCCCCCTTCCCCCTCAAGCCCATCACCACTCACCTTAAAGGTTGGTAAAATCTTAGTTGTGTCAAAATGTAGTTAAGATGAATTTTGGGGGGACTTTTTTAAGGCTTGTCTGACATTATTAATTTTTCCCATAAGGTCTGTTGTTTGTCCAGTATGGATTTAGTCCAGTACAGCAGCACTGTCTGACAAAAATACCGTACTAGTGCGAGGGTACTGTGTGTGTGTGTGTGTGTGTGTGTGTGTGTGTGTGTGTGTGTGTGTATATATATATATATATATACATTTGTGGTAGGTGGTGGCAACCATCATCCACTCACTTGATGAAGTGCTGCCTACTTCTTCCTTAGCCTTTACCATTCTTTTTCTGTGTCTGCCCTCCTCTCTTCCTCCTCCTCCCATCTTTTCTGTCACTTCTTATTATTTTTCTTTCCTTTACAGGTGGCTTTACATTAAGTGACAAGCCAAATGGTTTCCTGTAAGCCAAGAAACCATTTACAACACTGGATGGTAACCATATAACCAAACCATACATGCTCCCTACGTGTCAAAAAGTGGGTTGGTGAAGGGTTAGTGCCACTCCCCGTAAGACACATAACTCAAAGTCAAATGGCCACCCCATACAGGACTAAGGCATCTGGCAATAGATATATATATATATATAGTATATATATACAGTCAAGCCTTGTAAATTGCGTGTTCATAAATCACGGCTAAGTGGCTGTCAGACTTCCGGCACCATTAAATCACTGTTAAGTCATGAAAATCATGGACCTAGGCACCCAAGTGGGCCTTTTCCGAGGAGAATCATAAGCCGCGGCATTAAAATTGAAAATCGCGACCCAACAACCAATCACCACGCATCCCTGGTGGCAAATGTGCATACTAATGCCACCACATTGTTGTTGTTCTTCCCGTCAGTCTGCACACTACAGACCATCGCCGTGGAGTACGAGAGCTACCTGCCTTTTTTTGTGCAACTTCCACCCACCTCCTACCTGCCATGGCCCCTCCAGACCCCCCACTGAAGAGTTCTAAGCAGTATGGCATCAAGAAGCTGCCGCCGTTGTTGTACAGTCAACATTTGGAGCTCATTCGTCGTGTTGAGAGGGGAGAGAAGTTTTCAAAGCTGGCGAAAGAGTTTGGGAAGAACAAGTGCTGAGAGGTTCTAAGTTCTTCCCAACACCACCCCACTCCATTCACTTAAACAATTTCATCATAGGATAAACATGAGATCCCTTAACATGGCTTATTTCTATTTAATACATGCACTGAATATTCCTAAATTTGTATGTTTGTGTTTGATGGTGCTTAGATAGGTGTAAGTGGGGTGCTGTGGGGGATGGTTGGCCAAAGTCCAGACCCAAATTCATTTTTCACATGAGTTATTATTTATAAACCACGGAATTTGTAAATCACAGCAGTGGTCCAGACCCAAATTGCTGCGATTTATGAGGATTGAGTGTATATACATACAGTATGTATGAGAAACGAAATACATGGTTGCAACTACATATATGAGAGAGAGAGAGAGAGAGAGAGAGAGAGATACCTGCAACTGCACATATTACATATTACATCCAGCAAATGAGTCGCTGGCATGGGAAAACTTGACGCAGCTAACATACAGGAGCTACTTGCTTCAGACCCCATCTTGGACACTGGGGACTGTTGGACCAGCTGCAGGAAGAGAATGAAGAACAGTGAGAGCCAGAGGGAAGGCCATCGAGAGGGATTGCAATGAGCATGCTGAGAGAAATTGTGGACTTGTACGAGAGGCTCACCTTTGCCATCACCAACCAGGACACAGATGAGGACCGAGCCGAGCAAACTGATGCATTAGCGGCCAATGATGTGAGGCAGTATGAAGAGATGTTTAGGGAGAGATTGAATGCTCGGCAACAGAAGAGGATCACAGACTTTTTTTTGAGTTTGCCAGGAAGCTTCACAACAACCAGCCTCTGGTGACAATTCAAGCCCGGAGACAGTGCTGAACCTGACGAAGAGGTTGTGTCCATCATTTCCTTCATGAACTTTGATGGGTTTGATGACGAGGGGGACCAGTCAACTACATCTCGACAGTGACTACAGAGAATAGGGTCTGTGGGTGCCGGGGACAGTGAATGTGGCCAGCAGAGCCACTCAGGTTAGTGCCCTAAACTTTTTTTTTATTAATGTCTAGGAACCTTTCTTATGTGTTTTTAATAACTTCCTGTGTATGAATGTCAGTGTGGTGTTTTTTGGAGGGTTTGGGTGGGATTTGGGGTGAAAAGGGCAACTTTGGAAAATGTCCACTCTACCATGGCACACTGTCTGTCAATATTAGCCACATTATAGGAAGGATAACTCTCTCTCTCTTTATATATATATATATATATATATATATATATATATATATATATATATATACAGTCAAGTTGCCTAAGGTGCGGCTAATTGGTTCTGGACTGAGCTCGTGCCATAGAAAACCGCTCCATACAAATAACTCAACCTATGGGAAAAATGCAATTTGGTTCTGTATGTTCACCCAAAGTCCCCCTTTTCACCCCACTTTTCCCATTTTTCCCCTCTTTACACACGCACACAATCAAGCAATCAGTCAAACAAAAATAACCCACCTTAATCACTTCCTGTGTCGGTCCAAGTCGTCTCCAAGACCAAAACAAACACCATCACACCAACACAGGCAGCGTTACTCATGTACAGTAAATTGTTGCAACAACACAATAATCACACTTGCATAACGTTGGCCTGGTGTTAAATGATGTATACCATAGTACGATGCTTGATTGAGAGGTGACGATAGCAGGAGGGCACAGGTGAACAAGTGGAAAAGACAGAGCTTAGAAGGGGTGGCAGGACTGCATAACTGAACCAAAACAATGCTCTGCACGCCAGGGCCACCATCTTGCCCGAGACGAGCGACGGTTGCCTTGCATGGTCGTACAAAATTTTCCAACGGCAATATCGTTACATTGGGAAATTCATCGTAAATTGGATTTTGGGGTGTAACTTGTGTTATCATTGTGGCAAATTATCGTATACCAGTTCAACGTACAAGTAGTGACTGTACTGTATGTACCTGCCTCCAACAACGATAGAGCTTAAGTGGAATGGGTTAGGGTTGGGGGTTCCGAGGGAAGAGGCGCATTTCAAACCTTGCCGCGCCTGCGCCATAGGTATAGTTTATGCACGTGGTTCATTTTTTGGGGTCTGGCACCTTGCCGTGTCACAGAAAACTGTGTCGTAGAAGCATGCGCCACAGGCGACTTGACTGTATGCATACATATATCTACATTATATATTATATATCAGGGTGAAAAGGAATACCTGATTGCAATTGTGCCTAAAAATTATATACCACACACACACACAGTCCTCAACTTATGATGAAGTTATGTTTCGACGGATCCATCGTAAGTAAATTTGGTCTTAGGCTGAAAACGCATGTACAATACAGTACTGTCAGAGATCAGATATACAGTACACATAATGACGTGACACAGTGTCCAAACACTTTTAAACTTAGCAATATGCATAAATACTGTTCATAACTGTTACTCAAAATAAGGAACAGTATTAAAATAACCACTGAACAGCAGAAGTTGAAAGCAGTGGAGGAAAAGAGGAAGAAGTGGCTAGAGTGGTTACAGGACATGTGTTCAATTGAAATGACTGATTATATTGAGAGCAAGAAGCACTTTAAAAAGACTAGTGAAGAAGAAAAAGGAGGAGATAAAGGAGATGAATGATGATCCATGAAGAAAAATTAATGGAAATTACACTGAAAATAGGAAGTTATTGTGGAAAGAGGTACGGAACTGTAGAAGTGACAGTGGAAAGAAATGTGAAAGTGTGAAGGATGTGGCAGATTATTAACCCATGGGGATGAAACAAGGACCAGATGGAAGGAATATTTTGAAAGCCTGATGACTGGAAATTGAGAGCAGAGCTGCTGTAAACATGACTGGTTTGGGGTGTGTGCAGAGAAGGAATGCAGTGCCAGGAAACATGACACTCGCACAGGTGAAGAACGCTGTGATGCAGCTGAAAAATAGCAGCTGGGTTGATGAGGTGTATGCAAAGATGATTAAGTGTAGTGGTAAAAGCAGAATGAAGTGCTTGTTGGAGACATGTGAGAAGGAATAAATGAGTGAAAATGTGCCAGCAGTGTGGAAAAAAGCTGTGATTGTACCCCTGTACAAATATAAAGGTAAGTGAAATGAGTGCAAGAATTATTGTGGCATAAGTTTATTGAATATGGTAAGAAAGGTCTATTTATCTATCTACTATTGCCAGACACCTTAATCTCATAAGGGGTGGCCACAAACAAATCACCTCCATGTCACCCTCTCCCCTGCCATTTCACTGCCCTGCTCCCAACTCACACCCACCTCTCTCAGGAAAGGATTATGGAAGAATTATTACAGAGAAAGTAGGAGATATATCAGGAGTCCTAGTGAGTGATGAAGAGGGTGGCTTTAGGAGTGGCAGAGGATGTGTGGATCAAATATTTGCAGTAAGACAATGGTGAAGGCTTGTGAGAACTATAAGGTGTATGTGGCATTCATGGATCTGGAAAAAGCATACGACAAAGTAGACAGAGAAGGATTGTGGAAGGTTCTGTGCATGTACAGTGTAGATGGTAAGCTGCTACGTGCCATGAAGAGTTCTTATGATGGTAGTGAAGCATGTGTAAGGGTAAACAGACATTTTAAGTTAATGGCATGATCGGTGAAGGCGTGCCACAAGGTTGTGTGATGTCCCCATGGTTGTTCAACATATGCATGAACAAGGTGATGAGAGAAGTAAAAAAATGAGTATCAGAGAGAGGGATGGCATTAGTAATGAATGGTGATGGATGGAATGTCTCTAATTTGCTGTATGCTGATGATGCAGTATTACCTGCAAATATCAGACAAAAACTATGTAGACCAATGTGGAGTTTTGCTGATGTCTGTGATCATCGTGCCTTGAGAATAAATGTAGAAAAGAGTAAAGTGATGGTTATTGAGAGAGAAGGTGAATCCCAGCGTGATGTTACAGTGAAAGGAGAGAGACTGGAATTCATGAGAGAGTTCAAATACCTGGGTACAGTGATATAAAAAAGAGGAAAATGTGTAAAAGAAGTGGAAAGTAGAGTGACACAAGGAAGAAAAGTAGCTGGTGCTATGAAGGCCTTGATAAGAAACAAAGGCTCGTGTGTTGATAAGAAACAGAGGCTCGTGTATTGCAGCTGCACGAGGCTTACATGATGGAGTATTAGTGCCAACTTTGACATATGGATGTGAGACTTTGGTGTGGCATGAAAATGAAAAGTCAAGAGTGAGAGCAGTGGAGATGGGACCACTGAGGAATGTATGTGGATTACAGAGAATGGACAGGATACGAAATGTGATTCGTGAAAGATGTGAGTGAGGAAGTCTGTGGTCAACAGAATCGAAGAGTGTACTGAGATGGTATGGTCATGTGGAGGGAATGGATAACAATAAAGTGGGGAGAAAGGTGTATCTGGATGAATTTGAAGGAAGGGGGAGGCAGGGCAGGCCAAGAAGAAGGTGGAGGGATATGGTGGATGAGTGCATGAGGAAGAGAGGTATGGAAGTCGGTGAGGCTTGGGGACTGATTAGAGACTGAGCTGGCTGGATGAATGTTGTGAGAAGTGCATGATAAGGGATTTGGCACTCCTTTTTAACGTGAGAGCATCCGGACTGACTCTTATCGGATATGTTTATGTTTAGCTACAGAATATGGTGAATGTTTTTGGTGTATCAGATAAAGCCAGGATTCCAGGGGCTTGAATGATGAGTGAATGGATGTGTGGCCAACTGGACTGGGCAAACTTGGGCTGTCTGGATGTTGCTACTCCTCACCATGCCTTAAGATGAAAAAGGAGGTCCAGATGATGATGATGATGATGATGATTCCTCCACAAACACCTCAGCTGCCTTCACAGTGACACTAGCAGCCTCACCTCTCACCTTGACCTTATGGAAGGAAAAGTGGTTTTCAAACCGCATAAACCAGTCATGACATTACACTGATTTAATCAGGGGCCACATGTTACTTTACCATCGCAAAAAGGAAACTGGCTGTAGGCTTGGGTTCAAGATGAAACAAGTGCATCCTTGGTGGCAAACATCATAGTGTGATATACTTTATGTATTTTCGCAGTAAGAACTGTCAACAATAACAAATAACAATAAACAGTACATTCATACGTCGATAACAGAGCTGTTTATTATATCTGTAAAATATTAAAAATCTGATATTCAATACCTTTATTCATACTGCTAGCAGCACAATAAGGAATGAGTTCATCCTTGGTGGGAAACTATCATATGGTGTGATATACGTATTTTCACCGTAAATAGAACCTGTAAACAATACATAACAATAACTAGTGCCTTTACATATCAATAGTTGTTTATTACAGTGGAAAGTATTATGAATTGTATATTCAGTACCATTATTCATACCCCTGGCAGCACAATTAGTTTGTTATATGAGAGAGCCTCAGGAACTTTCCAACTGCTGTATGTTGCAACTCAAAAGTACTGTACTTGTGCAGATGCTATGGGGCCTCCATCAGAAGTGCGAACTGGTCATAAGTTGAGAACTATCTGTATACTGTGTGTATAGTATGTGTATAAAAAATATATATATATATACAGTATACATATATACACACTCAACCCTCGACTTGGCGGACCCCTATTTCCCGGAATTTGGATTTCCCGAACAAAATATTGAAAATACTGAAACTTATGTTTCAAACTACCAGTGGGCAGTGATCCCTTCCGTTCCCCAGTCAATGTCCAGGCTACCCGCTAGGTGGTCGCGTTCGCGTTGGACATTTGTTTACTATTGTCTCGTGCTGCAAAGAGGCCTTACATTTGAGCATTATCTGAGCAGATTATAACTCAAGGATGGCACCACCAACTGCTAGGAAAGTGACCAAGCACACACAGAAGCCTGTGCATCTCTCAGTGTCCCAGAAACTTGAGTTAATAGGGAAACTTGAGGCTGGGAAGACTTTTTTTTTTTTTTTTTTTTTTTTTATGTGTCCGACTCTGGGTATAGGCTTCACAGCCTGCTATCAAGGCCCAGCAGTCCTCCTACATGCCATACACCTCTACATGTCACCACTTCGGCGCTAACACCCACCGTCCATATTGAATACATGCTAGAGCTGTCTCATGCAGGACTGGTGTATTGGTATTAGCGGTGGTATTTTTATGACATGTCGGCGGGTCTTCTGGTAGATCAGTAAAGCCTGATTTAATGAAATTCAAATCCTTAAACTGTTCCCTGCCCCAGCCGGGATTCGAACCTGGGTCCGTCAGGACTGCAGGCACCTCTCTACCGATTGAGCCACTGCCTCCCACTTGCTATGCTGTGCAAGGAATATGGTGTAAGAAAACAGACTATCTGACATCAAAAAAGCGAAAGACAAGCTGCAGAGTTACGCTGTGAAATTTTCTGTGTCTGAGGCAAAGAAAATTGGACTGGGTATAAAACATATGAAAAATTCTAAGACTGCTGACATAGATGCTGCTGTGCACAAGTGGTATGTTCAGCAGCAGGCTTGTGCTGTCTCATTGAGAGGTGTGAAGCTGGCTGCCAGTGCTGCAAAGCTTTCTGCATACATGGGCATTACTAATTTTCAGGCAAGTGATGGACAGCTGCGGTGTTTTAGGAAATGCAACGGCATTCATACAGTGAAAGTGTCAGCTGAGGCTACCAGTGCCGATGTTAACAGTGTTGAACCGTTTAGACTGAAGTCAGATGATCTTATTGACGCTTGGGAGCAAGGGATCATACTGCGGGGCGTCACTTTTGTGATTCTGTGTTATTTTGAATTCACCCGGGCTTTCAAGTGGTGGCTTGTATCATCTATCAGTACCGCCAATGTCCAACACTAGTCAGCACTCCTAATCACATCTGTACTCCCATCCATTGTTGACAATTTAGCCATTTCTCCCCATTCTTGACTCCCCTCCCTACCCCCCCTCCATTACCCTATCCTCTCGCCTGACCGGCCGTGCTACGCTAAGGAAATCTTCCCTGGAATTTTTCACTGATTTCATCCATTGAAATAAGCCCTATGCCCTGTTCTTTTACCAAATAATATATACAAGAAAGAAATAAGGTAAGTGAGAGTGCCATACACCTGGAATTGGCTAATTATCACCTGACAACACCTCACGTGCACTCGTTCGCTAATTTTCGCTGTTTATTTCCCCTTGAAATATGCCATATAATCTATTTTCGTAATAAATATACATATAAGGAGGGAAGGGAGAAGCCTAAGTGATATTTACATTCACCTGAAACTACCTAATTTATAATGTATTGTCTAGATTTCCTGCCAATCGTTTCACTGCTATATATTAGCTGCTGTCAAGAGGCTAACGTTGGCAGTAATGCATTTCCCTAGGTAGGCCACCATCCCGGCCCACCCTTATCAGTTCACTCTCATCTTCCAATGTGAAGGTACGTCTGTTTGCTCTTGCTAACTTCAGGCACTTTTCACCCCCATGCAAAGGGCCCTGTGACCTTTACCCCCTACTAAACCTCGTGTGGAAGGAGGTAAAGGGCTGACAATTGATAAAAGAGTGACTACGATCTTTCTATTGAGTAAAACAGTGCAAGTGGAATTGTAAATAATGTGTAAACAGCAAGTGAAAGTAATGAATGTAAATATATGTGAACAGTGGAAAATAGTCTTATAAGTTACTTCAAGTGACAGTGCATAACAGTGTAAATAAAATAGAAATGTAAATAACGTAAATAAAATAGAGAACGTAAATAAAATGTAAATGAGTAGCATTATAAGAATATAAGTATACACCCTAGGAGTAATGAAAGTGAAAGTTTCACTCTAGCATGTCTGAATACTATGAGTTATGAGAGTGAAGGTGAAAGTGACATTCACTCTCAATGCTAGTATACAGGATGAGAAAGTGAATGCTACGTATTTTACTGAAAGAAATTGAATCCCTACAGTGACAATAAACTAATACTACAGAAGGAAACTTATGGATAAAGACTGTAGATATACATAAGTGTTATATAGTAATAGAAATATAAAGTGTGAGGGGTTTTATGAATAATAAATGACAGAATACCAACAGCGAACTAGCGCAAGTGGGAAGGTCATACGCGCTCGTAATTTTCATTGCTTTCACAGTGGTTTTTATTTGGAGTATGGATCCCAAACTACTTGATAATCATAGAGTAGTGTTTATAGTGTTAATATCTGGCTGTGGTAATCATATTATGGGTTGTCAGGAAGTGTAAAGTGGAGACTTCTTTACCCAACTTCAGAGGTCTCCACAAGTCCTACGGTAATCGACGTAGGCTCAACAAACATCCCAGGAGAAAGCTGAAGGTATGTGCCATATGCATATGTAATTTTAATATTCTAGGACTAATAGCTGATTCTTGGCAAATATTTTTTGAGAGTCTGTCGGAGCCCGAATAACCCCGCGGGAGACGCAAAACATTGGGAAACATGCCCGCGGTGCAAGGGTTAAGTGTGAACATTTATCAGTGAGTCAAATTTACAATGTGGATAAGACTGGGGTTATGAGGAGGTCCTTGCCTAATAATGCCCAGGTGACTGCCGGACTGAGTATGGTAAACTTAGGGGAATGGGCCATGGCCCCCGTACTGTTGTTATTCCTGGACTTTTGTGACTCCCAAACTGGACTTCCCCCCTTTAAGTCTGGCAAATCGAGGGTTGAGTGTACTGCACACACACACACCAGGGTAAAAAAAAATACTGTACTGGTTACAACTGTACATAAAAACGAGATAAATCAGTGTGTGTGTGTGTGTGTGTGTGTGTGTGTGTGTGTGTGTGTGTGTGTGTGTGTGTGTGTGTGCGTGAGTGCATGCGTGCATGTGTGTGTGTGTGTGTGTGTGTGTGTGTGTGTGTGTGTGTGTGTGTGTGTGTGTGTGTGTGTGTGTGTGTGCATGCGTGCATGTGTGTGTGTGTGTGTGTACTGTACAGTAATGAAGAGAGTTTTAGAAGGCAGGGCTGGAGAAAAGAGTGAATATTGAGATGCAGTTTGGGCTTATGCCTGGCAAAGGGACCACCGATGCCATATTCATTGTTTGACAGCTTCAGGAAGAATATATAGGAAAGAAAAGGGAACAGTACTTTGTTTTCCTTGATTTGGAGAAGGCTTTTGATGGAGTCCTTAGAGAGGTGGTGAGGTGGGTACTGAGAATGCTTGGGATCGAGAAGTGGCTGGTTAGGGTCGTTATGGCCATGTAAATGGGTGCTCACACCCAGGTATAGGTGAATGGAGATTTGAGTGATGCATCAAGGGTCAGTCTTGAGCCCACTGTTGTTTATCATGGTACCTGAAACCCTCAAATGTAACTCCACAAATGAACTCCAGTGGGAGATGATGTATGCTGATGATTTGGTGTTGGTTGCAAAGAATGAAGGAGAGGCAGAGAAAAGACTTAGGAAGTGAAGAGATGGTATGGGGCACAAGGGTTTAAGAGGAAATGAATGAAAAACAAAAGTGATGGTACCTAGGGCTGGGGGCGGTGCTATCAAAGAAGAGGGAGAGTGGCCATGTGAGATTTGTCACATGGGCGTGGGAAGTAATTCCATCTTGTGCAGCGTTTATGACAAGTGGGGGCATAAGAGATGTAGTGGTATTAGAGGTAGACTGTGAGATAATGCTGATTTCATGTGTGCAGTGTGTCGGAGAGAGCTTGTAGATATTGCCAGGCGTGCAAGGCTTGAACTTGATGGTGAGTCTCCTGAGTGTGTGGATAAGGTCTGTTACTTGGGAGACATGTTATGTGCCAGAGGTGGGGCAGGAGCTTGGTCTGTGGATGGAGTGAGGAGTGGTTATGAGAAGTTTAGAGAGCTGTTGCCTCTCCTGACAATGAGAGAGCTCTCCCTCGTGCTAAGGGATCTTTGTATGCAGCATGTTAGGAGTGTAATGCTATATGGTAGTGAGATCTAGGCAGTAAAGGAAGAGGATATTCACAGGCTCAAACATACAGAAACAGCAATGATTAGGTGGATGTGCAATGCATCCTTTAGTGCAAGGCTTGGGGGGGCTAGGTTTATAATGGAAGAGTTGAGAGGTAGGATGGAACTGGAGTGTATTGGTGTTGTGATGAAGACAGGTAGATTGAGATGGTCTGGGCATGTGGGGAGGATGGGGGATGATAACTGGATGCAGAAAGTGAGAAGTGTTAATGCTGGGGGTAGGGTATTGAGAGGCAGACCGAAAAAGACCTTTGACGAGGTCATTGAGTGTGACCTCAGGGGTAAGGGATTAAATAAGGAAGCTGCCAGAGATTGAGCAGCATGAACAGCTGCCATTATGTGACCAAGGTTGATGCATGCAAGCATGCTGGAACCTTCAAAAACGAAAACGATTATATATATACTGTATATATATATGTGTGTATGTGTATATATATATATATATATTATATATATTTTGTAAATATATATACATATATATATACAGGAAAGCCCTTAATTCACGCGAGAGTTACGTTCCCAGACCCTTCGCGTATGTGGTAAATTCGCATATATGTTCTGCCCATGTGTGCACATAATTATGCATGTGTATTAAGTATATTACATCTGAATAATACTGTTTATGTACTACAGGTACATAAACCTTATAAACTATCATAAAGTATGAAAAACAAAAAATATGTAAGAAACTTAACACTGAAAGCTGACAAGCACATGCATAGGTGGAGACACTTCAGCAGTCTGGTGCCCTAACCCTCACTGCCTCCCGTATGCTACATTCTGCCTGAGAACAGTTAACTCATTCACCCCAAACATATGGTTCTGAGACAGTTCACAGGCATAGGTGGAGACACTTTAGCACAGTCTGGTGCACTAGCCCTCACAGCCTCCCATATGCTACGTTCTGCTTTCTTTATTGTATGAACTGACTCACCCCAAACATACGGTTCCGAGACAATTCACCGTCAAAACATGGACGATTCCCCGTCATTCTATAAATATACTTATTATTGATAAATTAATACTTCAATAACTAATTTTCAGGGGGATTTTATAACTCATGTAAGTAAAAAACTAGTGTATTGTACTTGCTAAATAAACTGGTATGTAAATAAGTGACGGGGAATTGTCCTGACGGCGAATTGTCGCCGACATTCCTTCCCTAAGTTTGTCCAACACTTTAACTTTCTGTCAGCAACATCACTTTACGAGTCCATTTTGGTGAGTTACCACATGCATCACTAGCACTAAGCTTAGGCCCCATGTTGGCAAACAAGGCAAGCAATCACTGGAAGGCAGAAAAATAAGCCACAAATAACGATTTGCAAGTCACGCATGGTTTGACCATCGGATTCAAACTGACTGTGTGGTGCGTGGTAGACCGACCTCACACACACACACACACACACATACACACATATATGTATGCACACGGGCAGCAGGTAGGCATTTTTATATTTTATTTATTTCTCCAGTATATGAAAATTATTTATTTGAACACTATAATTTTGTTTTAGTTATTGTAAGAAAAATTTGTGGATAACTGAAATCGCGTGAAAAAAGTTCGCGTGAATTAAGGGCTTACCTGTATGTATGTATATATATATATATATATATATATATATATATATATACCTATCTATCTATAGATATAGATATATCTCATCTCATCTCATCAGCCGTTTGTGTGTCCACTGCAGGACTGGCCTATCCCGACCGAAGTGGGGACGATACAGCCAGTGTATCTCTACCAAGTGGCTTAGGCTCTCTAGTAGAGATTGCATGTAGGGTGAGAAGTGCTTGTAAGTGTAACTGGAGTGTTGGAATGGTTTTGGATGTGTGTGTAGTCTGTGAACCAAGTGTAATCGGCCCGCACAAGCCTACTGGGTGCAGGCATACTTTATAGTATGCGGCACAGGTTCAACCACAGCACCCCTTGTGTCCGCCAATGCAGTACGTGGCCTGAAGAAAGTTTGAACCCTCGTTCTTCAGTGTACAAAAACGCTCACTTTACCACTGTACCACAGAGGCTCCATATATATATATATATATGGTAAGGTTGGATGGCAAGGATATGGAGAATGTGAGTGCATTCAAGTACTTGGGTAGTATGATGAGTAAGGATGGAACTTTGGGGGATGAAGTGAGTGAAAGGGTACAGCAGGGAAGGAAGGTTGTTGGTTCACAGAAAGCAGTGATGAGAAACAGGGAGGTGAATATGGAAGTTAAGAAGTCACTGCATGATAGTACTGTGATCCCTACCCTGACGTATGGAAGCAAGGCATGGACCTTGCAAGAGGGGAACAAGTCAAGAGTGAGAGCAATGGAAATGAGTTACCTGAGAGGAGCATGTGGAGTGACATGGAGGGACAGGTTGACGAACGAAGAAGTGAAAGAACGTTGTAGGGTGGGTGTGGATGTGGTTGCGAAGATTAGGAGAAATACACTGAGGTGGTTTGGACATGTGGAGAGAATGGGGAATGAAAGACTCACTAAAAGGGTGTATGTAGGTGAGGTGGAGGGAGGGAGAGGGAGGAGAAGCCCAAGGATGAGGTGGAGGGATGGAGTTGAGAGGTATATGAGGGAAATGGGAGTGAGTTGGGGGGTGGGTAGTCAAATGGTGGGTGACAGAGCGACTTGGAGGCGTTTTCTCTGCAGCCACCCTTTGCAGGATTAGGGCGTCGGGCTATAGATAGAATATATATATATATATATATATATATATATATATATATATATATATATACACACACACACTACTGTAGTGTGTGTGTCTGTGTGTATGTCACGGTGTAAAGGAATACCTGGCTGCATTTGTACATTAAAAATTTACATATACATTGGTTTTCATTTTCATGTTTGAAGGCTCCAGCATGCTTGGATGAGTCAGCCTTGATCACCTCATGGTGGCTATCCATATATATATATACAGTATATTATATATATATATATATATATATATATATATATATATATATCTCTATCTATCTATCTATCTATGTCAATACAGTAAGCTCGCCCCGAACACATTCTCGCCGAACGCGCTCGCAATTGTATGTGGTAAGTGCTGGGATACGTGTAAGACAACGTAAGATTAAAGAACCATTACGAAAACTATAAATTTACAAAAGAGAGGCGTTTGAAAGACCAAACCCTCAAACATCAGCGCAGCACACATGGTGTGCTTTGATTACGTTATCATGTGATTCGCTGTACTGCTTTTCCACAGTGCTGTATTTGTAAGTTAAATATTTACATTACTGTTCTGGTAAGTCTATGTACAAGTTAAAGTACTATTAAATAACGTTAAAGCAAAACATAAAGTCTTATAACCAGTTTACCTGATAGGCGTCGGAATATTGGCTTTTTCATTTGTTCATTAAAGATTTGCTGCACTGCTCTTCCACAGTACTGTATTTGAAAGTTAAGTATTTACTGTTCTGGTATGTACTTGTATGTTAAAGCACTTAAATAAAGTTAAAGCATTAAATAAAGCCTTGTAACCAGTTAATCTGATTTATATGATTACCCATAATCGGCGGGTTCCGAGACAATTCACCGTGAGACAATTACCCATCAAAACATGGACAATTCCCTGTCATGACAATTCGCACCTTTAATCAATAATTTGCTTGTTTCTTCCTTGCTGTAGTCCCCTTCGCATATTATTCTAGCGTCACCCATAGCTGTCTTCATTAATGACGGTGAATTATCTTGATACTGTTTTGATGATGAATTGACTTGACGACGAATTGTCCCGAAACCGATCGCCATCGGAATGTTGCCTTGTGTTTATGTACTTGTATGCTGAAGTTTTGCTGTGTAGTACTGTATTTGTAAGTTATAACATTAAATAAACCTTCTAACCACTTAAAGTGCTTCATATTGATTACCAATGGGAGATAACAGCAAAACACCACATCTAGGGGGTCTAGGGAGCAAAATAAGGAGTAGTTAAAAACTTCCACGGTTTCACGCCGAAAGCCCCACGGTCAGAACGAAACCCACACATTCAGGGCGAGCCTGCTGTACAGTAATCCCCATAATTACTGGACACCCAATTCCCGGACACCCAAATTCCTGGACATTTTGGGCCTGGGCCTTTGTAATCCCCCCCCCCCAAAAAAAAAAAAACTCCCCCCCCCCAAAAAAAAAAAATCTGAATTTTTTCCCCACCTGTAATTTGAAATTGGCAAATTGGCATGCAGCGCCGAACAGCAGTGTTTACACACGGCCGCCAGCCCCCTATTGTTCCTCCCTCCTCCTCAGTTACCGCCTAACTACCATCGTGAGTAGATGCTTATTGCAATGGATGCTGCATGTGCTCGTTTTTGTGAATAAACAGTGAATAAACTGCAATACCTCGCCAATAGACCACATGGTAATTTAGTGTTGTGCAAAGTTAAGAAATTAGAATTTAGAGTGCAAAGAATTAAGTGTTGAGTGCAAACCGGCGGTTGAAACTGGCGTAACGCAATTAAGAACAAAATGTGATGTTAAACAATTATAACTCACAGTGCAAAGAATTAAGTGCAGCACAACACTGGATTACTGTAGGTGTTTCAAGAGCATTTTCACCACTGCCAGAGCCTTAGAGGAAGTGGCCACAGACATGCTGTAAGTACCCTGTACACTGCTAAATATTTTCCATACTTCTAATTCCTCATTCTCTGGTTCCTTTTCATTTATTTCATGCTTTACGTCCATTATTGGTGTGAATAGGGTCTTAAATAGGTGCTATGCATGTCCAGTAGGGAGTGAGTTAGGTGACTTTCAAAGTTAGGCTGGGTTAGGGTCCATAAGTACCAGTCCAGGAGGCAGGGGCTCAATATCCGGACAAAACCAATTCTAGGACATGTCCTTGGCACTATTACATCAGATGTTGGAAGGATTACTGTATATATACACATACATACACACACATATACACACACACACACACATATATATATATATATATATATATATATATATATATATATATATATATATATATATATATATATATATATATATATATATATATATATAATATATATATATATATATATATATATATATATAATATATATATATATATATATAATATATATATAATATATATATATATATATATATATATATATATATATATATATATATATATATATATATATATATATATATATATATATATATATATGTTTTTACGCCATGTCCCTTTTTTCAATAAGGGCTAAGGTATTGCCACTAGGCAGAGGACTTTGGTTTGGAACATATGGCATTTTATTACTGGATGTCTACCACTGACCCTTGGATGGACTCGAACCTCCAACCTTTCAGTCAGAGTGGAGCACTCTAATCCACTGAGCTACAGCTGCCATATACAGTGTATATATATCTATGTACTGTATGTTTGTATACATATATATGTGTTTATATACATTATATATATATATATGACCCTTCGGTCAGAGTAGAGCGATCTAACCTACTAAGCCACAGCTACCATTTACAGTGTATACATATATGTACACCTATTCCACACTATTCGACAGGGATGCATTACATAAAAAGTGGTTGAATATCAAACTGGTCGCATAACGAACCTATTTCTCTCATAAGATTATTAAGAAATATGGGGGTTAGGTTCCTGACCACCTTCATCATTCAAAAAATATTCAATAAAGACGGAAAAAAAAATGTAGGAATATATGAACAAAACTGACACAGGGATTTGAGGTGTTTTCTTACAGACCTACGTACTCGAGGAAAATAATTTTAGTATTACATACATCTCAGATGACTGGCATTTGATTTCCGATCAAAAAAATATTGGAGAACAAACGAAATACACCTACCTAGTGATATTAAAGAAAGCTGCCTGAACGTCTTCGATAGCGTGTTTATTGCCGATCCCGCCGACTGGACATGACATCACCACACGAAACAAAGTCAAATGAATTCATTTTAAAACCATAAATACCATTGGATGCCTAACTGGAAGTGCTGAAACATAAATAGGACTTTGCCCCCAGGACACCCCAATGATTATTACCTGCCTAACCTAGTGGAAACTAAGATGTGCATTCCATAAAACTGACGCCAAGACCGTATCGTGCATCAAGAGCGTTCATCAATCATTGGGGCAATCGTCATCAGCGTTGCCATTTGGTATTTTGCATTACCAATGTGAGCCAATTTGGTAATGAAAAATTTGTGTGGTAATGATTCAGCATGATCCATTACCAAATGGATTTTTCACAGGTATGAAGATACAGAGGATGGGGATGGTGGATTGTTTGCCGTCTTTGATTAACCTGCTAGCCCACACATCACAAAAATAATCAACATGCTGCTATAAGGAGAGTGATTATTTCCATTTGTATATATAATTAGTGAAGAAAAACTGCTTGGTTTAAGAATCTGGTAATGAAAAGTTAAATTTGGTAATGAAAATTAAGGAGTTTGGTAATGTGGCCGAGTTCAGATCTGGCAACCTTGATTATCACCCGACCATGCGATGGCGAAACACTCGCTCAGGTTGGTGAGCACATGACTGTGCTTGACAGGGGTAATAGTAGGGGTCATGGGTGGAGCCATGGTGATGCTGTAATAATCCACGTGACCAAAAAGAATGCAGATGGACGAAGAGGCAACGGATCAGCAGGGCAAAGAACAGGAGACAGGCAGCTAAGCTGGTCTGTCTGGCGGTGCATGGTTTGAGTTGTCAAAATGGCTGGGATAACCATGTCAAACAAAAAAGGGTATAGATTTATAAATGTCAAAACAACGAACTGTCATATAAAGACTGGTCGAAGCATGAGGGTTTGGTGTGTGTGTGTGTATCACCCTTCGGTCAGAGTGGAGTGCTCTAACCCATGAGCCATGACTGCCATATACAGTGTGTGTGTGTGTAATGAGTTACAGTGGAAATGAGTTATTTGAAAGGAGCATGTGGAGTGACACGGAGGGGCAGGTTGATGAATGAAGAAATGAAGGAATGTTGTGGGGTCGATGTGGATGTGGTTGAGAAGATTAGGAGAAATACACTCAATCCTCATAAATCGTGTGTTCATAAAGCACGGATTCGTAAGTCACAGCTAGGTGGCCATCAGACTGCTGCCAACCTTAAATCACTGATAAGTCACAAAAATCGCGGATCTAGGCACCCAAGTGGGCCTTTTCTGAGGAGAAACGTAAACAGCGGTATTCAAACTGAAAATCATGACCCAACAACCAATCACCGCGCATCCCTGGTGGCATATGTGCATACTAATGCCACCATGTTGTTGTTGTTCTTGTCCCGTCAGTCCGCACTACAGACCGTCGCCGTGGAGTACGATACCTGCCTTTTTTGTGCAACTTTCCCCCACCTCCTACCTGTCATGGCCCCTCCCGACCCCCCAATGAAGCGCTCTAAGCAGTATGGCGTCAAGAAGCTGCCGCAGTTGTCGTACAGTCAACATTTGGAGCTCATTTGTCGTGTTGAGAGGGGAGAGGAATTTTCAAAGCTGGTGAAAGAGTTTGGGAAGAACAGGGGCTGAGAGGTTCTAAGTTCTTCCCAACACCACCCCACTCCATTCGCTTAAGCAATTTCGTCACAGGATTAAGGTGAGATCCCTTCATACATGCACTGAATATTCCTAAATTTGTATGATTGTGTTTGATGGTGCCTAGACAGGTGTAGGTAGGGTGCTGTGGGGGTGAGTTGGCCAAAGTCCAGACCCAAATTAAATAAATCACGGAATTCATAAATCACGGCCGTGGTCCAGACCCAAATTGCCGCGATTTACGAGGACTGACTGTACACTGAGGTGGTTTGGACATGTGGAGAGAATGAAGAATGAAAGACTGGCCAAGAGGGTGTATGTAGGTGAGGTGGAGGGAGGGAGAGGGAGGGGTAGACCGAAGATGAGGTGGAGGGATGGAGTTGAGAGGTATATGAGAGAAGGGGGAGTGAGTTGGGGGGAGGGTAGTCAAATGGTGGGCGACAGAGCGACTTGGAGGCGTTTTGTCTGCGGCCACCCTTTGCGGGATTAGGGTGTCGGGCTGTAGATATAGATATATATATATATATCATCATCAGCCACTGACGTCCACTGCAGGACCGGCCTATCCCTACCGAAGCAGGGACGATACAGCCAATGTATCTCTACCCAGTGGCTTAGGCTGTCTGGTAGAGACTGTATGTAAGGTGAGAAGTGCTTGTGAGTGTGACTGTAGTGCTGTAGTGGCTTTGGATGTGTGTGCAGCCTGTGAACCAAGTGTAATCGGCCCGTCTTAAGCCGATTGGGTGCAAGCATACTAGTATGCGACACTGCTTCAACCACAGCACCACTTATGTCCGCCAAAGGAGCAAGTGGCTTGGTGAACGATTCCCAAAGTTTTTACAACTCTGGCGGGAGGCGAACCCTCGTCCACCAGCATGCGAAATGCACACTCTACCACAGAGGCTCCATATATATATATATATATATATATATATATATATATATATATATATATATATATATATATATATATATATATATATATATATATATATATATATATATATATATATATATATATATATACAATATATATATATATATATATATATATATATATATATATATCCATCATCCAATCCTACGTTGCCCCATGAGAAGCGTAGGAGCCCAGGGCTAGGTATGTTGGTCCTGACATTTAAGATGAGAGTGACCAGCCTCACTCATCCCTGAGTGGCTTTATGTGAACAATAAACCCCAACCACCACTTGGATATAAACCTCCACCAGCTCAATCTGATTGGAACACCGTAATTATCCACCAAAGCACCAGGCGCCAAAATCTGGTTATATGGTTACCACCCAGCATAGTAAACGGTTTCCTGGTGTGCAGGAAACCATTTGGCTTGTCACTCAGTGTAGAGTCATTCAAAGGCAGAAGGAGGAGGAAAGAAAGACAAAAGAGAGAGTATAAAGTCACCCGTAGGCAGAAGGATGAGGAAAGAATGAAGGAAAGAAAGACTGAAGAGGATTGAAGGAAAGAAGGATGGAGGAGAGGAAAGTCAAGACACCCAAGACCAGCACTACACTGAGTGCATGGATGGTTAGCACCCCCACCTACCACTAATGTATATATATATATATATATTAGCCGAAAAGGTCTGCCCTCCAGGCGGACTTTTTCAGCTAGCTCCTGTGGAGGACTGATTGGGCCCTCGGCCAATACACCAAAGATAACTTTTCAACATACAATTAATCCTAATAAATTATATACCAGAATTCCCTGGATCATGCTGATTCAGAATATTTATTATATGTGGGGGTAGACCCTATGGGAGCCAAGTTTATATATATATATATATATATATATATATATATATATACAGTATATATACAGTAGGGTCCCCATTTATGCGTGTTCAGTTGCAAGGCTTGGTGGATGAGTTTGAGAGAGTATGTAAGAAACGGAATCTAAAGGTGAATGTAGGGAAGAGTAAAGTGATGGTCTTTGAGAGAGGTGAAGTTAGTGAATGTACAGCGAGGTTGGATGGTGAGGAACTGGAAAATGTGAGTACGTTTAAGTACTTGGGTAGTGTGATGAGTAAGGATGGAGGTTTGGAGGGTGAAGTGCTTGAAAGGGTACAGCAGGGAAGAAAGGTTGCTGGTTCTTTGAAAGCAGTGATAAGAAACAGGGAAGTGAGCATAGAAGTGAAAAAGTTACTATATGACAGTATTGTTATACCAACTCTAACGTACGGAAGTGAAGCTTGGACATTGTTGGAAGGACACAAGTCAAGAGTGAGAGCAGTGGAAATGAGTTATTTAAGAGGAGCCTGTGGAGTCACGTGGAGAGACAGGCTGACGAATGAGGATATAAAGGAGCGTTGTGGTGTGGATGTGGATGTGATAGGAAGCGTTATGAGGAACATACTGAGGTGGTTTGGCCATGTGGAGAGGATGGAGGGTGAAAGACTGACGAAGAGAGTGTATGTGAGTGAGGTGGAGGGGGGAAGAGGGAGGGGGAGGCCGAGGATGAGATGGGGGGATGGGGTGGAGAGGTATATGAGAGAGGGGGGTGTGAGTTGGGAGCAGGGCAGAGAAATGGCGGGGGACAGGGCGACTTGGAGGCGATTTGTTTGTGGCCACCCCAAACGGGATTGAGGCGTCTGGCAATAGACAGATAGATAGATAGATAGTTTATGCGTTTCTCCATTTATGTGAGCGGCAAAATATACTTCAATAAATATCAGTTTATGCAAAATTAACTCATTTTATGCGACATGCTACACATCGTGGCCTAAATTCAGGGAGAAACGCAATTATGTGTGCACTCCATCATTTTTTTGTGCAAGGCTGTGGTGGCCTGGCTGGCACCAGGCTGAGACAGAGAGAGAGAGAGAGTTCACCGACGATCATAAAATTTTATGCTTTATTCTCTACCAATATATTCATGTAATATCTATTTTAGGGTAAAAGTAATCAAAAATAATCAATTACTAACCACAAAAGTAACTGAAATACCAGAAAAAGTATCGCCCATCACTAGTGGAAGAGTGGAGTTGCCGCCAGCTGGCTGCGCGTAGCTACAGCGCCGCTTGTGACAGTTTCAGAGTTGGGCAGTATTCCACCACTCCCACCATTTGAACATAGTGCTCAGTCTGCCACTGGCTAGCCCTCCATTGACCTCATGATTGTTTGCCGGTCACATAATTTCACTTATTTTCGCGCAGTCTGAGTTGCATATTATTTGGCTGCTATCGTGCCCTTCAGTCGAGGAGGGAAATGTATGAGTATCGCTCTACAGATGAAGCGAGAATGGGTAATCATAAGTCTCACCACAAAAGTGAGGATTGTCTGTCCACCAAACACCATTTTTCCCATAAGGCCTGTGGTTCCATTTATGTGTTTTCCATTTAAGGGCGATTGTTTCTCCACCAAATTGTCGCATAAATGGGGGCCATACTGTATATACATGCAAACTCCAATTTACGATACCCCTACATGCAATACCCCGGAATAGTGATACACACACACATCCATCCATCCATCATCCAATTCTATGTTGCCCCATGAGGAGCGTAGAAGCCCAGGGC
Source organism: Coenobita brevimanus (assembly GCF_032717465.1). Classification (NCBI taxonomy): domain Eukaryota; kingdom Metazoa; phylum Arthropoda; class Malacostraca; order Decapoda; family Coenobitidae; genus Coenobita; species Coenobita brevimanus. The sequence continues at coordinate 50,337,661 of NC_137024.1, read as the reverse complement.
TAGGCAATTTGGTCCTGACATTTAAGATGAGAGTGACCAGCCTCACTCATCCCTGAGTGGCATTACATGAGCAATAACCCCAACCACCCCTTGGATATAAACCTTCACCAGCTCAATCCGATTGGAGTGCTGTAGATAATACAAGCAAACTCTGATTTACAATATCCCTACATGCAATACCCCAGAATAGTGATGGGGTGGAAATACCACCCTACCCCGCCTATTGTAGGTCTACCCCTGGTTTTGTGATGGGTTTGGATTTTTCCCCCCAATTCTGATGATACCGTAATTCCTTTAAGACCAGATGCCCAAAGTCCCGGACCATTTTGGGCTTGGGTCCTCGGACACACACACCCACACACACACACACACAAAAGCCAATGTATTCGTCCCTACTTTAAATTTGCCGCACAGTGACGAAAAGCTGTGTTTTGACGCGTAGTAGGGCGTCCCTGCATCCTCCCCTCTCCAGTTCCCACCCACCTACCGTAGTGACTGCACGCTCATCGCCATGGCTACTCCATGTGCTCATTTTTGTGAATAAACAGTGAATAAACTGCAATACCTCGCCACTAAACCACATGGGAATTTACAGTGTTGTGTAATGTTAAGAAATTAGAACTCAGAGTGCAAAGGATTAAGTGCAGAGTGCAACACTTGCGTGTTTTAACTAGCCCGGCAAAAGTAAGAACAGAATATGTAGTGTTTAAAAATTATAATTCACATTGCAATGGATTAAGTGCAGCACAACACTGGATTACTGTATGTGCTTCAAGTGCACCTTCATCACTGTCAGAGTCTTAAACGAGGTGGATTAATATTCGTGACGGCCACGGAAGTGTCGTAAGTACCCTGTACACTGCTATATATTTTCCATACTCACTTCTAATTTCTCATTCTCTGGTTTCTTTTTCATTAATTTCATGGTTTCTGTCCCTTATTTGTGTGCATAGGGTCTTAAACAGGTATTGTGCATGTCCAGTAGAGAGTTATTTAGGTGGCATTCAAAGTTAGGTTGTGTTGAGGTCTATAAGTACATGTCCAGGGGCATTTATCCCCAGTCTCAGACATGCCTTTGGCTGTATTACATCAGATCTTGGAAGAATTACTGTACTGTATTTTTTACTTAAGTTTTGTGTTAAGGCTGACTTATAAACTGTTTTTAGACTTAGATTAATGTGTTTTAGTCATAGGTGGAGTGAACACTGTCATTTGGGGTACAGATTCTTGCCCATCAGATGAGGTACAAAACAGTGTGGACGACTAGGTGACTAAACAAAGAATATTTTGTGTTTGACCACTGCACTGTCATCTAACCTACCATGAAATACATATTAAGAATTGTAAACAAAGAAGTGAGGGTGCTCACCATTCACTCACTCGATGTACTGCTGCTTAGGGTGTCTGCCCTTTCCTCTCTTCCTTCCTTTCTCTTCTGTATTTCTTTCCTCTTCCTTCTGCTCACAGTGACTTTACACTCCCTCGTCTGTTTTCTTTCTTTCATTCCTTCCTCTTACTCCTGCCTATGGGTGACTCTAAACTGAGAGACAAGCCAAATTGCTTCCTGTACACCAGGAAACCATTTACCATGCTGGGTGGTAACCATATAACCAAATCAAGGCACCCGATGGTTTCGTGAGCAATTAAGGCACTCCAATTGGATTGAGCCAGTGCAGGTTTATATCAAAGGGATGGTTGGGGTTTATTGCTCACGTAAATCTTCTCAGCCATGAGTGAGGCTGGTCACTCTCATCTTAAATGCCACGACCAACTTGCCTAGCTCCAGGCTCCTACGCTCCTCATGGGGCAACACATGATTGGATGTTGGATAAATATTAATAAGTATTATGAAAACCTTAACCCATCCCATCTGGGTGTCATGTATAAATGTCTTCCCGGGACCGTCCGGGTGACATGTATACATGATATAGTAATTCGCGCCCTTGTCTGAATATTCAGCTGGTTATTTCCACCACACACAGCCACTGGCAACCCTCCAGCATGCATCCCAGTCATGCTCCAATTGCCTGCGTACCTCCGCCATGGACAGACCTACGCAAAAACGTTTTCCTGTGTCTGGACCCTCGGGTGAGTGCCCGTGGCCATCAACTTCAACACCAATGAAGTCCAAAGGCTAGTAAAGAAAAGGCCTTAGCCAAAGTGCGATAGAGAGAGAACTTGAGGTGACACTATCGCCAATTGTCTGTGGAAAAAGTGACTCTTCCCCTCAGGAAAGCAACTGCCATAATGAGTGTCGATGCTATATTTATGCGTCGTGTGAGGAGGGTGGAGGACGCGACTCCGCTACTGCGCGCCCATCGTTTCCCCCATACGTTCATCTGCTATTTCCGATGACGGGAATGGTTCAGAGAGTATTGACGAACCTGGAGAGGGGGATATTGGCACGGATGAGGAGATGGAAGAGGAGACAGGGAGTGGAGAAAGGGAGGAGGTGGAGGAGGAAGGGAGGAGGGAGGAGGAAACACAGTGTCGAGCCTCGCACCACTCCTGTCTATTTATGTGAATAAAGGAAGCAGAAAGTTTGTTTCATGATGAAATCAGTGCCTTATTTTTTATTGAAAGTTTTATGTATGCTTGTTATGATGAAAAAGTACATATCACAGGATAAAAAACTATTATAGTGGAAACTATAGTGGAGCGGAGAAAGGGAGGAGGGAGGAGGAAACGCGGTGCCTGGTGCCACCGCTCTCTCTATTTACGTGAATAATGGAAGCAGAAAGTCTGTTTCATGATGCAATCAGTGCCTTATTTTTTACTGAAAATTTCTGTGAGTGTATATTTAATATGATGAAAAGGCTAAATCACAGGAAAAAAAATTCTGTTATAGCGGAAAATACAGTATTTTCGATTATGGACTGTGTGTGTATAACTGTTTTGTTCATAATACTTTTTTTAGGTTTTGTGTAGTAGTAGTAGTAGTAGTAGTAGTCACTGGAAGTAGTGGTAATATTAGTAGTAGAAATAATAGTTGTAGTAGTGGTAGCTATAGTAGCAGTAGTAGTTACAGTAGTGGTAGTAGTAGTTGTAACAGTGGTAGCTGCAATAGTAGAAGTAATAACTGCAATACCTGTAGTAATTTTAATACCCAGACTTCTTGTCACACAGCGGTGCCAGAATCGAGCGACAATGAAAGCCAAACGCACATCTCCATGTGTGTGTGTGTGTGTGTGTGTGTGTGTGTGTGTGTGTGTGTGTGTGTGTGTGTGTGTGTAAGAGAGAGTGTCTATCTGTAAGACAGTGTGCTGGTGAGGCAAGCAGGTAGCCTGCCTCAAGGTCGTTGCTATGGTTACTGGCCTCCCAGCAGCAGGTATGCCCAATTATGGAAAGTTTTTCACATAAATAGTGTTTGTGGTGGATTTTAGTCTTCTGGAAGTGTTATCGAAGTGTTATTAGTGTGGAGGGCTAGTCTAAGCCTTAGTTGTGCCTTCCAACCTATGCCACACATGTGGGCACCGGCAAAAAGACAACAAAAACTGCCCCTTTTCCCCACTCACTCACTCCCCCTACACGCACTTCATGGACCATCTGATGCAATCAGCTTGAAGTTGAAGGATTAGTGACTATTAAGACACAGTTTTTCATTTTTGGTTAAGGATTAACTGAGATATGAAGGTTTAAAAATTGACGACTTTTGCAATTTTCTCAGGAATGCCTAGCTGGGGGAAGGGTTCGCGGGAAGATGTGCCAGACGAGATGGGTTAAAGAGTAGAAAATACTGTAAAGGAGCTCAGTAACTGCAACAGTAGCTAAAATGACACAAAACCGGGCCACTGGAAAAGTTATCCCGATTGCATCATTGATCAATAAATCATGTGTTTACATTCGGGTTGTTTAATGGAAAACGCTTTGAAAATACAGTACAAAGGAATTTCTAAATATATGTTGGAAAATAAGAGAGAAGAAAATAAAGGAGCTCAGCAACCAGAACAGTAACTTACAGGACATAAAATGGAAAATGCTTTGAAAATACAGTACAAAGGACTTATCTAAATATATGTTGGAAAATAAGAGAGAAGAAAATAAAGGATCTCAGCAACCAGAACAGTAACTTACAGGACATAAAAAGCAGCCTTTGAACAGGCTGTCCTGATCACATCATCAATCAATATATCAAGTGTTTACATTCGGCCCGTTCAAGGGACAACGCTTTGGAAATACAAAGGAATTTCTAAATAAATGTTGGAAAATAAGAGAGAAGAAAATAAAGCTCTGCAACCAGAACAGTAACAAAAACAACATAAAGATAGGCCGTTGAAAAGGCTATCCCAATCCCATCATCCATCGCAAGAGAATTACTCGTCAAAACATCAACGATTCTCCATTACAACAATTCACATCCTGGATGATTCTGCGTCATTCATACATTATTATTATCCATAACAGATGTTTACTTAATCAAAGGCTTCACCAAACCCTGTTTCAGAGGTCTGCCACCAGGTGGTCTAGGGTCACCCAGCCTCAATTAAATATTTTTGCAAGGCTTTAACCCAAGGCGTCCCGTCGATGTATGGATATGTTGCAACATTTTGCATTTGCCAGTCCTGACGACATACTGGTACATTGCACAATTGCAAGATTCATATTTTGCACAATTTTCAATTTTCGTGCGTGATTTTTCGTACACATACACGCGACACCTTCCTCTATTCCTCTACAAGATGCCAAGCAGGGACAATGCCTTACACCGCATAACCTCCCCCCCCCCACTGCATGCCACTGTCTCAGCAATTCACCTATTACCAGTGACCTGGCCAATACAGACATTCAGGGCCAGAGTGATTCCCCAATCGATGACAATGTGGAGGACAAAGTTTACATAGCACTAGAGGAAGAAACAGTCAGAAATGACGATCAGGTAATGTGGCAAAAAAAGGTCAGGTATGGTGATGAGTTAGTGAGTGAAACAATGCTTATAATGCCTATATTACTGTTTGAAAACCAATATACTCTCGTACTACATATAAATTCGTACCAAGTATATAAATAAATACCATTTATGAGTGGTGTGAAATAGTTACCCTCCCATAGAACTTGTTTTCTTTGGTGCCAGCCTGTTAGAAAACCCCATAAGGTAAGGAGGTACTGCTACCTGGATCGAGTATTTTAAACCTCAGGTGAGTGATTTCTCTATGAATTTTCGATGTTTCTCACCAAAAGCGGAGGTTTTAGCCAAAAATTTTTTTTTTTCAAAAATACCTCAGGATTGGGGGGTGTCAGAGGTGCGAAATAGCTCGAGATGTGACGGGTTAAAGATCTGCTTGTGGTAGGTGGGGATGCTCACCATCCACTCACTCAATGTAGTGCTGCTCTCAAGTGTTGACCCTTTCCTCTCTTCCATCCTTCTTTCGTTCCATCCTCTTCTGTCTTTCTTTCCTTCATTCTTTTCTCGTCCTGCCTACAGGTGACATCCTGAAGCAGCTGCTGTTTGCAGATGATACTGCACTGGTGACTGATTCAGAGGAGAGATTGAGACAGTTGGTAGAGGAGTTTGGAAGGGTGTGTGAAAGGAGGAAAGTGAAAGTGAATGAGAATAAGAGTAAAGTGATGAAGTGAACGAGGTTGATAGATGGTAGGGGGATGAATATAGTTTTGAATGGTGAGTTGCTTGAGGAGGTAGATTGTTTTAAATATCTAGGGTCACATGTTGCTGTGGATGGAAGAATAGATGCAGAAGTGAAGTTTAGAATATATGAAGTAGGAAAGGTGCTGGGAGGAATGAAAAAAGTGTTTAAATGTCGTTCGCTTAGAATGGATGTAAAGAGAAGGCTGTATGAGGGTGTTGTGGTACCGACTGCGTTATATGGGGCTGAAACATGGAATATGGGTGTAGCAGAGAGGAAAAGTTTGAATGTAATGGAGATGAGGTGTCTGAGGAGTATGTGTGGAGTGACGCGTATGGATCAGGTGCAAAATGATGAAGTGCGAAGGAGAACTGGAGTTGTTCGGGAGATGGCTGGTAGAGTTAAGCAGAGGGTGTTGCGATGGTTTGGGCATATGGAGAGAATGGATAATGAGCGATTGGTGAAAAAGATAACTAGATCTGATGTGAGAGGTGTAAGGCTGAGAGGAAGACCATGAATAGGATGGATGGACAGTGTGAAGAGAGCGCTGGATGCGAAAGGGATGTCTGTTGAGCAAGGAAGAGTGGCTGTGCATGACAGAAATAAATGGAGAGAAATTGTGAATGAATAAGTGATGACGCAGCCCTGAGGGGATATTCTCCCGCATTTGGTCTGATCAGCTAGTCAGGTCAGGTGCGGGTAAGGGGATGGGTCTGTTATGATGTGGCAGGGGTAAACCAGTTCTGCTGTCGGGCCCTGCTGCGGATGTCACTGATTGCATTGCGCAGTTGACCCTTGTGTGGTGTGGTGCGGTGAGGACCTGTCCATTCTCCCCTTTGGGGCTAAGATGCGAATGAATGTGTTTGAATGGATGAGTAAATGGGGAGTGTGTCATCCTGTCTCGGCTACCTCCCTTTCCTTGGAAGCAGCCTAGGTATATAGATATAGATAGATAGCCTACAGATGACTTTACACTCCCTCTTCTGACTTTCTTTCATTCTTTCCTCTTTCTTCTGCCTGTGGGTTACTCTACACTGAGTGACAAGCCAAATGGTTTCCTGTATACCAGGAAAGCATTTACTATGCTGGGTGGTAACCATATAACCAGATTTTGGCGCCTGGTGGTTTTAGTGGGTAATTATTGCGCTCCAATCAGATTGAGCCGGTGAAGGTTTATATCCAAGGGGTGATTGGGGTTGATTGCTCATGTAATACCACTCAGGGATGAGTTAGGCTGGTCACTCTCATCTTAAATGTCGGGACCAACTGCCTAGCCCCGGGCTCCTACGCTCCTCATGCGACAATGTAGGATTGGATGATGGATGGATGGATGGGTGGTTCGGGTTTACTGCTCACGTAATGCCACTCACAGATGAATGAGGCTGGTCACTCTCATCTTAAATGTCAGGACCAACTTGGCTAGCCCTGGGTTCCTACACTCCTCTGTGGGGTGACATAGGATTGGATGATGGATGGATGGATGGAATAAAGACCTGTGAAACTATATCTAATACTAAGTTAATAATAATGTTGCTATTTATTGGAATCTTTTTTCCTATTCAATCACGTCCATATATATATATATATATATATATATACCTGTAAAGAAAGAACAACCAGGCTTTCAGAGAATCTTAGCCTGGGGACTAAAATAGTATGTTGTCTGTTTACACATATTTGAGTAAATCGTGTGCAGTTAGTAAAAGGAGATTACCTTCAGGACTTCTGATGTGTGTGGTTTACCATGCTTTAAAGAAATAAGCTGTTCCACTGAAAATTATGTACCTAATGAATGCTTAGTTAATGAATCTGCCACACTAAACAAAACAAAGCAGCAGCGCGGTATGACATTTTAACCACAGCCAAGTGCAGGGAGCAACTGAGTGTAGTACACTTACTAAACTGTGCAATGAAGTCCGGGAAACATTTAAAAGAATGGACCATTCCAGACTTACGAGTTTCTCAAAAAAAAAAGAAGAAAAAAAAAAAGAGGTTTACCATATTCGGGGTACAACAAGGAAAAGCTCAAACAGATGGTGAAAAAGGGCAGGCACCCGAAAGCAGCATGTCAGGCAGGGTACCATATTGAAAGGTGGTGCCAAATCTACGGCTTCATATCTATTTTCTTTTGTGGATACTAACGAATGACAAATATTTTAATCACTGTTATCTTGCTTTATATGTCAGGACCAACTGCCTAGTCCCGGGCTTCTACGCTCCTCATGGGGCAACGTAGGATTGGATGATGGATGGATGGATCTTGCTTTATGGATGGTTCTAGTAAAATTGCCTAAGTTTTGTCTCTATGTTATGCTTACAAAGATGAGTAACCATACAAAGATGAGTAACATGACGAAAGCTGAAATTACAAAATGACACTTATATACAGTATAATCAAGAGGCTCCCATATTGTATGTTCTTTGTAGCATATCATGCCAACTGAGTAATTTGACGAGTAAAATATGTTTTGGGGTGCTTTACTTTGTGTCAAAATTAAAAAATTAAGCAATGGCTACATTTTCAATGCCTACCCCGCCTCAGCTGGGCAATGGAAGTGAATCTAGTGGCAGATTTCTGAAACAGGATCTGGTGAAATGTCTAATGTCCTGGGACCGTCTGATGGTGGGACAGTAAAGTGTGCTGCTGCTTCTTCTCTACTGAGTTTGAATATGAGTCGGAGATTGCATTCTCCAGTGACCTTGACTGGGTACAGGCGAGACAGGCACTGGTTTTAGGCTTAGAATAGCTCCTTTTACAGCTGTTGGGCCCTATAGTTTTGCTTTAAACTTTTTTTTTTTTCTTTTTTGACTCATTTGGATGGGTTTAGGACTTGGCTGCAGGGGAAACCCAAGGCTCAAAAACATATCCCTATACTGTACTTTACATGTTAAATCTACCCTGAGATATGATACCCCGCCCAGCGATGGGTTTTTACTTAACCAATTGCATTGTTAAACCAGGGTATGCCTGTTATATATATATATATATATATATATATATATATATATATATATATATATATATATATATATATATATATATATATATATATATATATATATATATATATATATATTATATATATATATATATATATATATATATATATATATATATATATATATATATATATATATATATATATATATATATATATATATATATTATATATATATATATATATATATATTATATATATATATATATATATATATATATATATATATATATATATATATATATATATATATATATATATATATATATATATTATATATATATATATATATATATATATATATATATATATATATATATATATATATATATATATATATATATATATATATATATATATATATATATATATATATATATATATATATATATATATATATATATATATATATATATATATATATATATATATATATATATATATATATATATATATATATATATATATATATATATATATATATATATATATATATATATATATATATATATATATATATATATATATATATATATATATACTGTATATACATACATATATATACAGTACATAATATATATACATTTACATTTACAGTACCCTCGCATCCAACATGGTAATATTGTCATGCATGGGTCTTGTGTTGGACCAAAAACGTGTTGGACAAACAACAAAGCTTATGGGGAAAAATGAATTATGTCAGCAACCCTAGGAAAAGTCACCCTAAATTCCTATCATATACCTATACATATATTGGTACTACTGTAATTAAAATAAATGGTACTGTGCTATGAATGATAACTAACCTTTTAGGATAGTGTTGGTGGGCTTGCTGGGAATGGAAGGTGGTATTCAAGGCTGTAGGTAGTCCTACTGGGTCCCCGGAGGATGGCTGCTGGCGTCACTAGCGGGTAATGGCTGCTGCTCCTCCTCAACCTCCCTCATAAATCCTTCGAAATCACAATCAGAATCACTATCTTCATCCACAGCCATGGAAGGTCCTGCTTCTGCCTGTCCTAGCACTCTGTAAGCCTTCACTGCTGCCAGGATCTTGTCTTGGTTTTTTATTAAGGTCCTCACGTTGGCTTCATTCATGTCGTAGGCCTTGGCAATGTCCACTTTCCTCTCCCCATTCTTCTTCCTCTCGATGCTTTCTAGCTTGGTGGCCTGAGGGAGGTGCCGCCGCTTCTTGGGGTTCTCAGAAGGCTTCCTGGGCATCGTGAGCAGGGTAAAATGCAGTAACAAGGGCAGAAAATGCAGCAAGAAAAAAAGCACCTTCCAATGCGAATTATGCGACTGAGTGGCGCTGTGGCGGGAGAAATTTAAACAAAACATCACGTGAGAGCAGAAGCGTTTTTAATTGGGCGACATCACGATCACCTCACGATAGTGGGCGGGGGAGGCTACTTGATCGGAAGTTTTTATTGGCTGTCAGCATCACGGGAACGTCCAGTATGACCGTGTTGGACCAGGGGTGATCGTGCTAGAGGCAAACTGCGGATTTCGCCCACTTCTCAGAGCTCCGGCCGTGTTATGCTAATGCACCCGTGTTACAGTAATTAAACCAAATTAAATCTTACTAATTATTGCTCTCCGTGCTGGACACGAATTGTGCTGGACAAACGTGTGTTGGACGTGAGGGTACTATATATATATATATATATATATATATATATATATATATATATATATATATAGATATATGTTATATATCATCCAGACCTCCTTTCCCACCCTAGGGTAGAGTGAGGAGTAGCAATGTCCAGACAGCCTAAGTTAGTCCAATTCAGTGGGACATGCTTCCATTAGTCATCATTGCAGCCAGATATTCCTTTCTATTTTGACACCACTAACTTGTAAATGTTGTGCCATCATACACGTTTCAGGAATGAATCTCAAACATGCCCACTAGGAGTTGGTATGCAGTTACAGTCTATCGGTATTATGTTCCATGATCATGAGTAAGAGTGATATATTTACAGGTTAGGGACATCTGGATGGAAATGAACACCTGACCACAACTGAACAATGAAGACTACTGCAGTTGTCACATCAGTAAGACTGTTCAAGCCATCAAATTTCTACCACACTGCTCTAAGTACACTATTACAGTATGGCAAAATAAAAAGGTAAAATAAATAGTTGCTGCTATGATCCTTGCCCTCCATGCAACCTTTACATCACAATGCTGATATACAATTTAAAAGCATCAGATGTCCATTTCCTCACTTGTAATTACAAAGCTATGTATACATTTGCTAACCCACCTGTAGAGCAGTATGACAGTCCCCTCACTTTACACCGGTTGTTTCTGTTGATTCACCCCAGTTTGTCTGGCTGGGCAGACCCATCAACCACAGGGAAGCAACGGCCCGTGCAAAGCCTTCCCGTACAGTGAAACATTGTTCCCTTGTAGCTGAGACTTCCTTGCCACAGAGAGGTGTGGGGATTAGTGTGGAGGTTTGGTTTCTGGTTGGGACACAGCATTTGCAACTCTCCAACTACTTAACAGGGGCACCATAGGGGCTTCTCTCTACCTCATAATTTGGGTATATGGTTACCATCCAGCTTTGTAAATGGTTTCCAAGGTGACAGGAAACCATTACATTGTTTAATGAGGAAAGACTGGGACTGCTGACTCAAACTGCTGAAGAGATGGTAAGACACACAATCCTCTGTGATTACAAGCAGTGAAAATGAGGCATCACAAAAGCCAAGCTCATGAGTTTGGCAGTCAGGTCTCCAGCTATAACAATACTGTCAATACCGAACAATAACATATTTCATGACACAGATATCACATCATCAGTCATTACATAAAATTTTGGCGGCTCCCAAAGCAAGACCTTTGCAAACAATATCAATATATTCTTTATGTAACAAGAATAAGAGTTCAATAATGCAAGAAAATTCCCACTTCTTTTGGTATTTTAGAATTCAAACTTGCAATACAAACTCAAAGCTCAACCCAAAATTCATAAAAACTTGAATAACAGAACTGGTTTCCATCCATTTGTCAGGACCAGTGAACATTTTGATTATGAATTTAGGTTACTTGAGCAAAAAATCTGAGCTGAATTTGGAGGTGAGCCCTGAGAAAATATTACACCATTAGGTTCATGTAATATCACTCAGCTGTGTGGCTAAAGAGGTTATTTGGCAAGCTGTTACACTCACTACCCAGCACAATTCTTTCGCTATGCTCCACTGGGATATACTGCTCCTCATTCAAATATGCTTTCTGCTGTTTGAAAATGTTCTCTTAATGGTCATAAATGGAGAGTTGATATGGGTGGTGAGTTTCATATTTTGGTTTATTATATATTGGCCCGTGTTCTGCCTGCAGGCACATCCCTTCCTCTTTCACAACATGGGGACAACTCATGTTGATTCAATGTACGTTATCATACAACCTATATAGGCCTCGAATGCAATTATAATAATACAATAAATAACTATGGTACAACTACACTCATTCACATAGGAAAATATTCTCTTACTGAATTAGAACATTAATTTATAAGAACGTAACTGATATGGACTTCTCTGTATGACTTAGATAATGATTTTTGGATGAACTCCACTGTACACCAACCACTATTAGGCAAAAGTACTTTCTTGGCACAGTAAATCACAATCTAGGAAAATATGCAATCGGAAACCGATCCTAGTCACAGATCCCCCACACGACTGCTGCCTTTACACAAAAATAATAATAATAATAATTATTAGTATTATAAATACACAGAGTGACAAGCCAAATTTACAATGCTGGGTGGTAGCCATATAACCAAATAATGACACCTGGTGGTTTCGTGGGTAATTAAGGTACTCTAATCAGACTGAGTCACTGCAGGTTTACATCCATGGGATGGTTGGGGTTTATTGCTCATCTCATGCCACTCAGGGATGAGTGAGGCTGGTCACTCTCATCTTAAATGTCAGGACCACCTTGCCTAGCCCCAGGCTCCTGCACTTCTCTGTGGGGTGACATAGGAGTGATGATGGATGGATGGATTATTATAAACAATAAGGTAATATTAATGACAACATTAATAATAATAATAATAATAATCCATCCATTCTCCAATCCTACGTTGCCTCATCAGGAGTGTACGAGCCCAGGGCTAGGCAAATTGGTCCTGGTATTTAAGATGAGAGTGACCAGCTTCACTCATCCCTGAGCGGCATTACATGAGCAACAAACCCCAACCATCCCCTGAATATAAACCTGCACTGGCTCAATCCAACTGGAGTGCTGTAATTACCCACTAAACCATAAAGCATCATAATTTGGTTATATGGTTACCACCCAGAGTAGTACATGGTTCCCAGGTGTACAGTAATAATATATAATAATAAATAAATACAAAAATACCAACAATATTAAATATAATAACAATAAAATGCACAATTACCAACCATCATATTTAGCTCAGTTGTCAAGAGTTATTACCCTGTAATGAGTCTCGGCAGAGGTTACTTCTCAGCGTGGGGGCATCAGTGTGCAGCCAGAATACGTCCACACCTCCCATCAATCTCACAACAACAACAACAACACTACTGAGATGCACAACAATATCCAGCAAAAGAGCTATTTCTTCTCTGTCAACAATGATTTTTGGTCCGACATGAATCAATTACAATAAGTTAAATAACCCTCCCCTCCCTAACCACATGATTCCCACCCCATCACACCCATGTATGTTGCCCTCAAACAACTGTGCCATACTCACACCTCATTCAAGCAAGCATCCATGAGAAACTTTACATGAAACAAGTATGAACAGTCACACACCAATATATATATATATAGATAGATAGATAGATATAAATATAAATATATATATATATATATATATATATATATATATATATATATATATATATATGTGTGTATATATATATATATATATATATATATATATATATATATATATATATATATGTATGTGTGTATATATATATATATATATATATATGTATATCTAGATATCTATCTATCTATATCTATATATATATCTATATATCTATCTATCTATCTATCTATATATATGTATCTATATATATATATATATATCTATATATATATATAAATATATATATATATATATGCCTGAATAAAGACACAGTTATGCATGTGTATGAGTCTCAAACACATATACACACACAATCATACATTCCAAATTTTCAATGCTAAAATTCAGAAAAGAAAATGCATTAATGTAAATATAATCTAGACTTGCATATATCATATATATACACACACCACATACATTGTTTACACAAATAAACAGAAAACACATCACAAAATATATGAATACTTTATATACATACACATAAACTTCTCTAATGACAGATTCTAATAGGAAGCATCCTCTATGGTTCTAGCCATTCTTGCAACTAATTTAAATTTTTTTATTTTATTTTATTTTTTGTTGTTGTTTAAGATACACATTTTTTTTGTTTTTGCATAGGCCATAGATATTCATCCAACAATCCCCTGATGTGTCACATGACATTAACCTTAATGACTTGAGGAGACTGCTCAAACAATCTCCAAGTTAAACTCATATAAAATGATTATCTGAAATGACTCAGATGACTATGAAGACAGTCATCAAGAACAGCCAAGTTGAGCTTAAAGAATATAAATAAAACTCTAAAATTGAGTTCTAAAGTTATTGGTCTGCTAAAAACCTTCACAGTCTGTGGAAGAAGACAAAAACATCAACACAAATTTGCGTGGGTATGGGCTTGATGCACAGTATTTGGGTCCAGATGCCACCACAAAAAAGCTAGTGGCTAGTCACTCAATCTCTAAAGGGGTCCACGCAAAAACTGCCAAATTCATTTCACTCCCCCCTCTCCCCTCCACTAAAAGAGAAATAGCACATGAGAAAACAAAAAGAGGACTCAGGTGCAACCTTGCTGAAGAAGGATGCAGGTGGAATCACAGAGAGGTGGGCACGAATGTGCCAGGAATCACCGGTGTGCGTCTCGTGCTTCACTCCGTCCGTCAGAGTCCCGTCGAGTTGACTTCTTACGTTTGTTATTATTGTTATAGATGCGATGGTATCTTGCACTGTTCCCACTACCACCAGCTGTGGAGGAGCTACCACTGCCACCATCTCCGGTTATGTATTTGCTGCTACTCTTGCCACCACTGTTACGTCCTTCACCCCCACCTGATGGAGATCCTGACACACAGTATCCTCACATTAGTATAAATTTACAAATACAAGATATCCTGGACATACCATCAGCAAGCATCTACAGACAGAGTACTGTGGTTTTACAACACATAGCCTCTAACAGGGAAAAACTGAAAACAGGCATGCTTATATTATTTCATATGAGGTGCATGGGCCTGAGTGGCTGAAATTTAACTTCCTCCTCCTGTGTCATACACAGTATGATGCTTGGAACTCATGCGCCAATATAAGGAAAAGTTTCCAGCCCCCTATCCCTACCCTTTTTATTTGCAACTTCCAAATCATGGGGAATATATGGGCGTTGTATGTTTTCCCCAACTCTTGTGACATGCACAATAACCTGTACTTTTGCCACTTCCATCTTTCAATTCTTTTCCTATAAAGGGTTTCTCCTAACTTGAATAGACCTGTTTAGAGGTATTAAGAATAAGCTAATGTATTATGTTGTTGAAGTAGACATAATCCTTCATTAAAAGAGGTGTTTCCAAAGCTGAATTGTGTAGGGGTAAAATGAATATAATTTGAAAAGACCTATCAATTTGCAGTTTCATATAAACAGGAACTATAATAACATTTCTAGATTTACCTAGCAGTTTATTGTGCAATTAACTGTACTTGATCTTCTGTCTTTCCTTCTTTCCTCTTTCTTCTGCCTGCAGGCGACTTTACACTCCCTCTTGTGTCTTTCTTTCCTTCATTCTTTCCTTTTCCTTCTGCCTGTGGGTGACTCTACACTGAGTGACACGCCAAATGGTTTCCTGATCACCAGGAAACCATTTACTATGCTGGGTGGTAACCATATAACCAAATTTTGGCTCCTGGTGGTTTAGTGTGTAATAAAGGTGCTCCAATCAGACTGAGTGGGTGAAGGTTTATATCTATGGAGTGGTTGGGGTTTATTGCTCACGTAATGCCACTCAGGGATGAGTGAGGCTGGTCACTCTCATCTTAAATGCCAGGACCAACTTTCCTAGCCCCGGGTTCCTATGCTCCTCATGGGGCAACGTAGGATTAGATGATGGATGGATGGATGGATTTTGATGGTCAAATCTATCACAAATGACTTAATTTAGGGTAAGTCTGGCATGAAACAGCTTAATCCTAACCCACCCCAGACAGGGCAAATATGCCCTTCCCCCCATGTTTTACTTAATTTCTCTTTGTTCTCATATGTAAATTTCAATGTGGACCCCCTGTAACTTCATGTCACTGTGACACATTCAATCATGCCCATGCACACATGCAACCCCCTCGGGGGGTGCAGTCCTCTACTCAGTCATCCTGCTGTCATAGTCACTGTGACACCATGCACACACACAGCTCGAGGTACCAAGCGTGGCGGCTGTGGCAGAGTGACAGATAGCAGAGGCAGCCAGCCATCAGTCATCCTGTTGCTTTGGTCACCGTGACACATGCACATGCACCCATGCACCATGTGGGTGTGGGCATGGTCAAGAACCACTTCTATGATTCAGAAAGAAAACTGGGATTACAGAAGTACTTTCCATGCATTCTTTCAATTGAAACCAAAGAATTACAGGGGGGGGGGGGGGCCAAACTACTTCCAAGGTGGGTTAGGGTGGGGATGCTGTGTACTGTTTGTGCCCTATGATCGATGATGATGGGTCAAGGCCCTGCATTCACCCAGCCCCAAAGGGAATGTACATAGACAAATATAATTCTTTTGCACTTTGTAATATTCAACTGGGATTTAACTGAACTTACAGATGCCATAAAATACAGGAAAAATATAAAATTTTGCTAAAATAGTTTACTGACCCAAGGAAAATCTGGAATTTTTAGATGGCGATGATATCTACTGTGCTGTCTCATATATGACTACCTGCCTGAGGATGTTGCTGAATCTGACCACCTCAACTACCATGTAGTTATGGGCAGTGTCAGGGACCACTGCTATTAGTTAAGAAAAATACTGTATTGGGATTACAGAAGTATTTTCTATGCATTCATTCAAATAAAAGCAGAGAATTGCAGGGAAAGGCAAGTTTGCATTTCCTGAAGTGGATTAAGATGGCCAGGGCATTGGGATGGATTTGGGTTAACCTAACCTACCCAAATCTAACCTATGCTGCACTACGCAACCTTCATGCCCTAAAGTGATGCCATTATAAATGACTGAAACTTCCTATCCATACCTAATGGTTTTGCAAAAGACTGGTAATGCAGTGAAAACAGCATCACAATGGCAGCCTCTAAGTTGGAGGATCCCACTGCCAATGGAAAGATATGCAAAAATTCAAACGGAATTAAAATTGAGTTGTGAGAGATGCACATACAGTAGCAGTGGAGATTTTATCAAAATATATACAAATAATGAAAACTCCAAGACCTCTGTCTCTGAGGAACTGCATACTGACCAAGGAATCATCATCCTGGAAGAACTGAGCAATATCCTTCTCACCTGTATTTTGCATTTCCTCTCAATCTTCACTCACTCTAGTAATGAATTATAAGATCACTTCCTTCCTAAGTTCTGTAACTGTACCCATCTGACTAGTCTACTTAGCTACCTCCTGTTTCACTGGATGAAGGTAACTTAAAAGCTGAACCTAAGCAGATTTTAAGCATGCTTAATTGTAACTGCCTTACTACAATGTGAGGTGTAGTTCCACACAGAATTAAGAAAAGTACCAAAAGGGCAGATTTGCATGGCCAAGTGGAATGTAAGAGGTGTGAATGAGGAGAGCAAAAGGGTGGAAGTGGTGGATGTGTTTAAGGGTGTGAGATATGCTGTGATGGCACTGTGTGAAACAAAGATGAATGGGTGTGAAGCGGAGGAGTGGAAGGGTGTAAAGTGTGTGGGGTTGGGCATGAATGGGAGAGGAAGATGCATGTAAGGAGTTGCTTTGCTGATGAATGAAGTGTGGCAGAGTGGAATGAGAAATTACAAATGTGTCAGCTCGATATGTATGTATCTCAAGTTCAAGTTTGAGAAGGTGAAAGTGGCTGTAATTGTTGCATATGCACCATGTGAAGACAGGAGAGAAAGCAAGACAGGTTTTGGGATGAGATGGGTGAATCAATGGGAGAAATGCCCAAGAGCTATAAAGTGATCGAAATGGATGATATGAATTGAAGAGTAGGCACCGGTTCTGAGGATGACATAATGGGTTGTAATGGCGTACCAGGAGAAAATGATAATGGGAACCAACTGAAGGATACGTGTCAGGAAAGGAGGTTGAGCATTTGTAACCCGTACCTCAAAGATGCACATAAATATATATGGTATGGAGGGAACGGGGATCGTGTTGAATATTGCCTGATTGATTACGTGCTCATAGAGAGGTCGATGCTGGGAATGGCTGCAGATACGAGGACCGTTAGAGGACAATGTGTGGAGGTCTGTCAGATCATATGATTGTGGTATGCAAGATTAAGCTGAGAGGAGTGAGGTGGATCAGGGAAGAGAGGAGCAGTCGGGGAGAGACTGAAAGCCGAGACGCTGAGGATCAAAGATGTGGCAGATAAACAGGGGACCAAAGTAGGGGAGGAGTTAGAATCAGTGAATTGGAATGAAATGGATCCGGAGGGCCTGTGGAATGCATATAGGGATTGCTTTGTTAGGAATGCTAAAGTAGTGTGTGGTGTGGCAAAAGTAACAACAAAGAAGAAAAGTACAGGATGATGGGATGAAGAGGTTAAGAGAGCAGTGGAGGATAAGAGGAAGAAGTGGCTAGAAAGGTTCTGGACAGGGGTTCAACTGAAATAAGAACTGCATATATTGCGGGCAAGATGCATGTAAAGAGACTAGTGAAGAGAAAAAAGGAGGAGGTAAATGATGACCCAGGAAGAAAAATGAATGCAAATTACTGGGACAATAGGAAGTTATTCTGGAAAGAGGTGCGGAAATGTAGAAGTGACAGCGGAGAGAAATGTGAAAGTTTGAAGGTTGTAAGTGGTAGATTATTAACCCATGGGGATGAAGTTAGCACCAGATAGAAAGAATATTTTTATAGTCTGATGAATGGGAACAGAGAGAGCAGAGACACTGTAAACATGACTGGTTTTGGGGGTGTGGAGAGAAGGAATGCAGTGCCAGGAAATGTAACACTTGCATAGGTGAAGAAGGTTGCGAAGCAGCTGAAAAATGGGAAAGCAGTTGGGGTTCACGAGGTGTATGCAGAGATGATTACGTGTAGTGGAGAAAGTGGAATGAAATGTTTGTTGGAGATATGTAAGAAGGCATGGATGAGTGAAAGTGGAAAAAGGCTGTGATTGTACCCCTGTACAAAAATAAAGGTGAGTGAAGTGAGTGCAAGAATTATCGTGGCATAAGTTTATTGAGTGTGGTAGGGAAGGTACTGTATATGGAAGAATTATTATAGAGAAAGTAAGAGAGATTTCAGAAGTCCTGGTGAGTGATGAACAGGGTGGCTTTAGGAGTGGCGAAGGATGTGTGGATGAAATATATGCATTGAGACAGACAGCAGAGAAGGCTTGTGAGAAGGACAATAAGGTGTTTATGGCATTCATGGATCTGGAAAAAGCATACGACAAAGCAGACAAAGAAGGATTGTGGAAAGTTTTGCACATGTACAGTGTAGATGGTACGCTACTAGGTGTCATAAAGAGTTTTTATGACGGTAGTGAAGCATGTGTAAGGGTTAATGGGCATCTAAGTGAATGGTTCATGATTGGTATGGATGTGCGACAAGGTTGTGTGATGTCTCCATTATTGTTCAATATATATATGGATGGGGTAATGAGAGAAGTAAAAACACGAGTAATGGAGAGGGGGATGGCACTGGTAATGAATGGTGATAGATGGAATATCTCAAATTTGTTGTACGGTGATGATGCAGTACTACTTGCCAATACCAGACACGAACTTGGTAGACTAGTGCAGAGTTTCACTGACGTCTGTGAGTGTTGTGCCTTGAAAGTACATGCAGAAAAGAGTAAAGTGATTGTTACTGAAAGAGATGGTGACTCCCACTGCGATGTTACAGTGAATGGAGTGAGACTGGAATTGGTGAGAGTTCAAATACCTGGGTACAGTGATAGAAAAGAGAGGACAATATGCAAAAGAAGTGGAAAGCAGAGCGACACAAGGAAGGAAAGTAGCTTGTACTGTGAAGCCCTTGATAAGAAACAAAGGCTTGAGTGCTGCAGCTGCACAACCCTTACATGAAGGAGTATTAGTGCCAACTTAAACATATGGATGTGAGACTATGTTGTGGCATTAAAATGAAAATTCAAGAGTGAGGGCAGTGGAGATGGGACTGCTGAGGAATGTATATGGAGTACAGAGAGTGGCTGGGATACGATATAATGTAATTCGTGAAAGACGTGGAGTGAGGAAGACTGTGGACACTAGAATCGAAGAGAGTGTGCTGAGATGGTATGATCGTGTGGAGAGAATGGGTAACAGGATGGTGGTGAAAAAGGTATATCTGACCGAATTTGAAGGTAGGAGGAGGCGAGGTAGGCCAAGGAGAAGGTGGAGGGATATGGTGGATGAGTATGTGAGGAAGAGAGGTTTGGAAGTCAGTGAGGCTACGGGACTGACAAGAGATCAAGCTGGCTGGATGAATATTGAGAGGAGAAGCACATGATCAAGGATTTGGCACCCCTTTTTAACATGACAGCATCCAGACTGACTCTATTGGATACATTTATGTGATGCTACAGAACGTGGTGAATGTTTTTGGCGTATCAGATACAGCCAGGATTCCAGGGGCTTGAATGGTGAGCGAATGGAATCGTGGTCCATTGGACCGGGCAAATTTGGGCAGTCTGGACACTGCTACTCCTCACCCTGCCCTAAGGTGGGAAAGGCAGTCCGGATGATGATGATGGAATATAATTTGCCCTAGCTTATTTTATCCATACCAGTAACCATTAAATGCATATTTGTTACTAAGGTTTTTATACAGTACTTCAGTATATACTTGTGATATTTTATGGTGTTTTCTGGTCCCAGATATGGTTTTCTAGGTCTGTGCACACTGTCACAGTGTCAGTGGCAGTCAGCAACAACAAAATTTCTTATAATCAAACCCATTTACAGGTTAATTCTTATTGAAGTAAACTGTATACACTCAATCCTCGTTAATCGCGGCAATTTGGGTCTGGACCCCTGCTGTGATTTACGAACTCCATGATTTATGAATAATAACTCTTATGTGAAAAATTAATTTGGGTCTGGACTTCAGCCAACCTGCCCCCAGAGCACCCTACCTACGCCGATCTAGGCACCATCAAACACAAACATATAAATTTAGGAATATTCAGTGCATGTACTAAATAGGAATAAGCAATGTTAAGGGATCTTAATCCTATGACGAAATTGCGTAAGTGAATGGAGTGGGGTGGTGTTGAGAAGAACTTAGAACCTCTCAGCACTCGTTCTTCCCAAACTCTATCGCCAACTTTGAAAACTTCTCTCCCTTCTCAACACGACGAATGAACGCCAAATGTTGACTGTACGACAACGGCGCCGGCTTCCTGATGCCATACTGCTTAGAGCGCTTCATCGGGGGGTCGGGAGGGGGGTCATGGCAGGTAGGAGACGGGTGGAAGTTAGACAAAAGAGGCAGTTAGCTCTCGCACTCCATGGGGACGGTCTGTAGTGTGCGGACTGGCAGGACAAGAACAACAACAACATGGCGGCATTAGTATGCACACTTGCCACCCGGGACGCGTGTTGATTGGTTGTTGGGTCGCGATTTTCAGTTTGAATGCCACAGTTTACGGTTCTCCTCGGAAAAGGCCCACTTGGGTGCCTAGGTCGACGATTTTCGTGACTTAACAGTGATTTAAGGTTGGCGGCAGTCTGACAGCCACTTGGCCATGATTTACGAATTCGTGATTTATGAACACGTGATTTATGAGGATTGAATGTACTGTACTGTACAGCAGTACAGTACAGCATATATTTGTGCTGTTTTAAGCCAGTTTTAAGTTCCTGTGATGGTTTCTAGGGGCTTAACCCGAATGCGCCAGTTGACATGTAAAGTGGTCATGATTTTGGGCTCAGAGCAATATTGGTTGACATGTATAGCTGCAAGCGTCTTCCTGCCACCCTTTGAACTTTATCTTATCCTTACTCATCAATGGGACCACCTGGACGTGTGGGGATACTTTCATTTGAAAGAGGAAAAGTTGATGAGTCTTCTGTATCTTTAATTTTTTCTCTAGCTGTTACAGTCTGGCAGCTATGAGGATTTGAAGTACAGGTATTTTTTCCAAAATCACGGAAATCCCCTGTACAGAAGCGTGTGACATCGTAAATCCCCCGGCGTGTAGGGGTTAATGGGATTATAAGCTACCATAGAGGCATTTTGTCAGAATGCCATCAAAATTACACGGAAATTCCAAATTCACGGGTGTCTGTGTCACCTAACCCCCGGGAAATGGGGTGGTTGCCTGTAATGTACTGTACTGTTTTGGATAGTAGGGAAGAAGTGAATGGTGCACATTTTCACTGACAGTGGTGCTGTGGTGGAATCTGCTGACTGAGAGTATGCTTAGTTTAAAACTGTCCACGGAAAAAAATTTGTTAGGTGAATGAAGGGTAGCAAAAATGCAATCTCTGTTACGTAAATTTTCATAGCGTGACTGTTCATAGTGGGGGTCGCCTGTAGCGGTACTTATACCACAAAAATAATACAGCTAAAGGAAATAATAATAATAATGATAAAATAATAACAATGATAATAATAAAAACAACAATAACAATGAAGAAAATAACTACGATATATGATGACCTTACGAGAGGAAACCGTATCACTACTTGATGAAACTACTACAAAATACTGTACTGGCGGAAGAAGTCATGTTTTCACAATCATGCATTAGTTATGAGTATTATGGCCTACGTCATTAATGTTGCTATTCATGAACATGGCTTATACAACTAAACTCCTTTTAAAATCTAGAACAAGCTCCAGTTATGAACACCCACTTCAAGAAATGCTGTCTCAATTAGGAGACAATCTGAATACAAGTATGAACTCTGGTATGTAATACATGAAATACTGAGAACATGCTAGACACTACAGTACATTATTTTGGTATGAAAATTTCAAAGTGTAGCAGTCACAAAGTACCTGATATTTAAAGAACTGTTTTAGAAAAACATATACTTGTGCACCTAAGTATGACAGACAACAAAAGAGTGGCTAACCTTGTGAAGAATGGGAATATCTCCTATGCTTAGGCCATGGTTTTGCAGGACTTGTATTGTGATGCACAGGGGAGACTGCTCCATGTCCCCCTGCTCCCCAACCTTGTACTCCTGTGTATTCTTGACGACCACCCGTATGCTGCTGCTTAATCCCTAACCCAGAATCGTTGGAGGTGGAGATTGGTCGGGAATGAGGGGCGGTTGTAACAGGGCTGGGTGAAGTAGGAGGTTGTGTATGATGGTGGCTATTGTTACGATGGTGGTGGTGGAGTAGGTTTGGGGAGCTGTCACGGCTGCCTTCACTCATGTCCACTGCTGGGTCTGAGTCCTGCAACATTCCAAGATGTTAATACTAATCACTTCACCACATCTTAATATTTAGTGCTTCAACTCATTCTTTGAATATGTGCACTAATTCCAATGTATGACAACAAATGGCAATATGGATGGTGAAATACCCCACTGGTTATGATACCATCTTAAAACCCTTCACTAGGATGGTGTCTTCATTATCATTATTAGACAATTTTCTTCAGCTAAGGAAAGCTCCCTTGTAATGAATGGTTAAATGAAGCCTACTACTAACTCTGCCAGTTTGAAAGCCTATCCTAAGACGACAAAAATCATCTGGAGATAGCATGAATAATATACAAAATGTCATGATTGCAGAGGTTAAGTAACAAATTTACTGGTGGAGAAAAATTACCAAGAAATTGGAGATGATTTGAAACATTACAGAAAGGAACAAAGACTGAGCAATGACTACTTACTGTATCATCACTAACAGAGGATACAGAGGAGGGTGGTGTGGAGTGAGGATCAGAAGCTTCAGAAGACATTGCTTCTTCCTCCCCCCCTCCTTTCAGTCCTCGTGATGTACTGCTACTGCTACTGTTATTGTTATTGTTGTTAATATATTGATGCACAGAGGTGGTCTGCAAAGTAAAATGAAGACTCAATTAAAATACTGTAAATGCAAAGACTACTAGTATACTGTAAACTACTTCAAAGGCTCTGATGACGGGCCTACATGTGGTGGCACTATCCATTTTGTATAAAGTGAAGCAGCTCCACCCAGAAGACAACCTCATCACCTTGCTGTGGAGAAAGACCATGGTGAGGCACTGTCTATCACAAAAGGATGCCAGTTTCCTACACAGTGTATGTACTGTACTGTACTGTACTGTGCCTGAAGGATGGTCTCACAGAAGCAGTTGCTTGTCTGTAGTCACTGGGTCTGTTTGCCCAGAAAGAACTAGGTTAAATATAACTGCTGAGGAAAGATTTTGCCTGGTATTGTACTTCAGGTATATGAAACAACAATTACCACAAAGTTTTGACAAACATCAGTACAGCACTTCAATGAGGAATCAAAAGGGTACCGGTAGTTCTTAGAGTGGCAGAAGGTATTTTATGCAAGGACACAGAACAACAGAAGAAATTTCAGTCAAGATCTTATCATCTGAGTTCACTATTGTGGTACAGGAAGCTCCTAAATCTTGAACAATCATTGGCTCCAATCATCTTTCAGTGAGCTGATTACACAGGGTGTGAGAATGAAAAGTATTCTGGTCAGCACATTTTAAGTGGGAAGTGTACAGATGTGACAAACACTGTCTGTGCTGCCACCTAATAAGTATCAAACTAAGCTCTGCTCGCTCTTGATCTAAAATAGTAGGATGAAGTAAGAGGTACTTTGTTTACTTACAATATGCATTAAGGAAAAAGTAATACCAGCTCCTCTTCCTCCTCCTCATCATAATCTCAACCACTTCTCAGTACTGATATAAACTGAAGTGGTTAAGTAAAAAACAAAAAATGTAAAAAAATAGAACTATTACAGAGTATACAGTAAATGTATAACATGAGCAAGAAATGGATGTGGTGGTAATGAAATAAGTACTCAATAAGGTACTGTATGAAAATTCTTTAACCTTTTGGACATGAGGATGTACTCTATATTTTTATTACCAACAGATTACAATATTTTAACTCAGCAGAGACTTCTTTGATTCTCAAAAGTTAGCTATAGCCTTCATTATGCACTTCACTAAAAGAGGTCTTCCCTACACTGCATCATATTGTCTATTCAGAGAAAGATTTAAATAAATGCATGTCCTTAGGTTGCAGGGGTTCAGCAATTGATTGATTAAAACCAAGGAGCCATAAAGTTAAGGCTGACAGAAAGTTTTTAGTCAAGCTCAAATTTATGAAAATGGATTAGATGATGAATGGGAAAAAAATAAACAAACAATAAATACAATAAAATGAGTACTGTAATAAACTGAAGAAGAATAATAAGCCAGTAAAGATGCACAAAGGTATCCCCAGCATATAATGTTTTTCAATGATAAGACAATTATGGAAGATATGCCCTGGAAAGAGGAAATTATAGAGGTATAAAGCTTTTAGATCAGATAATGAAGGTAATGGAGAGAGTTTTAGAAGGTATAATTAGAGAAAGAGTGAATATTGATGAGATGCAGTTTGGGTTTATGCCAGGTAGGGGGACCACTGATGCCATATTCATTGTTCGACAGCTTCAGGAAAAATATATTGGTAGGAAAAGGGATCTTTATTTTGTTTTTGTTGATTTGGAAAAGGCCTTTGACAGAGTCCCTAGAGAGGTGGTGAAGTGGGCAATGAGAAAGCTTGGCTTGGAGGAGTGGCTGGTTAGGGTGGGTATGGCCATGTATGTGGGTGCGCACACCCAGGTGAGAGTGAATGGAGATTTGAGTGATGAGTTTTCCGTGAATGTTGGTGTGCATCAGGGGTCAGTCTTGAGTCCCATGTTGTTTATCATGGTACTTGGAGCCCTTTCACGTGACTTTAGAAATGGACTCCCGTGGGAGTTGTTGTATGCTGATGATTTGGTGTTGATTGCAGAGAATGAAATGGAGGCGGAGGAAAGGTTTAGGAAGTGGAGAGATGGTATGGGGCAAAAGGGTTTAAGGGTAAATGCAGATAAAGCGAAAGTGATGATATCTAGGGTTGGTGGTGGTACTGTCAAAGACGAGGGAGAGTGGCCATGTGCAGTTTGCCACAAGGGCGTAGGAAGTAATTCCATCTTGTGCGGTGTGTGTGATAAGTGGGTGCATAAGAGATGTAGTGGTATCAGAGGTAGACTGCGAGATAATGCTGATTTTATGTGTACAGCGTGCCGGGGTGAGCAGGTTGAGATTGTTAGACGTGAAAGGATTGAACTTGCTGGTGAATCTCTTGAGTGTGTGGAAGAGTTTTGTTATTTGGGAGACATGTTGTGTGCTGGAGGTGGGGCAGGAGCTAGCTCTGTGGCTAGGGTGAGAAGTGGTTGGAAGAAGTTCAGGGAGCTCTTGCCTCTCCTGACACTGAGAGGGCTCTCCCTACGTGCTAAGGGGTCTTTGTATGCAGCATGTGTTAGGAGTGTAATGCTGTATGGCAGTGAGACCTGGGCAGTGAAGGAGGAAGATATTCGCTGGCTCAGACGTACAGAAATGACAATGATTAGGTGGATGTGCAGTGTGTCCCTGCGTCCAAGGCCTGGAGGGGCTGGGTTTACAATGGAAGAGTTGAGAGGTAGGATGGGACTGAAGTGTATTGGTGTTGTGATGAGGAGAGGTAGACTGGGGTGGTTTGGACATGTGGAGAGGATGGGGGATGATAATTGGGTGAGGAAGGTGAGAAGTGTTAATACTGGGGGTGGGGTTATGAGGGGTAGACCGAGAAAGACATGGGACGAGGTCATTAAGTGTGACCTTAGGGTTAAGGGATTGAACAGGGAGGCTGCAATGGATCGTGCAGCGTGGAGAGCCGCCATTAGGTGACCAAGGCCGACACATGCAAGCATGTTGGAGCCTTTAAAAACGAAAAACGAAAAATGCTGTGTTAAAAGAAGGTTAGTTGGTTAATGAGTATAAAAGAATGAAATGAATGAAAGAAAAATCAATCAACTTGAGCAAGAATAAAGTGAATAGTGTATGATGACATACCAAAACTAATAACTAAGATATTTACTACATGATTTCCTAATATTTTGAAACTGTTTTTGGAATCTGAATCTTGTTTAACAACAATCCTCCAAAAACAATTAGGCAAAAATCATGTTAAACAGATTTACAACATATAGTCTATCCAGGCGTTCCGTTTGTGATTTATGAAGTAAAATGCAATCAAGATAGTAAGTCATGTCACATCATCCAATAATTTTCATCCAAAATGTAGCATCTGGTAACTCTCAGAGCTACTTGGTTTACCTTTTCTTCATGGGATGAAATGTATTTTGTTAAACAGTAACATATACTGTAGTGAGTACCGTACTACAACAGATTTATACTTCAGCTCTTTATCCTATAAAGGTTGGTCCCCATTTTGGAATGTGTGTCATTGGAATGTCAGTCCCCATTCCAGAACGTTTAAACACTTATGTTCTCAGCCGCTGCTCTACAATAAATAATCATAGGACACTGGAACCCCACTCATTTTAAAGCTAAAGAGTTGTACTTTGCTGGGTATAAAGATCTTTAAAGGTTTAACAGTTATCATAGGTGAGTTTTTTTTTTAAAATCACCAACTTCTTGTGAAAAATGCCTGCTCCTGATGGTCAATTTTATAAACAATGCCCGACTTCAAGGGGCTTAAGAGAAAAATTTCTAACTACAATTTTCAGAAATAATGAAACAACCATATAATTTACTGTACTTTCACTTCACTCAAGGACAAATAAGAATAATGGTTGGAGTTCATAAAAGATTCAGATTCATTTAGTTTATAACGGCCCCAACAATGTCTCAAGTGTTGGCCTTGGTCACATAATGGTGACTCTCCATGCTGCTCAATCTCTGGCAGCCTCCCCATCCAGTTCCTTATCCTTGAGGTCACACTCTATGACCTTGTCCCAGGTCTTTTTCATTCTGCCTCTTGCATCCCCACCCTCATCATTGACACTTCTCACTTTCTACATCCAATTGTCATCCCCATCCTCTCCACATGTCCAAACCATATCAATCTATCCTTCCTTATCACAGCACCAATACACTCCAGTCCCATCCTTCCTCTCATCTCTTCCATTGTAAACTTAGCCTCCCCAGGTTCTGCATTCATGGATGCACTGCACATCCACCTGATCATTGTCATTTCTGTATGTCTGAGCCTATGAATATACTTTTCCTTTACTGCCCAGCTCATATTTCCATGCAGCATTACACTTCTAACCATGCTGCATACAAAGATCCCTTAACTCAGATGGAGAGCCCTCTCAATGTCAGATAAGGCAACACCTCACTGAACTTCTTCCAACCATTCCACACTCTAGCCACAGGACTAGCTCCATCCCATATACAGTATATATAAATACAGTAAAAGTCCAATTCTTCGGCATCCAATTCCCCGGCAAATCTGACATTTCGGCAGTTTTGAGAAATAGTCCCATTTACGAAAATCTCTGATCGTTCGGCAGATTTTCCGATTTTTTTCGTCAGTCTTGAAATTCTCCATGAGGACCCTCTACTGCTGGGGACTTCTTCCAGCAGTAGCAGAGTCCAATCAACCCCTTCTATTGTACATATGTAATTAAGGAACCTACTATAAGCTTAGGTAAGTGCATGTGAACTTGTAGGCCTACTGTACCATTACATTTATATACAGTATGTTCACTAATTTCTTTATTTTTCATTACAGTATTGTACAGTATCAAACAGTATACAGTACTCTCTCCAAGCACATTTGTAATGATATGAATAGTGATGACAGTGTTCACCGAAACATATAAGGTATTGAGTGGGTAGGGTTTTTGATAATTCGGCAATTTTGATTTTTCGGCACTAGCCTGGTCCCATAGATGCCGAAAAATAGGACTTCTACTGTATATATATACACAGTGGAATCTCCTTAACTGCGCATTTCTAAAAAGTGAATTCATAATGTGCGGCAACATCATGCAACAGTTAGCAAGACTAGTAATTCATGATTGGAACCTCAAAAGCGAAGGTTTCCTGATGCATTTTTGAACATCTGTTTTATGTTTGCACAAATTGTGTGTGTCTGTGTGTGTATTTACCTATTTGTAGTATACGGGAATTGAGCGATGCTCGTGTTGTCCTGTCTCCATATCCACATTTATCTAGTTTACTTTTACACACATGAATGTTTTTCTCCTGCACCACCTTTTTGTCTAAGTCGTTCCAAATACTTATGTATTTACCCAGAATACCTAATTGAGATACACACGAAATATACTATGCTCGTGGGTTCCCATCGCTGTTTCTCAGTAAGTCAAATTTAGCTTTAAACTCGTTTAAGTTTTTAGACTGGATGATCTCTTTGTCCAGGCTATTCCATAAACCTATATTTCTTGATATCCTTCAAGCAGCTTGACTTTTTCAATTTCATTCCGTGTCCTCTTGTTGCTCTCTTATCCCATAAAAACAGATCTTCTCGGTCAATTTTATCTACTCCCACCATGGTCCTGAACACTGCAATCATGTCTCCCCTCTTTCTCTTCTCCTCTAAGGAAGGCAAATCCAGCTTTTCCAGCCTCTCTCTGTATGACAGATCTGCCAGACTGGGGACCATTTTGGTTGTTGTTCTTTGTATTCTCTCAATCTTGTTTATATCTTTCTTTTTGTGTGGGGACCACACTACTGCTGCATATTCTAACCTGGGGTGGATCATGGCCACTATCAATTTTTTCATCATCTCTTCATCCATATAATGAAATGCTACTCTTATGTTAGTCAGGAGTTTATAAGTCTCTCTAACTATCTTATTAATGTGCTTTTCAGGTGACAAACTATCTTGGACCAGCACTCCTAAGTCTTTCTCTTCTCTCATTTTAGTGATTAATTCATTACCCAACAAATAATTCATTGATGGCCTCCTGGTACTTTTACCCATTTCCAATATTTTACATTTCTTTACATTAAATTTCATTTCCCACTTCCGGCTCCAATCTGTATCCTATCCAGATCCTCCTGCAGCATTTTACAATCCTCCTCAACCTCTATCTTCCTCAAGATCTTTACATCATCAGCGAACAGACTTGCATAACTGTTCACTCTATCTACCATATCATTTACGTAAATCAGGAACATTACTGGCGCCAACACCGAGCCTTGGGGGACTCCACTTGTTACTTCCCTCCATCCAGACATCCTATCCTTTATTACTGTCCTCATTTGTCTGTCTCTCAAAAAGTCTCTCATCCATTCCAGGAGTTTCCCCTTCAGTCCTCCTATATATTCTAGTTTCCACATTAGTCTCTTATGAGGTACCTTGTCAAAGGCCTTCTCTAGGTCTAAGTACACACAATCCACCCAACCACCTCTCTCCTGTACCACGTCAATCGCTCTTGAGTAAAAGCTCAACAAGTTAGAAACACATGACCTTCCGCTTCTGCATCCAAACTGACATTCAGCCAAAATATTCATCTCTTCTAGACATTTTATCCATCTGTCTTTCATGATTCTCTCGCACAATTTTGCGACCATGCTGGTTAGAGACACTGGTCTATAATTCAGGGGTTCTTCCCTGTCTCCTCCCTTATAAATTGGTACCACATTTGCCCTCTTCCATTCTTGTGGCACCTTCCCCTCTTCCAGAGAACACATGATTAAACTGTGAATTTTATCTGCCATTTGTTCTCTGCATTCCTTCAACCCAATTAGAAATTCCATCAGGTCCTGGGGCTTTCCTTACATCTTAGGTTTCCAATAATTTGTACACTTCCTGTACCTCCACTTTTATATCTGTTATCACCGGTACATTTCTAGTCAACCCCTCCCCTTCCACAAACTCTTTTTCATTAGTGAAAACTGATTGGAAACATTTGTTCATTATTTCAGCTTGCATTTCTGCATCTTTATAGACCTCTTCTACTTTCAATTTAGTGATTCCTTCCCTTTGTTTCAATTTGCCATTAACAAATCTATAGAACAGTTTGGGTTCATTCTTGCATTTGTCTATTATACCTTTTTCAAAATTCCTTTCTTCTTCTCTACGTATTCTCGTGTAATCATTTCTAGTTCTCTTATATTCTTCCTTTGTTCTGGTGTTGCCTCTCTTCTCCAGTTGTTCCACACCTTATCTCTTTCTTTTTTGCTATCATACACCTTCTGTTAAACCACTCCTTTTTCCTGTTTTCTTACCCTCTAACTCTTGGTACAAATTTTTCCACTCCCAAATTATAGAGGTCTAGAAAGATATCCCACTTCCTTTGTATCTCTCTTGTTTCTCTGAATTTTCTCCAATCCGCATTTTCAAAAAAGTTTCTCAGTCCTGTGAAATTAGCTTTCTCAAAGTTGTATCTTCCCTGTCTATGAAGCCCGTCTCTTGGCTCGACGTTCCCTATTATCATCTAGAACTCAATGACCACATGATCACTTTTTCCTATAGGACAGAAATATTTCAATGATTCTATTACATCGGGTTCTTTGGTAAACAGTAAATCTAACCTTGCTGGTGTGTCCTCACCTTGGAACCGTGTCTCTTCTCTGACCCATTGCGTCATCACATTATTCATTATTATATTTAATAACATAGTGCCCCACGAGTCCTCGCTGCCTCCTGAGTCCCATTCCTCCCAGTTCACCTCTTTACAGTTAACCCTTTAACCGTGGGTGTCATCCCAGAATGACATTGCAAAAACTGGACCAAACCGCGGGTGTCATTCTCGAATGTTTGTGAATATTTTGAATACTGCGCGTTTTTTCCGTGCGCCAATTGTTTCAAGGGAGAGTAGCTATTAAGTTCTTTCACTCCAGCCGACCCCCACCTCCCTCCTCCCACCCCCCGGGCCCCCCATCCCACCCCTGACCAAACACGCATCAGTATCTGTCCAGCTGTGTGAGTGACAACACCGTTGATGTGGCAGTGAAGTGCGGGCAATTACAGTGCCTTTTACCTGCCTCAGTGAACACAGAGTGGGTGTTTATCGTATGTGCAGTGTTCACATATGTTTATAGTATTATTATCAGAATGAGGTTGGCATTTGGTAATGGTGTGTGAGTGAAAAATAGTGATTACAACACCGCTGATGTGGCAGTGAAGTGCGGGCAATTACAGTGCCTTTTACCTGCCTCAGTGAACACAGAGTGGGTGTTTATCGTATGTGCAGTGTTCATATATGTTTATAGTATTATTATCAGAATGAGGTTGGCATTTGGTAATGGTGTGTGAGCGAAAAATAGTAATTACAACACCGCTGATGTGGCAGTGAAGTGCGGGCAATTACAGTGCCTTTTACCTGCCTCAGTGAACACAGAGTGGGTGTTTATCGTATGTGCAGTGTTCATATATGTTTATAGTATTATTATCAGAATGAGGTTGGCATTTGGTAATGGTGTGTGAGTGAAAAATAGTGATTACAACACCGCT
Organism: Coenobita brevimanus; assembly: GCF_032717465.1. Taxonomy (NCBI): domain Eukaryota; kingdom Metazoa; phylum Arthropoda; class Malacostraca; order Decapoda; family Coenobitidae; genus Coenobita; species Coenobita brevimanus. The sequence goes on along the minus strand of NC_137024.1, from coordinate 50,305,368 downwards.
GATGTGGCAGTGAAGTGCGGGCAATTACAGTGCCTTTTACCTGCCTCAATGAACACAGAGTGGGTGTTTATCATATGTGCAGTGTTCATATATGTTTATAGTATTATTATCAGAATGAGGTTGGCATTTGGTAATGGTGTGTGAGCAAAAAATAGTGATTTTAGATCGCTCACTTCTAATGGCACTGCCCATCCGGTGATAGTCAACGAAATCATGAAACCTACATCATTGCAAAGCCGAAGGTTAGTACTTTCAAATGGTACCTTATTTTTCGCTCTAGATTTATTCTGTGCAGAGTTATAAAGGTTTAAAGTTTGTTTACATTTTGGCTGGAACCCCCGCGGGAGAGGCCAGTCGGGGCAAAACAATGCCCGCGGTTAAAGGGTTAAAGTCACCCACCAAAATTATATTATTGCTTTTCTCAATTATTTTTTGTAAATAGCTAGCCATATCTGACAACATCTCATGATATTCGTCATCATTCCATGCTCTTGTCTTAAGGGGAACATACACTACCACCATATCTCTCTTGATTTTCTCTCCAGTTTCTAATTTCATATATATCACTTCAGCCCTGCCTTCTCCCATTTCCATGGTATCTACATTTATGTTGTTCTTCACTGCTATCATCACTCCTCCTCCCGTTTTTTCTTTTCAGTCTCTTCTCCACACATTGTATTTACCATCTCCCAAATGAACATCAATATCCTCTCTTACTTTGGTCTCTACAAAGCACATGAGATCAGGTTCATATTCTCTCAAGAAATCATTAATTTTAAGCCTGGCCGATATTAAACCATCAATATTAGTGTATATCACCTTTAAATTATTTTCATGTTTTTTATACCCTCTTCTTTCCTTCTCTCCGTCAGTACCACTTCCTCAATTTCTAATCTTTCACAGCTATCCCCCTTAGTTTCCTTCGCTTCTATTTCCTCATATACCACTTCCTTACTTTCATATCCAATACTCTCCAAAAAAAAAGTATTACATTCTTCCTCTGTCCTCTTATCATTTTTTTCCTTTGCTTGATCCTTCAATGATTTTAAAACTTCTCTTTCTTCTTCATTCAGATCTTTTCTTATTATAATATTTTCCATCCCCGCCTCTTTGCTTAATTTCCAGGTCACTTTAAGTATCTCATTTGTTACACTTTCTGATGTAAACTTGACTCTCATTGGTCTTGTTTCCCCTTTCTTATAAGGCCCTATCCTCCTTACTTCCTCAATTTCTTTTACCCACTTGTCTCCTTCGGGGTCAATCTTGCCTAATATTCCTCTCACCAGGTTCATGTCTCTCTCTAGTCTTACGAACCTAACCTTTTCTTCCTCTTCCCTGTTTCCAAATACTACCACACATCTGTTCCTTTCTACAGTTTCTCTCACTATTTTCTCTTTTTTCTTCAGTATTTTCACTACATTTTCTTCCATTTTTTTCTTCTTCATTTCCCTTTCTTCCTGGATGATCTCTCTTAAGCTGACCACTTCTTTCTGTTCTTCTTCTACGTGTGCCCACTTTGCCTTAAGTTCTTCTAATACACTACTCACCTTCTCCATTTTATTAGTACTCTCTTCTAGTTTCCTCCTCAATTCAACATTTTCATGCTTCAAGTTTCTAATCTCTTCATTCGCTGTTTCATTGGATTGGATCAGACTCTGTATGGTAGTATCCGTATTTCCAGACACATCCTTTATCACTAGATTCTCTACTTTCTTTTCAAGTTCACTAATCCTCATAATTAATGTTTTAATCAGGTCCATGACATTGGTATTTGTATCAAATCCTTGAAATTCGAGTCCCTCATTGTTTACATTTTCGGCCATGTTTGATGTTGGTTAAGTACCAAAACAGCTGTTACTGAAAAAAACTACAAACATTCATGTATACTCTAGTCAATAAATCTTTACATTTTTGGTAGTCTATTAACTTTCATTATTTTAAATTTAAAACAAGACCTTAGGAGACAGGACAGACAAAATTCCTGAAACTACTTAAATTTAGCGGCGATGGCTGGGACGTCTGCTCTCTCCGGCTGTTTCTCCGTGTGTGTGTGTGTGTGTGTGTGTGTGTGTGTGTGTGTGTGTGTGTGTGCGCGCGCGTGCTTCCAGCTTTGACAGTACCCCTGCACTGGTCACCAAATAGACTCCCAACCTCACATACCCACATCCCACCCCATTACCAACCAATCAAACACATTCAGGAGAAAAGAGAATGGGTTGGGCTTCACCCCCATCTCTCAGTGTTACAATTACAGTAAAGTGTACAGTGCAACCTCGTTATAACGCCTTGTTATGCAATAAATCGCCACACTGATAATTAAAAATTTATACTGTCATTATGTAATAAATTGCTACATCAAACATAAAAAGTTATACTGTCTTGAAACGTTAAAAAATTAATCGTAATTTCTCTACAGCAATATTTTCGACGGCTGCCTCCGAGAATCTCGTGTGGACATGGTGACACACCCAAGCCAAGGTGGCCACCCAGTAGTAGTAGTAATAGTAGTAGTAATAGTAGTAGTAGTAGTGGTAGTAGTAGTAGTTCCCTAGGCAGTCTGGCCAAACAGTCCCGAATCCCTTAGGAAGACCATGGCCGAGATCGGGCTTTCCCATAGAGCTCTCAAAGAGTGTATCTTGTGTTGTTGAAGTAGGTGGCTGTGTGCAATGAAGAGTTCCACTATGTACTTAATAGTGTGGGGTGCTGTGTTGCATTCTGGACATGCATCAGCGGCGGAGTCGTCCAGCCTCTTCTGGTAACTTAAGAGGGCTGGATGATGCCCACATCTCAGCCTGGCCAGGTGGACACTGTCCTCACAAGGGAGATAGGATTCAGAGGGGTGGATATCAGGAGGCCATGCATGCAGCTGTGTGTTGTCTTAAAGTGACTGAATGGGGCGGCGAGTGATCTGACAATGGATATGCTTCTGGAAGCTGGTTTGAGGCGGGCGAGGAGGGAGAGATGATAGTATCTGTGTATGATATTGTGTGCTGGGCGTAGTTTTGATGTTCCTTGGTGTGTGTGGGTGTGTTGCCATCTAGTGTAGTGGATGTTGTGGGTTTGTGGAGGCTGCAGTGAGAATCTGGGTGCCTCTCATGTCTAGGTTATCCTTGGCTTCGAGGACTTTGGTTTCTTGAAGTAGGTGATCTGTGGGTGTAGTGGCTGAGCAGCCTGAGATTATTTTTAGGGCCATGTTCTGTATGGTCTGTAGAGTGTTGTATTGTGTTTTAGTGAGGTCAGAAGCCCAAGCAGGGCTTGCATAATTCATCACTGAACGTATATATTGTTTGTATACTGTGGTGGTGGTTTCTTTGTTGTGTCCAAATGTTGTGTGGGCAAGTGACCTCAGGGCATTGAGTCTTGGTGTTATTTTATTTTTAATGTTTGTGATGTGTTGTTTAAAAGACACTGATGTATTATATGTTACACCAAGGTGTGTGTGTGTGTGTGTGTGTGTGTGTGTCTGTTTTTTTTTTTTTTTTTTTTTTTTTTTTTTTTTTTTTTATGATGAGGTGTGGAATGTGACAGTGTTCTGCTGTCCAGTTTGTGAGAAGGGTCACTGTAGATTTGCCTGGGGCTATTTTGAACCTGTCTGTGGTGAACCATTCGTGTAGTGTGCTGAGGTAAGGTTGAAGGGTGTGTGCAGCTGTGTTTGCATTTTGGTGTGTACATGTGAGTGTTATATCACCTGCACTGGAAGCTATGTGTATCTGTGGTGTGTGGGGTGTGGGTATGTCGTGCATGTATAGGTTAGAGAGAGTAGGGGACAAAACAGATCCTTGGGGGATGCCATTTGTGAAGTTTCTGATGTTCGAGGACCGACCATCAAATGTTACATGTGCACACCTGCCTGCAAAGTAGTTCACCAGCCATCTTTTTGTGTTACTGTGCATGTTTGTGTTGAGTATTTTGTTTGTGAGGTTGTGGCGGGGGATGGCATCAAAAGCTTTGCTAATGTTTAGTGTTGGCCACCCAGTATTTACATTTGTTGTGATCATTGCCTTTTGTTCTAGTTTGTGCATGAAAGGCCACTGAAACACCATTATCATCATCAAGTAACAGTGCAAATGCTTAACAAATAGCGCATGTGTGCAATATTATGTGAAGTGATACTTGTTTGTGCATGAAATACTGAAACTTTTGACTTGGAAACTGTGCCAACCTTACATAACCATCATCACATTTTTGGGCCTATACTCTTGCATGAAATGCCACTGAAACACTTGTTAATGCAAAATATATTGCATGTTCTTAACAAACAGTGCAGTGTACAATATTTAAGTGAAATGATACTTGGAGAAGAACAGGAAGGCTTTAGGAAGGGAAGAGGTTGTGTAGAACAGATATTCATTCTTAAATCTTTAGTGGAAAAGTTTCTAGAGAAGGGAAAGAAGTTGTATGCGGCTTTCATGGATTTGGAGAAAGCATATGACAGGGTGGATAGACAAGGATTGTGGAAAGTGTTAAGAATATATGGAGTAGATGGGAAGTTGTTGAATGCTGTGAAGAGTATGTACGATGGTGCGAAGGCTGCAGTGCGTGTGGATGGTGAACTAAGTGAATTTTTCTCTTTGAAAGTTGGTTTGAAACAGGGATGTGTCATGTCTCCATGGTTGTTCAATCTGTACATGGATGGAGTAATAAAAGAGGTACAAGGTAGGGTAGTGGATGTTGGAGTGGTCCTGGTGAGAGAGGATAGTGTTTGGAAACTCCCTGTACTGTTGTTTGCAGATGATACTGTGTTGTTGAGTGAAGACGAAGGGGAGCTGCAAGGCTTGATGGATGAGTTTGAGAGAGTGTAAGAAACGGAATCTAAAGGTGAATGTAGGGAAGAGTAAAGTGATGGTCTTTGAGAGAGGTGAAGTTAGTGAATGTACAGCGAGGTTGGATGGTGAGGAATTGGAAAATGTGAGTATGTTTAAGTACTTGGGTAGTGTGATGAGTAAGGATGGAGGTTTGGAGGGTGAAGTGCTTGAAAGGGTACAGCAGGGAAGAAAGGTTGGTGGTTCTTTGAAAGCAGTGATAAGAAACAGGGAAGTGAGCATGGAAGTGAAAAAGTTACTATATGACAGTATTGTGATACCAACTCTACCGTACGGAAGTGAAGGACACAAGTCAAGAGTGAGAGCAGTGGAAATGAGTTATTTAAGAGGAGCCTGTGGAGTCACGTGGAGAGACAGGCTGACGAATGAGGATATAAAAGAGTGTTGTGGTGTGGATGTGGATGTGATAGGAAGCATTATGAGGAACACACTGAGGTGGTTTGGCCATGTGGAGAGGATGAAGGGTGAAAGACTGACGAAGAGAGTGTATGTGAGTGAGGTGGAGGGGGGAAGAGGGAGGGGGAGGCCGAGGATGAGATGGAGGGATGGGGTGGAGAGGTATATGAGAGAGGGGGGGTGTGAGTTGGGAGCAGGGCAGTGAAATGGCGGGGGACAGGGTGACTTGGAGGCGATTTGTTTGTGGCCAACCCAAACGGGATTGAGGCGTCTGGCAATAGATAGATAGATACTTTTTGTACGTGAAATACAGAAACTTAAAAGTTGGAAATCGTGTCAATCTTAATTAACTGTCATCCCTTTTTTGGGCCTGTGCTCTTGCATAAAAGGCCACTGGAACACTATTGTGATTGCAAAATAATAGTGCAAGTGCTTAACAAATAGTGCAGTGTGCAATATTAAGTGAAATGATACTTTTTCTGCATGAGATACTGAAACCTGTGACTTGGAAATTTAGTCAACCTAACATAACCATCATCCCATTTTTAGGCCTCTACCCAGCTGACTGAGCCAAAATGCCCACCCAGTGTTTACACTGGCTGCGATCGTTGCCTTTCATTTTATTTTATGCGTGAAGGGCCACTGAAACACCATTGCTTTCACCAAATAATAGCCTAAGTACTTTATAAAAAGTAAAGTGTGTGCTATTAAGTAAAGTGACACTGTATCTTTTTTGTGAATTGTTATCCAGTTCCTCCAATTGCCCCCTATCCTGGGGGATGAGGGACCCTTGGTGATGATTCATACCGACAAAGAACAAACTTCAGGTGGGTGGCAGAGTTTTTTTTAAGGTCATTTTAGGCTTCGGGGTCGAGGTCACCCTTCCTAACCCCCTCACAGAACCCAAACTATACCAACCTTGTTATGCAACAATTTGTTGTGCAATAGGTCTTCACTTGATGCAACCCTATTGCATAACGAGGCTGCACTACACAGTAGTGGCTCGTATTACACATACTAAAATCTTCAGCCTATTCTAGATTTTGAGACAGTATTCAGAGCTGTATATACGTAAAATTGGGCTATTCAACTCACTTTTGGCTATTTCTCGTTTTACTAAGGTTTGTAGTGCAACACTTTGGGCACATACACCTGATGCGGCACAACTGGAATCGGTGGGCTTTCTCTAAGCAAAACATTCAAATTTTTCATTTGAATCGCTCTGACCTTCGATGCCTTCTCTAGTATTGTCCTTTGGTTGTGTGCCTTCAAGAGACCTGTCTCTCCACTCCCCCTGCTTCAATTCGAATCGAACCAGCCAGAAGTTTGGTTATGTACGTTGGTTGGTCCTCCTTCAATCCATGACTGCTGCATGTGTTCAACCTTGTAAACAACATATGGGCTAAGGTGCTTCCCATTGGCAGTGTTGGATTACGTGATGGATGTTGAACTCTTTGTCGTATTCATGACGTGCTCTGCATGTTTTAAACCACTCCAAAATATCTACAGCTTTCCCTTAGGATCATCTGTGATGTAGGTTTCATCAAAGTTAGTAATATTTGCAGGAGGTACTCCCCTAAGACTCTCTTCTAGCTTTTTAAAGTAGGCCACTACAACCTCTTCTGAGACAGCAACTTGCTTGCTCTAAATATTTTCGCATATCCTGGGGGAAAACAGGACTTTAGGTCTCTTCAGGAAGTCATGCACCCTATCTTTACTTTTTTTTTTTCCCCCTATGTAGTAGGTGGGGACACTCACCATCCAGTCACTCGATGGAGTGCTGCTTGGGGTGTCTGCCCATTCCTCTCTTTCATTCTTCCTCTTCTGTCTTTCTTTCCATCATTCTTTCCTCTTCCTTCTGCCTATGGGTTGCCATAGACTGAGTGACAAGGCAAATGGTTTCCTGTACACCAGGAAACCATTTACTATGCTGGGTGGTGGCCATATAACCAAATTATGGCACCTGGTGGTTTAGTGGGTAATTAAAGTGCTCCAATCGGATTGAGCCGGTGAAGGTTTATATCCAAAGGGTGGTTGGGGCTTATTGCTCACGTAATGCCACTCAGGGATGACTGAGTCTGGTCACTCTCATCTTAAATGTCAGGACCAACTTGCCTATCCCTGGGTTCCTACGCTGCTTATGAGGCGATATAGAATTGGATGATGGATGGATGGAATTTTTTTCAATGTATCCATCTCTGGGCAAAGGCACCAGGGCCTATCCCAAGGCCCAGTAGTCTTCCTACACACCTCCACATGTCACCACTTTGGCACTAACACCCACCATCCATACTGAGTACATGATGGGGCTGTCTCTTACAGGACTTGTGTACTGGTATTAGTAGGAGTATTTTTTCAACATGTCAGCAGGTCTTCTGGTAGATCAGTAACATCCATTACGTTGTTATAAGTAACACCGACCAGTATGAACTGTAACTCGTCAAACCTTTGTTGAAAACGTTCTCGCTGAAAAAGAATAAACTGAATTACCTGTTGTATGGCACAATAATGTTGATTAGCATAAGCTGCAATCGAGACAAGTTTGCTTGGTTACTATGCAGATCATCAATTCAGCCAATTTAGTTACTGGTTACCTTTTTCGAAATACGTCTTGTTATAATCGTGTGAATCGCAAATTACACGCTATTGCAGTTATAACTATATAAGGCAAGGTTATATTCCTGATATTGTTATCAGGTGGTGGCAAGTCTCTTGCTGGAGTGAGTGGCGATAAGCGGCTGAGGCAAGGGGTGGAGGGGGTTGGTTGTATGCAGCGCCGGATTAACCATGCTGTGGCCTGGTAGGTAATGCAGACGGTTGGCCAGCAACATATATATCTCTTTTTTTCCGTTATTTCCAATGAAATGTTGGCATGACCTACAATGGCCTTTTTTGATGGCCCTTATTTGGACGCCCAAAGAGTATATTCATTTCGCTCTGGAAGTCTGGATGGCCTGTGACAGGCAGTTGCCCATTTTTCCTATACCAGGTAATCCGGCCCTGGTTGTATGGTGTGTGCGGGGTCAGCACACACACGGCTCACTCTACTGTTGGCTGTCCTGTGTATGAAATTGACCTTGATACTTATAATACTGTCAGCAGCAATGAATGGCATCTAAATATTGACTGACCTTTGGTAATGCCAGCAACCACGTCATGGCCTCGGATTGATCAGCTTAGTTTGTTTAACCACCAGACAAACTGTCATCCAGTCCCTGTTGCCCAACGTTATCCGATATCATGTATTAAGACATCAATAACCAAGTTAATACTGATCCTGTGTTTTACTTATCAGCAACACTTTGCTATTATGACACATGGAGTATTAGTAGTAACCAATGGTAATGACCTATAACAGAGTTTGTAAAGCAATAGTGATTATGTCGAGTAAGGGAAGACGCACATCACTGACCACTACAAACATATAGCTTCTGACTGTTTAATGTTACGCACTGACTGGATACAACTGTCAAAATGATAAATTGTATGATTACAGACCTCACTGTCATACGAATCTATTACTATTTTATATTACCCTGCGTTCAGATCGTGGTGTATAAATTACTATGGAGTAAAATACTGTGTAATGTGTTTTTATTCGTTATCATAACAAAACAATTATTTCCCAAGACAAATGGATGATGGAAGTGTGGTTGAGACAATGCAAGTAGGCCCTTGGATGTGGGGAGGTGGGAGGGGCTGAAACTGGGGGTGCGGCGGTGCCACATATACCAACCTGCTCGTCAAGCTGGCCGCCTGATTTTTGCTGGAGACTGTACATATACATATATATATATACAGTAAATACATATGTATATATATATATATATATATATATATATATACAGTAAATATATATGTACATATATTTGTATATACTGTATGAGGCTATGGCACACCTAATGTCTGACTTGGCTCATATCTCTGACTGGGGTAAAAATAATATGGTTGTCTTTAATGCTTCTAAGACTCAGTTCTTACACCTATCAACCCGACAAAATCTTCCACAGGTATACCCACTAATGTTTAATAATATTCAGATTAATCCTGCATCATCCTTGAACATGCTTGGGGTTTCATTTACTTGGGACTTATCTTGGAAAGATCATATTACATCTCTTGTAAAATCTGCTTCCAAGAGATTGGGTGTGCTAAGCCGACTCCGCTCTTTCTTTACCCCTGCACAATTGTTGACTCTATACAGGGGTTTTATCCGCCCCTGTGTGGAGTACAACTCTTATGTGTGGGGAGGCTCCCCACATACAGCTCTTCTCAATAGGGTGGAGTCAAAGGCTTTTCGTCTCATTAACTCTCCTCCTCTTACTGACTCCCTTCAACCTCTGTCTCTTCGCCGCACTGTTGCATCTTTATCTCTTTTCTATCGCTACTTTAATGGTCACTGCTCCTCTGAACTGTCTGCTTGCATTCCTCCACCTCTACGACGGGCGCGTAGCACCCGTCTGGCAGCAAACTCTCATCCCTTTTCTGTCCAACTCTCTAATGCAAGAGTTAACCGTTACTCCCAGTCTTTCATTCATGCAACAGGTCAGCTCTGGAACTGTCTCCCTCTGTCTGTATTTCCTCCTGCCTATGATCTCCAGTCTTTCAAACGCAGTGTGTCCAGGCATCTCAAAATGATCGGATCTTGAATTTGGCTCTCTATTGTATTTTGTTTTTCTCTTGGAGGGAACTGTTACTGCGGGCTCATGGCCTTTGGTTCCTTCTTCCTTGCATAAAAAAAAAAAAAAAAAAAAAAAAAAAAAAATACACAAGGTGCATTCCAGGCGTTTTGAGACTCTTCTGGGAGAGGCACTTCTAACTGTCCTAGATTACTGTCACTTTAATATAACATTACTATACATCTAATAAGCTAACATGCCAAATTTTGTGTTTCCAGGTTGAAGGAGACAGCTGTTACAGCACTTTAAAAACACCCTACTATACACCGCTTGTAACAGCTGACTAGTTCGCAGAATGCAGTCGGGACGTGAAGACAATTTGGAAGCTCGCTACACAATAAAGTTCTGTGTTAAACTGGGCAAAAATGCTACAGAAACTATGATCCAGACTGCTTATGGATTAACTTGTTTGAGCTGAGCATCCGTGTTTCGCTGGCACAAGAAGTTCCAGGATGGCAGAGAGGAGGTGAGAGACAATGAGAGGTGCAGGAGGGAGAGGGACGTCTGAACGCCAGAGTTGGTTGAGAAAATTTGCAATTTTCTGGACGAGGACCGTCATGTACCTATTCAGACAATAAGTGCACAGTTTGGAGTCGGTGTGGCAACTGTACACAGAATTCTTCATGAAGATCTGAACATGCACAAAATTTGTGCAAAGTTTGTTCCCAGGGTGCTCAGTGATGAACAAAAGGAAAGACTGTTGGTGACAGCAGGGAGATGGTTGAGCTCATTACCTCGAATCCGAGTGCTCTTGGGTCTCTGGTGACCTGAGACGAAAGCTGGATCTACTGTTATGATCCAGAGACCAAGAGATAGAGTTCCTAATGGAAGCATTTTGACTTCCCCAGACCCAAGAAGGCCAGGCAGAGCAAGTCCACAGGGAAGCTCATGATGATCCCCTTCTTCGACAGCAAGGGCACCATCTACATCCACTGGGTTCCCTCTGGCCAGACGGTCAACCAAAAATACTATGTGGAGGTTTTGAGGGAGTTCAGGAAGATATTTCGTCACAACAGGCCAGAGCTCTTCAAATCGGGTCGTTGGCTCCTGCACCAGGACAATGCAGCAGTCCACAGTTCCATCCTGGTGACCAACTACTTGCAAGAGATGGGCATCAAGACTGTCCTTCACCCTCCCTACAGTCCAGACCTTGCCCCCTGCGACTTCTGGTTATTCCCCAAGCTGAAGAATAACCTCAGGGACTGTCGTTTTGAAGACGTTGAGGAGATGAACGAGGCTGTGACAAGGGTCCTAGACACCTTCACTTTGGAGGACTATGAGGGGGCCTTCAATAAGTGGTTGGAGCGCTACAACAAGTGCACTGAAGTTGGAGGGTCCTATTTTGAAGGAGATAAGAGTTTTGTACTTTTTAAAAATAAATAAATGTCTCTCCTAAAGAAGTAACAAAACTTATGGAATGCACCTCGTATATATATACTGTACAGTACATAGTTTCCTGTACACCAGGAAACCATATACTATGCTGGGTGGTAACCATATAACCAAATTTTGGCGCCTGGTGGTTTAGTGGGTAATTATTGCGCTCCAGTTGGATTGAGATGGTGAAGGTTTATATCCAAGGGATGGTTGGGGTTTACTGCTCACATAATGCCACTCAAGGATGAGTGAGGCTGGTCACTCTCATCTTAAATGTCAGCACCAACTGCCTAGCCCCGGGCTCCTACGCTCCTCATGGAGCAAGGTAGGATTGGATGATGGATGGATATCTCTCTCTCTCTGTCTCTATCTATCTATATCTATCTATCTATATATATATATATATATATACATATATGACTGGTAGGTGGGGACGCTCACCATCCATTCACTCATTGTAGTGCTGCTCTTGGGTGTCTGTCCTTTCCTTTTCTCCTGCCTTCTTTCTTTTCTGTCTTTCTTTACTTCATTCTTACCTTGTCTTTCACCTATGGGTGACTTTATACTCCCTCTTCTGTCTATCTTTCCTTCATTCTTTCCTCTTCCTTCTGCCTATAAGTGACTCTACATTGAATGAAAAGCCAAATGGTTTCCTGTACACCAGGAAAACATTTACTACACTGGGTGGTAACCATATAACCAAATTATGGTGCCTGGTGGTTTGGTGGGTAATTACAGCACTCCAATTGGATTGACTCGGTGAAGGTTTATATCCATGGAGTGACTGGGGTTTATTGCTCACGCGATGCCACTGAGGGATGAGTGAAGCTGGTCACTCTCCTCTTAAATGTCAGAGCCAACTTGCCTAGCCCTGGGCTCCTATGCTCCTCGTGGGGCAACGTAAGATTGAATGATGGATGGATGGATGTGTGTATATATACTGTATATATATATGGGTGGTAGGTGGTGGCGACCATCATCCACTCACTTGATGTAGTGTTGCTTACTTCTTTCTTAGCCTTTATCATTCTTTTTCTGTGCCTACCCTCGTTTCTTCCTGTTTCTCCCATCTTTCCTGTTACTTCTTCTTGCTTTTCTTTCCGTTACAGGTGGCTTTACATTGAGTGACAAGCCAAATGGTTTCCTGTAAGCCAAGAAACCATTTACAATGCTGGGTGGTAACCATATAACCAAACCATACGTGCTCCCTACGTGTCAACAAGTGAGTTGGTGGAGGGTTAGTGCCTCTCCCTGTAAAACAAATAACTCAAGAGTCAAATGGCCACCCCTCATGGGATTATGGCATCTGGCAATAGATAGATAGATATAGATAGATATATACAGTATATACACACACACACACACACACACACACACACACATATATATATATATACACTCAATCCTTGTAAATCGCGGCAATTTGGGTCTGGACCACTGCCGTGATTTAAAAATTCCGCGGTTTATAAATAATAACTCTTATGTGAAAAATTAATTTGGGTCTGGACTTTGGCCAACCACCCCCCACAGCACCCTACCTACACCTACCTAGGCACCATCAAACACAAACATACAAATTTAGAAATATTCAGTGCATGTGTTTAACAGAAATAAGCAATGTTAAGGGATCTCATCTTAATCCTATGACGATATTGCTTAAGTGAATGGAGTGGGGTAGTGTTGGGAAGAACTTAGAACCTCTAAGCATGAGGTGGGAGTGCTCCCTCATGCTGTTCTCCCTTCTCCAGCTCCTCTGCCTCCCTCAGGAAACCCTCAAAGTCTGCCTCAGAGATGACAGATGCTATGTCATCCACATCCACAGTGTGTGAAGGGCCAGGTTGTGGTTCATGCTCAGTTTCTGCCCTTACCCGGGCAAAATAGTGGGTGATGAGTTCCTGATGTTTCTCATTAACTCTGCAGCATTAGTATGCACACTTGCCACCAGGGACGGGTGGTGATTGGTTGTTGGGTCGCAATTTTCAAAATGAATGCCGCGGTTTACGATTCTCCTTGGAAAAGGCCCACTTCGGTGCCTAGATCCACAATTTTCGTGACTTAACAGCGATTTAAGGGTGCCAGCAGTCTGACAGCCACTTGGCCACGATTTACAAATCCGTGATTTATAAACACGCGATTTACGAAGATTGAGTGTATATATATATATATGGAGCCTCTGTGGTACAGTGGTAGAGTGTGCATTTCGTACAAGGGTGAACCAGGGTTCGCGCCCCGCCAGGGTAATAAACTTTGGGAGTGTTCACTCAGCCACGTACTACATTGACGGACACAAGGGGTGCTGTGGTTGAACCAGTGTAGCTTACTATAAAGTATGCTTGCACCCAGTCGGCTTGTGCGGGCCGATTACACTTGGTTCACAGACTACACACACAACCAAAGCCACTCCAACACTACAATTACACTTAAGCACTCCTCACTCTACGTACAGTCTCTACCTGACAGCCTAAGCCACTTGGTAGAGGTACATTGGCTGTATCATCCCCACTTCGGTTGGGATAGACCGGTCCTGCAGTGGCTACCCAAACGGCTGATGATGATGATGAAATATATATATAATATATATATATATATATATATATATATTATATATATATATATATATATATACATACACAGTACCCTCACGTCCAACACGGTAATATTGTCATACACGGGTCCCGTGTTGGACCAAATACGTGTTGGACAAACAACAGAGCTTATGGGGAAAATGAATTACGTCAGGAACCCTAGGAAAAGTCACCCTAAATACCTACCATATACCTATACATATATTGGTACTACTGTAATTATAATAAATGAGGCGCTGGGTTCATTACCGGGCTAAGCGCCAAAATGGCTGCCAAGCACCTACACACACCAACAAGTAGCTAAACCATCCCTCTATAAGTTGGAAGTAAAAAAGTGCTAAGAAACAACCTACAAAGGGGTCAAAATCCTGGTTAAGTAGACAACCGTGTTGCGCCGTCGTACGACGCAGTAAAAAAAACAGTCTGGTTCCGCACTAGTGCTCAAGGCGGGCAACTGGGTCCAGAATTCTGCCAGCTGTATGGTCGCTTTTCCTATGAGTTCAGCCTTTCCTATGTTCCTTATGTCGACTCCCTGTGGTGTTGAGGCGAATGTGAGAGCATTACCAGGCTATATCCCAGCCCCTTTCCTTACCCCCCTTGAAGCTGGCCAATCAGATAGTCAGGTTGCACTGCAGCTAGCCAATAAGCTGACACCTGACACTACTCCCACCAGCAGCTGTAGTGCATAGTAACTTGCTGCTTTCTCATTATTATTATTATAATACTTTTTAACCATTATTACTATTATTACCATTATGTTTGTGAAGTTACTGGTACTCGTGGAATTTTTTTTTTTTTTTTTTATATTCAGGTTACGGGTTCATTTTTTTATCATTCAGGTTACAGGGGTTTTCTAATAATGTCCTCATACATTGAATGCTGTCTTACTTTTAGATTATTCTCAGCAATATAATAATTTATTATGTTTTTCTTGATGTTTGTGATGTGGTTCGTGTTTACTGGTGGTTAAAAACTCCGAGAAAAACACGCACAAAGTTTCCGACCTTTCAACTGCTATTATTGTGAAAATAATAATACTTATGTCATAGAACTTTGATTTTATTCCACAGTGTGACACTCCTGGGATATTATGCTAATATATTATTGACATCTTATGCTGTATTTCGGCAGTTATTAGCAGGATAAAAATATTTCCTTGGCCCATCAGTCCAGCAGTGGGGGGCAAAATTTTACTTCTTCACACGATATCATCATGATTAATGACAAATAGAGCAAAACAGAGGTTATTACAATAAAGAAAATACCATATGCTACATTTAAAAAAAAAAAACACATCAAAATAACACAAGTGATTACTGAGATATCAGAGTTTTGAAGTCGCTAGACTTTCAATGCATTTTCTGGTGTGTTGTACTTTTGGCGCTTAGCCCGTTAATGAACTCGGCGCCTCAAAGGCCCGCCTCCATAAGCCTTCACTGTTGCTAGGATCTTGTCTTGGTTTTTTATTATGGTCTTCACGCTGGCTTCATTCACCTCATAGGCCTCGACAATGTCCACATTCCTCTCCCCTTTCTTCTTCCTCTCTATGATTTCTAGCTTGGTGGACTGAGGGAGGTGCCGCTGCTTCTTGGGGTTCCCAAAAGGCTTCCTAGGCATTGTGAGCTGAGTAAAATGCAGTAGCAAGGGCAGAAAATGCAGCGAGAAGAAAGCACTGTCCAATGCGAATTATGCAACTGAGTGGCGCTGTGGCGGGGGAAATTTAAACAAAACATCACGTGAGAGCAGAAGCGTTTTTAATTGGGCGACATCACGATCACGTCACCTGTGTTATAGTAATTAAATCGTATTAATTTTTTTCTCTCCGTGCTGGACGTGAATCATGCTGGACAAACGCGTGTTGGATGCGAGGGTACAGTACTGTAATTATAATAAATGGTACTGTAGTATGAATGATAACTAACCTTTAGGATAGTGTTCGTGTGCTGGCTGGAAACGGAAGGTGGTATCCGAGGCTGTAGGGAATCCTACTGGGTCCCTGGAGGATGGCTGCTGGCGTCACTAGCGGGTAATGGGTGCTGCTCCTCCTCAACCTCCCTCATACATCCTTTGAAATTCCTCTCCTCTTTCTTCTTCCTCTCGATAATTTCAAGCCTGGTGACCCGACGGAGGTGCTGCCACTTCTTGGGGTTCTCAGAAGGCTTCCTAGGCATCGTGAGCAGGGTAAAATGCAGTAGCAAGGGCAGAAAATGCAGCGAGAAGAAAGCACTGTCCAATGTAAATTATGCGACTGAGTGGCGCTGTGGCAGGAGAAATGTAAACAAAACATCACGTGCGAGCAGAAGCATTTTTAATTGGGCGACATCACAATCACGTCATGACAGCGGGCAGGGGAGGCTATTTGATCGGAAGTTTAGATTGGCTGTCAGCGTCATGGGAACGTCCAGTATGACCGTGTTGGACCGGGAGTGATCATGCTAGAGGCGAACTCTGCGGATTTTGCCCACTTCTCGGAGCTCCGTCTGTGTTATGCTAACACACCCGTGTTACAGTAATTAAATTGTATTAAATCGTACTAATTTTTTGCTCTCCGTGCTGGATGTGAATTGTGCTGGACAAATGCGTGTTGGACACGAGGGTACTGTATATATATGTATGTATGTATGTATGTATGTATATATATATATATATATATTGTATATACAGTAGAAGTCCGATTTTTCGGCATCTAAGGGACCAGGCAAGTGCCGAAAAAATCAAAATTGCCAAATTATCAAAAACCCTACCCACTCAGTATCTTATATGTTTCGGTGAACACTATCATCACTACTCATATCATTACAAATGTGTTTGGAGAGAGTACTGTATACTGTTTGATACTGTACAATACTGTAATGAATACAGTACTATACATGAATATGAAAAATAAAGAAATTAGTGAACATACTGTATATAAATGTAATGGTACAGTAGGCCTACAAGTTCACATGCACTTACCTAAACTTATAGTAGGTTCCTTATTTACATATGTACAATAGAAGGGGTTGATTGGAGTCTGCTACTGCTGGAAGAAGTCCCCAGCAGTAGAAGGTCCTGCAACAGGCTCTAAGGACTCATGGAGAATTTCAAGACTGACGAAAAAAATAGGAAAATCTGCCGAACGATCAGAGATTTTCGTAAATGGGACTATTTCTCAAAACTGGCGAAATGTCAGATTTGCCGGGGAATTGGATGCCGAAGAATTGGACTTTTACTGTGTATATATATATATATATATATATATATATATATATATATATATACACTATAAATTTTATACAGACATTCTGTCTTTGTTGTCTATTTGCAAGGAGGGAGGTGGCAGGAAAATGAGAGAGTATTATGCTATGGAAGAAGAAATGTCATCATACAAGAAGAAAAATGCTTTCTGCTTGGAAGGAAATTTCACCTAGATGAAACATCAACAAACATACTATTTACTGATGGATAATGGGGCATGAAGAAAAAGAAAACAATGTAACATGACACTGTCAAGACATGATGAAAACATGAAGCTTTAATAACTGCTCAACTTGAAGATGGACCAAAATAACCTTGTTTAGATATTCCTTGCGTGAAAATGGCAAAAACTACGAAGATACGCAAATAATGAAACTAATGTTTTCCATACTAAAGATAATTCTTTTATGCTTAATCATGATGAAGGTGTTTTGCCTGGCAAAGAGTCTGAAATGGAATGAAATTTCTACTTCTACTGCATGCACTTTGTTCATTCGTTTGAATAGGATATTTTTTATGAACAGTTCTTCTATAAGAATTCTTTTGTTCATACCACTCTTGAAATCCTTTCTTGAAAAGTTATGAAAGACAGAAGTAAGAAAAGAGAAAATTTGGTTAGGAGTGTCTTAAAGTACTGCTTTTTAAAATCATATACAGTAGTCATTCTTATACAGCAGGACACACACTAGTAACTAGCTAACTACAACATTAGGTTGTAGGTGACCATAAGTATCTGCCACCTGTGAATTACAAACACTTTGAAAAATCTGTTAGAGTTTGAAAATTATATGATTATGTTGTTCAATTCAGTATGTATGATTATATATATTATAGTGTATGACACAAACTAGTTACTAGCTACCTACAACCATTACGCTTTAGGTGACTGAAAGTATCTGCCACCAGAAGTTGCATGCACTTTTAAAAATTTGTCATAGTTTGAAACTGAAAAGTTTTTTGTTGTTCAATTCAGTATGTAAGAAAATATATATTTTGTTTCATTTTTGAAGGCTCCGACATGCTTGCATGTCTTGGACCTGGTCACCTAATGGCAACTCCCCATGCTGCTCGGTCTCTGGCGGCTTCCTTATTTAGTCCTTTATCCCTGAGGTCACACTCAATGACCTTGTCCTGGGTCTTTTTCAGTCTACCTCTTGCAACCCTATCCCCTAACATTAACACTTCCCACTTTCTGCATCCAATTATCATCCTCCATCCTATCCATATGCCCAAACCATATCAATCTAGCTCTCTTTATCATAACACCAATACACTCCAATCCTATCCTACCCCTCATCTCTTCCATCGTAAACCTAGCCCCATCAGGCCTCACACTCTGGGATGCACTGCACATCCACTTAACCGTTGTCATTTCTGTACATCTGAGCCTGCGAATATCCTCTTCCTTTATTGCCTAGGTCTCACTACCATACAGCACTACACTCATAACACATGCCGCAAACAAAGATCCCTTAGTATGAAGGGAGAGCTCTCCCAGTGTCAGGAGAGGCAACACCTCCCTAAACTTCTTCCAACCACACCTCACTCTGGCCACAGAGCTAGCTCCAGCACCACCTCCAGCACATACCATGTCTCCCAAATAAAAGAACTCTTCCAAACACTCAAGAGACTCATCAGCAAGTTCAATCCTTTCATGCCTGACAATCTCCACCTACTCTCCCCAACACACCCCACACATGAAATCAGCATTATCTCGCAGTCTACCTTAATACTACTACATCTCTTATGCACTCATCACAGACACTGCACAAGATGGAATTAATTCCCATGTCCTTGTGGCAAATTGCACATGGTAGCTCTCCCTCTTCTTTGAAAGCACCACCACCAGGCCTAGATACCATCACTTTTGTTTTATCTGCATTTACTCTTAAGCCCTTGTGCCCCATACCATCTCTCCACTTCCTAAATCTTTCCTCCGCCTCCCTTTCATTCTCTGCAATCAACACCAAATCATCAGCATACAGTACAACATTTCCCACAAAGTCCAGCTCTGAAGTTGCATGAGAGACTTTATGTACCATGATAAACAACATGGGGCTCAAAACTGACCCCTGGTGCACATCAACATTCATGGAAAACTCATCACTCAAATCTCCATTCACCGTCACCTTGGTGCAAGCACCCACATACATGGCTATAACCACCCTAACCAGCCACTCCTCGATCTCAGGCTTTCTCATTGCCCACTTCATCACTTCTCTAGGGACTCTTGTCAAATGCCTTTTCCAAATCAACAAAACCAAAGTACAATTCCCCTTTTCTTCCAATATATTTTTCCTAAAGCAGTCAAACAATGAATATGGCATCAGTGGTCCCTTTGCCTGGCAAAAACCCAATATATATATATATATATACAGTAAACCCTCGCTTTATCGCGGGGTTATGTTCCAAAGGCACCCGCGATAAGCAAAAATCCGCGATGTATCGACGCTACCCCTAAAATGGCTATTTATTGTCTACTACTAAGAAAAACCAGTACAGGCACTCACTGATGATGAATGAGACAAACTGAAGATGATGATGATCATGAAGTTCAGTACAAGGTGTATATTAGTTGTGCAGCTCTTGAGAGGGCGCCTATGACGACATTTCTGCCGGTGGTGAGCGAAACGTAAGTGCGGGAGGTCGGTCTACCACGCACCACACAGTTAGTTTGAATCCGATGGTCGAACCATGCGTGACTCGCAAATCATTATTTGTGGCTTATTTTTCTGCCTTCCAGTGACTGCTTGCCTTGTTTGTCAACATAGGGCCTAAGCATAGTGCTAGTGATGCATGTGGTAACACACCAAAACGGACTATTAAAGTGATGTTGCTGACAGAGAAAGTTAAAGTGTTGGTCAAACTTAAGGGAGGAATGTCGGCGACAGCCGACAATTCTCCGTCAGGACAATTCCCCGTCATTTATTTACATACCAGTTTATTCAGCAAGTACAGTACACTAGTTTTTTACTTATATGAGTTATAAAATCCTGCTGAAAATTAGTTATTAAAGTATTAATCAATAATAAGTATATTTATAGAATGACAGGGAATCATCCATGTTTTGATGGTGAATTGACTTGATGGTGAATTGTCTCTGAACGTGTGTTTGGGGTGAGTCAACTGTTCTTACAATAAAGAAGACAGAACGTAGCATACGGGACTAAACGGGAGTCAGTATGGGCTACTGCACTAGACTGTGATGGAGTGTCTCCACCTATGCCTGTGAACTGGCTCAGAACCGTATGTTTGGGGTGATTGAGTCAACTGTTTGGACAATAAAGAAGGCAGAATGTAGCATATGGAAGGCAGTGAGAGTTTGTGCAGCAGACTGCTGAAGTGTCTCCACCTACGCCTGTGCTTGTCAGGTAAACTGGGAGGTGCGGTATGGTGGTGTGGTGCGGTCCTGCTCCTTTCTTTGAGGAGGGCGCATCGGCAGCAGCCAATCAGCGGCGAGTAAAAATGTAAAGCGTGTTTGGATTGGCTACTGGTAAGGCTCCAGCCAATTGTGTGCCACCTACCAATGAGTCTGGGTATTTCCTCACCCCACGCCACGATTTCGCTTGTATTTTATCAAATATATTAGCCGATTTTTAATTATTATTTTAATACAGCTATTAATATTTTAGAATAAATAAAGATGTAAAATACAATAAACATATCCATTTCAGAATACAGTACTGAAAATAAAGATGTAAAATATGTACTGTACCCTAAAAATAGCCGTAGTAGGCTTTGTGGAAATCGCGATGAGGCGGGGTTTCCCGCAATGTAAAAATAGTTAGGTTCCAATGAAAATTCCGCGATAAAGTGAACCGGCAATATCTGAACCGCATTATAGCGGGGGTTTACTGTATATATATTTCTATATCTATCTATCTATTACATATATATATATATATATATATTTCTATATCTATCTATCTATTACATATATATATATATATATATATATATATATATATATTTATATATCTATCTATCTATTAAATATATATATATATATATATATATATATATATATATATATATATATATACAGTATATATTTAAGTACAGTAAACCCTCCCTAATTCAAACCCAAATAATTTGGAAATCGGTTAATTCGGAACTTTTTTGACAACCAAACAAATTATTTTAATTCGGATAGAAATTCGAATTAAGCGAGACAATTCCGAGAAGGGTTCCATTGATAAGCGGACGTGAACAGTTTCTGTAGTGATAAGTGTAGTAATAAATGTAATTTTTAAGAACTGTACGGTACCTTTGGTTCAGTTAAGTGTACTGTACTCAACTACTGTGTTGCAAGACTTTATTATCAAGGTTTGACACTTTCTTATTTATTGTACTGTGCACTCTTTGAGTACAAAGTAATAATATACAGCAAGCTCGCCCATAACGTGAGGGTTTGGTTCCAACCATGGCACGTTCGGTGCAAAAATGCGTAAGTTTAACTACTCCTTATTTTGT
This sequence comes from Coenobita brevimanus, assembly GCF_032717465.1. NCBI lineage: Eukaryota > Metazoa > Arthropoda > Malacostraca > Decapoda > Coenobitidae > Coenobita > Coenobita brevimanus. The sequence goes on along the minus strand of NC_137024.1, from coordinate 50,283,798 downwards.
TCCCTAGACCCCCAAAACGTGGTGTTTTGCTGTTATCTGCCATAGGTAATTAATATGAAGCACTTTCAGTGGTTAGAAGGTTTATGTAAAGTTATAACTTACAAATGCAGTACTGCACAGCAAAACTTCAACACACAAATACATAAACACAAGGCAACATTCCGATGCCGCTTGATTTCAGAACAATTCATCGTCGTCAATTCGCCATCACAACAATAACAAGACAATTTGCCGTCATTAATGAAAACAGCTGTGGGTGATGCTAGAATATAATTCAAAGATGAAATAAGTATATTTATAGAATGACAGGGAATCGTTCAGGTTGCGAATTGTCCTGACGGGGAATCGTCCATGTTTTGACGGGGAATTGTCTATCTATCTATCTATTGCCAGACGCCTCAATCCCGTTTGGGGTGGCCACAAACAAATCGCCTCCAAGTCGCCCTGTCCACCGCCATTTCACTCCCCTGCTCCCAACTCACACCCCCCTCTCTCATATACCTCTCCACCCCATCTCTCCATCTCATCCTCGGCCTCCCCCTCCCTCTTTCCCCCTCCACCTCACTCACATACACTCTCTTCGTCAGTCATTCACCCTCCATCCTCTCCACATGGCCAAACCACCTCAGTGTGTTCCTCATAACGCTTCCTATCACATCCACATCAACGGGGAATTGTCTGGCGGCGAATTGACGACGGAGAATTGTTTTGGAACCCGCCGATCATGGGTAATCATATAAATCAGGTTAATTGGTTACAAGGCTTTATTTAATGCTTTAACTTTATTTAAGTGCTTTAACTTATATAACAGAACAGTAAATATTTAACTCACAAATACAGTACTGTGGAAAATCAGTGCAGCAAATCCATAACGAACAAGCAAATATGGCAATATTCCGACACCTATCAGGTAAATTGGTTATAAGACTTTATTTCTTGCTTTAATGTTATTTAACAGTACTTTAACTTGTACATAAACTTACCAGAACAGTAATGTAAATATTTAACTTACATGTACAGTATTGTGGAAAAGCAGTACAGCAAATCACATGATCACGTGATCAAAACAAACCATGCGCGCTGTGCTGAGGTTCGAGAATTTGGCCTTTCAAAGGCCTCTCTTGCGTAAATTCATAGTTTTCGTAATGGTTCTTTAATCTTACGTTGTCTTATATGTATCCCAGCACTAACCGCGTATAATTGCAAGTGCGTTCGGTGAGAATGTGTTCAGGGCGAGCTTACTGTACTGTACTGTTCAACATTTTTGTGAAAAAGCCTTGTTTTAGTGAGCATCGGTGTGGTTTGGGGATAGGGGCAAGCATGAGCTCCAATAATTTGGATCTTTGGATAATTCGACATAGGGTTCCCCCCAATTAATCTGAATTATAGAGGGGTTACTGTGTGTGTATATATATATATATATATACCAGTATCAGATATGACATTTATGATGTCTATGAGCTAGTACTGATATGATTACTTTTGTCACACTGATGACTGATTACACAACCAGCAGAAATTACCATTGCAAAATGTGATTAAATTATTCAGAAAACAGTGAAAACTTTATACTACATCTGTACATACATTACCAACAAACCAGAACCGACCATCAATATACAGTATTACAAAGGCCAAACTTATGCACATCTCCCTATATATTAGTACTGTTACTCTGGCTGAGCTCTTGCCTCACCTGCAATGTGGAATGAAAAGGTGCTGGTGGTGTTGGTGGGGCTGAGGGTGGGTGGGAAGGGTGGGTGCGGAGGGAAGTGGTACCAGGGGCGACAGGAAAGGTTCTCCGGATCCACTGACGGTAGTGGATTACATCATCGGTGATTCTAAGAACACGGCCCAGGATGGAGTGAATGTTGGGGTCATTGATGATATTGTTGAGTGGGTTCACCGCCTGTCAAAAAAACATCAGTCATAAGGTCACATATCATTATCATTATCCTTATTACCATCTAAAAATGGGATGAGATAGGATCCAGAAATTCGGAGAGAATGTATAAAAAAGAGAGGACTATTAACAGCATATTCAGTGAAATGGACCACATAATTAGTCAAGCCCATAGAATCCTGGCTCCAACTAACAAGCTTTACCATTTGCATAAAATTTTAAACATTTTTCCTCTTAGACACACTTCACTTACATTTCATCAACTACCAACTTTCAAAATGGTTGTCAAACTGGTGTCATGTGCATCCCTACACCTTCATGCAACCAATTTGACTATCCTGTCAATACATTACCCTCATTAGCTTCCAAACTCACATTTTCACATACTATACTTATGTGCCATATCCACCTACCTTTTTCTGTCTACCATGGCTGCTGCTGCCAAATTAACTCAAATATTACCATTTACCATCCAAACTACATATATTATCTCACTATGAAAATATACATCTAGCACTCTTTTACTCTATTATTGACAAACTTCCTTTCTCCACATCTATTAGAACTTACCGTTTCCTATCCTGTCCACTTGGTGCACACCATACACATTCCTCAACAGCAACAGTTCCATTGCTTCTATTCTTGACTTTCCCATTCAAGGCATATCAATCTCAAATCCATACATTAATGTGAATATTAACACACCTTCATGCAGACCTGTTTCATATCAAGGCCTCAATAGCACTGGTCATTTTCCCTAAGTCACTTCATTTCCTGTGCAAGTTTACCCCTTTCCTATTAACGCACTGATGCAGGTCTCTCCTTTCATCAATGCAGCATATCTCTTTCTACAACCATCACTTTACTCTTACTTAAATTTGCTTTCAAATCATGCTTGAATGTTACAGCATCAACAACAGTGATGGAACTTGAAAGACGCTCTGAAAAATCTTGAGAAACTTATTTGTATTGCATCGTATTGTTTATAAAGGCTCCAGCATGTTTCCATGTGTCAACCCTGGTCACCTAATGGTAGCTCTCCATGCTGCTCCATCTCTGGCAACCTCCCTATTCAGTTCCTTAACCCTGAGGTTACAAACTATGACCTCATCCCAGATCTTTTTTCGATGTGCCTCTTGCAACCCTACCCTCAAATTCACACTTCTCATCTTCTGCAACTACTTGTCATTCTTCATCCTCTCAACATGCCCACACCATCTCAATCTACTCCTCCTCATCACAACACCAATATACTCCAGTCCCATCCTTCCTCCCAACTCTTCAGTCATAATCCTAACCCCCCAGGCCTTGCATTCAAGGACTCAATACACATCCATCTAATCAGTCATTTCTGTAGGTTCAGGCCTATGAATATCCTCTTTCTTTAATGCCCAGGTCTTACTACTATACAGCATTATACTCCTGACACAGGCTGCATGCAAAGATCCCTTAGCAAGGATGGAAAACCCTCTCAACGCCAGGAGGCAACATCTCCCTTAACTTCCTTCAATCACCCCATTCCCCAGCCAATGAGCTAGTTCCAGCCCCACTTCCTGCATATAACATGTCCCCCAAATAGCCAAACTCTTCCACATAATCAAGAGACTCACCAGCAAGATTAAACATTTCAAGCCAGACAGTTACTACATGCTCTCTCCAACACACTGCTCACATGAAATCAGCACTGTCTCGCTTGTGCACCCACTTAATCATAAACAATGCACAAGATGGAGTTACTTCCCACACCCTCGTGGCAAACTGCATGTGGCCAGTCCCTAAGCTTTGACAGTACTGCCACCTGCCCTAGATATCATCACTCTTGTTTCATCCACATTTACTCTCAGTCTCAACCCTGGTGCCCCATTCAGTCTTTCCATCTCCTAAATCTTTCCTCTGCCTCCCTTTCATTCCCTGTAGTCAGCACCAGGTCAACAGCATACAAAATATCCCATGGGAATTCATTTCTGAGGTAATGTGAGAGCTTCAAGCACTATAACAAACAATAAAGGGCTTAGGACTGACTTCTGATGCATGCCAACATACACATAAAATTCATCACTCAAAGCTCCATTCAGTCTAACCTGGGTGCAAGCACCCACATACATAGCTATAACCACTCTAACCAGCCACTCTTCGATCTCAAGCTTTCTCATTGCCCACTTCACCACCTCCCTAAGGAATCTGTCAAAAGCCTTCTCCAAATCAACAAAAAACAAAGTACAGCTCCCTTTTCTTTCCTGTATAATTTTCCTGAAAATTTTGGACAATGATATGGCATCAGTGTTCCCTTTGCTTGGCATAAACCCAAACTGCATCTCATCAGTATTCACTCTTTCCCTAATCATACCTTCCACGACTCTCTCCATTGCCTTCAATATCTGTTCCAAAAGTTTTACTTATTTCATTAATTCATTCACCTAATCCTGTGTTGCCCCATGAGGAGCGAAGAAGCCCAGGGATAGGCAAGTTGGTCCCAACATTTGCAATGAGTGTGACCAGCCTCATTCATCCCTGAGTGGCAATATGTGAGCAATAAAACCCAACTACCCCTAATTTCCTCTTTCCATGGCATCACCCCTCCCCTTCTACGCACAGTCTCCAACAACGCACTTGTATAATATATAATTTATAAAATCAGTGAATAAACCCACTCCTATACTTCCTGAGGCCTTCAGCATTTCAGCTCAGGAACAAAAACTTATTTACAGTAATCCCTCAATTATCCGACATAATAGAGCCAAAGGCATGTCCAGGTAGTGGCAATGTCTGGATAATGAACAATTTCCCCCTACTACTGTACACCCAGACCCTACCTATACCCAACCTCCATCTAAACCTAACCTATTTGTACAGTACCCCTGCTTACTTTGGCAGTGTTTTCTGGTCATTCAGGCATATTTAGACATCAAAACACACATAGGAATATCCAAAGCAATGCTAAACACCAAGAAAACCATGGAAAAAAAAAAAACACTGAAAACCAAAATACACTCTACCTATACACTATGTTTAGTACCTCTCCTAATATTGGCACTATTTTCAGGTCAATTTGCCATATTTAGACATCAAAACACACAAGAATATCCAAAGTAATGCCAAAAAAAAAAAAAAAAAAAAAAAAAAAAAAAAAACACCCTACCTATACACTACTGTATGTACAGTCTATCTATCTATCTATTGCCAGATGCCTTAATACCTTATACTGGGTGGCCACAAACAAATCACCTCTACGTCACCTTGTTCCCCGCCATTTCACTGCCCTGCTCCCAATTCACACACCCCTCTCTCATATACCTCTCCACTCCATCCCTCCATCTCATCCTTGGCCTTCCCCTCCCTCTCTCCCCCTGCACTTCACTCACATATACTCTCCTCATCAGTCTCTCACTCCCCATCCTCACCACATGGCCAAACCACCTCAGTGAGTTTCTCCTAATGCTTCCTATCACATCCACATCCACACCACAACGCTCCTTCACATCCTTATTTGTCAGTCTGTCTCTCCATGTGATTCCACAGGATCCTCTCAAATAACTCATTTCCATTGTTCTCACTCTTGACTTGTGTCCCTCCAGCAACGTCCAAGCTTCACTTCCATAAGTCAGAGTTGGTATCACAATACTGTCATGTAATAACTTTTTCACTTCCATGTTCACTTTCCTGTTTCTTATCACTGGTATGTACAGTACCCCTCCTAATTTTGGCATTGTTTTGAGGTCAATCTGCCACTTTGACATCAAAACATACATAAGATTATCCATATTAATGTTAAACACCAAAGAAACAATGCATAAACAACATACATCCACAAAAAACATCAGGATGGTTGGAAAATCAGTTATCTGACACCAGTGATAATTGCTCCCAGGCCACAAAAAAATTCCACAGCCAAATATGCCCCTGATATTGGTTAAATTTGTATAAATGCAAGGTTTGGTGAATGAATTTGGGACAGTGTGTAGGAGGAGGAAGCTGAAAGTTAATGTAAACAAAAGTAAAGTTATGGTGTTTGAGAGGAATGAAGTCACTGAGTGTGCAGTGAGGTTGGATGGTGAGGATATGGAGAATGTGAGTGCATTCAAGTACTTGGGTAGTGTGATGAGTAAGGATGGAACTTTGGGGGATGAAGTAAATGAAAGGGTACAGCAGGGAAGGAAGGTTGTTGGCTCACTGAAAGCAGTGATGAGAAATAGGGAGGTGAGTATGGAAGTTAAGAAGTCACTGCATGATGGTATTGTGATCCCTACCCTGACGTATGGAAGCGAGGCGTGGACCTTGCAAGAAGGGAACAAGTCAAGAGTGAGAGCAGTGGAAATGAGTTACCTGAGAGGAGCATGTGGAGTGACGTGGAGGGACAGGTTGACGAATGAAGAAGTGAAGGAACGTTGTGGGGTAGTTGTGGATGTGGTTGAAAAGATTAGGAGAAATACACTGAGGTGGTTTGGACATGTGGAGAGGATGGAGAATGAAAGACTGACTAAGAGGGTGTATGTAGGTGAGGTGGAGGGAGGGAGAGGGAGGGGTAGACCGAGGATGAGGTGGAGGGATGGAGTTGAGAGGTATATGAGGGAGGGGGGGGTGAGCTGGGGGGAGGGGAGTCAAATGGTGGGTGACAGAGTGACTTGGAGGCGTTTTGTCTGCGGCCACCCTTTGCGGGATTAGGGCGTCGGGCTATAGATATATACCATCACCTTTGCTGGTGCTTATACTATAAGCTAAGCTAATAAAAACATAGCTAACTGATGAGTAAAAGTAAAGAAATACAGTGAGAATAAACAGTGTCCATGAGTAAAACTTCCATCCATCCATCCATCCGTCCATCCATCATCCAATCCTATATCGCCCCATGAGGAGTGTTGGAACCAGGGGCTAGGCAAGTTGGTCCTGATATTTAAGATGAGAGTGACCAGCCTCAGTCATCCCTAAGTGGCATTACGTGGGCAATAAACCCCAACCACCCCTGGGATATAAACCTACACAGGCTCAATCCAATTGGAGCACCTTAATTAGCCACTGAACCACCATCCGCCATAATTTGGTTATATGGTTACCACCCAATATAAACAGGCTTGTCACTCACTGTAAAGTCACCCACAGGCAGAAGAAAGAGGAAACTTCATATAACTTCCCACCATCCTAGTGCAAAATTTTGCCAGCACCTTCCAAGAGTTAAGCATATGCCTAGATGCAGAATTTCATGAGCTTCCTCGTGCTCACTTTGGAATTTTGATACAACCAATAGTATTCAAATAAATTGCAAAAAAGCTTTAAAAACTCACAAGTCAGTGCTATCAGCATGATGGAGGGTAGGGACTCAAGGAGTGAGGGGGGAGTCGGGAGGTATGGAGGAGGAATGGGAAGGGGGGAGAAGCGAGGCTGTGGGCAGGATTTTCACCCTTCTGCCACTAGGCAGACGGGCATTTTCACTGCACATTTACTCGTGCTTGTGGTCTGTTAGACACATGGTGGCCATTTGGAAACAAAACTCCCAGTGACCAGGCGATTTTGGACATTCGGTAGAGATGGATGGCCGCTGTCACCGAACATGAACTCGTTGCTTGTAGTCTGTGTTCGATGCTTGGTGGCAGTTGGGAAAGACTTAGCCCAGCGGTCGTGTGACACTGGACATTCGGTAGGGATGCATATGGACATTTTGACACAACTTGTGGGTTACAATTGCAGTACTTGGGGGCTAGAGCTTCATTGGGAGTGATGGGACCAGAATGTGACTTTGACCATTCAGTACAGGAGCGGACGAACATTTTAGCCTTGGTTGTGGGTTACAGCCTATTTCCCGCTCACGGCTCAAGCCCAGCAGCCATGATACCGAATGTTTGAACACGTCGGCCGTCTAGCCGAAGTTCTTGGGGACCTGTACATCTGGATAATTGCAAGTAAATTCGGATAATGGTTCAAGAGAGCCAAGGTTGAGTATCAGGATAATGAACAGGTCCGGATACTGCACGTCCAGATAAATGAGGGATTACTGTATAGAGCACATCCACCTCACACTACCACCAACAAGACAAGACAGTTGCTGGGATATCGGTATAAAGCCATAACTTAGGTACAAGCCTCTTCCCGTAACACAACCGCAAGATAGTCGTATCGTTTGGTTTATAAAGGCTCCAACATGAATGCATGCATCAGCCTTTTTAGCTCAGGAACAAAAATTTAATTACAGAGCACATCCATCTCACACTACCACCAACAAGACATTTGCTGAGATATCAGGATGGAGTCATACGTTAAGTACAGGCCTCTTCCACTAACACAACCACAAGATTGTCATATCATTTTGTTTATAAAGGCTGTCACAATGCTTTCATGCATCAGTCTTGGTAACCTAATGGTGCCTTTATCTCTGGCAGCCTCCATTACCCATGTTTTTAATTCTCTCATCACCCCATCCATATATATATATATATATATATATATATATATATATTGAACAACCATGGGGACACTACAATTTTCTAATGTATGGTATTCTATGAAGTTGGGAGTATGCTCAATATCCTTGGCAGCGTAGCGCAAAATGGTGACACTCGACTTTACAGGGAGACTGAGGCAAGTGAGACCTCCACCTCCCTCCCACTCACGGAAGGGAAGGAGGGGTGTCCCTGCCTTCCCATATTCTGTCATGCAACTTGGGCAGACTCAAATAATTCTGTGCAAATGTGCACAAAACTGTGTCCTTATATGTACGGATTTGGTATTTTGGGCCACTGTGAGTTAGTCTGTATATATATGGACACAGCATTTTGGGCCACTGTGAGTTTGTCCGTATATATATGGACACAGCATTTTGGGCCACTGTAGGTTTGTCCGTATAGTGTATATACTGTACTGTCATGGCACAGAACACATTAACATTTATTATCACAACCAACTGTTTTTGTTTTTAAAGACTCCAACATGCTTGCAAGCGTCGGCTTTGGTCACCTAATGGCAGCTCTCCATGCTGCTTGATCTCTAGCAGCCTCCCTGTTCAGTCTCATCTCTCTGAGGTTGTGTTCAATGACCTCATCCCAGGCCTTTCTTAGTCTACTTCTCACAACCCTACCCATAATGTTAACACTTCTCACTTTCTGCACCCACCTGTCATCTCCCATCCTCTCCACATGCACAAACCATCTCAATTTACCCCTCCTCATTACAAAAACAATACACTCTAGTCTGCTGGTTGTGGTCAAAGAAGATGTTAAAGAATGTAGTTTCAGATGACAGCAACCTGAACACAAAACAATGGAGTATGAGAGAGAGAGATACTCTCTGACATTCAAGAAAAATATATAAGAGGGCACAATGATGGAAGGGGAGTATCAGTGAATTTTTGCTCTAGAGTCCACACTTTCACATTACATCAATAAAAATTATCTGTTATGAAAACTTTAAAAATTCAATTTTTTCTGCAGTGCCCACACAATAGCAAATCTTACAATATTCGCTACAGCTGGCTATACTGTGGCAGATTCTAGCCTCAGCACTACAGTAAGTCTTTGTTTTACTGCATTTTTTAAAATGTTCTTTTTTGCTCACTATGTCCATAGAAATACTGCTGAAAAACTGAACATTCAAGTCACATTGGTTCCTAAAAGCTCAGTTGCTTCTAGTTTACATTTACAGCTGTACAGAGGAAGTCTAATATTTGGAACACTCCAGTGACTAATATGATCATTACTTGTACTCCACTTAAATGCATGCTCTTTTGTATCACAAGTAACAATACTAAGACCTTTTTTTTTTTCTTTTTTAATGTGTCTAGCTCTGGGCATAGACCTAGGAGTACATTCCCTAAGACCAACCAGTCCTCCTAAGTCCCACACCCCTTCATGTCACCATGCAGGCACTAATACCCACCATTCACATCGAATATAGACTAGGGTTGTCCCATTCAAAACAAATACATTGGTATTAGTGGGGTTATATCTACTGAATGCCAATGGGACTTGCAGAAGATCAGTAAGGTATGTTACTGAAATTCCAATCACCAAACTGATCCCTGCCTCAACCAGGGATTGAACTTCAGACAGCAGATAACCACAAGCCATCTATTATAGTAACCCTTTGATTACAGGTGGAGTACTGATTACAGATGGAGTATGGGTAATATCAAGCTTGTCCTCCAGGTCATGGGTGAAGAACACTGTACTCTTATCTCCTTGTACCAGGCATGCCTGTGTCCTTGAAATATCTGTAATCCAAAGGTTAAATACAAAAATCTTTGGTACTGCTTTCCTCCCCATTTTTTTTGGGGGGGTGGGGGGGTGAGGGGGGACTGTAACCCTCCACCTTTTGGCTAAAGTTAATAATCAAGCAATTTAATTGCATAATGTTTTAATTACAAGGGCTACTGATCTTATATTAGGCACACTCATACTTCAAAATAATTCTCTTGAGGTATGTGGCCAGAGCATGTGGCTGGCACAGGGAAGATTGCTGCTTGTTGGTCAGATAACCCCAAGGAAAGGTGAAGCACCCATTAGCCCACCAAAAAGGTAGTAGGTGGATGGTTACCATCATCCCAGCAGGTATTACCATGAAAGCAATGTGGAGTCAGAGCTTGGTACCTCGCCTTGCACAACACTCTCACACAGGAACTCAACCACATTTACCATGGAGTCCAAGTCCGGACTGAGACTACTAATACGTATCTCCTATACACAGCTCATCCACTTGGGTGTTATGCCTTCTCCATTTTCCCTGCACCTCACCCAGGGCTCTTGTCTGGCAAGCCACAGTTCGCAAATGCGAGCATTTTTTGCCTTTGGCAAACAAATTTTTTTGGCAAGGAGAAAATACATCCACTTCAAAACCCAGTAAACTACAAAATAAGTAAATCTCGCTTAAATGAACAAAAAAGCAGCTTGTGATACAATTATTCTTTCCTTATCACCACTGTGCATGTTTAAAAATAGACAGTATGTAAATATATAAATAAATATATTCATTGCTCATAAACTATTTCGGCTTGTAGTCTGTTTGGCTACTAAAACTTTATTTGGCTCGTAAATCTGAAACCTTAGGAGCCAAATGGCTCGCAATCATCGGCAGTTAGCAAGAGCCCTGTCACCATGTGGAAGGACCCAGTTCTGACTTCGGTAGGGCACTGTCTGGCACAGGATGGCAGCTACTTACTTGTGGTCAACAAGTCTAGTCAGGCATACAGACTGAGGCAGAGCAACAACATATCCTCTTTCCTATAAAGTGAGTGAAAATGTTAACCAATCTCCATAAACAGTGTTTAATGAACATCATGAGAAAGGTGGCTAATACAAATGACACAGTTTATGGGCCAAACAGGAATTTACTTCTTAGTGAATCTAAGGGACCACATCTGCAAGCAGTCACATCAAAACACCAACTTTCTGCACGACAGGCGAAGATGTTGTCAGTTCTTCCCTACCTACCATACCTGTGAAAGAACAATGTAGGCATACTCGAAGGCTTGCTTGACTTGGAGGACACCATAGGATGAGCGGCCGATATCATTGCCTGGGATAAGCGGGTCCTCTATACACAACACTGATGGCCGATGACCCTCTGGCATATCTCGTTGAACCTGAATACAAGGCTTCTTTAACTTTCATCGCTCCTTGTTTAATAAATCTGCTACTGCTACCATAATTCAATGTACTTTTAGTAATTCATGTGCGGGTTCTTGGGAAACTATTATCTATGTCCCTAGAACTCACCTGCAGAAGCTTGAGAGCGAATGAATTTATTCAGCTTATTTTATATGTACACTCAAACGTCGATTTAAGGGACTAAATGGGGAATCAACTTGTCCCTTACTTGAAAATGTCCATTGTTTAAATTGTTTTACCTCATATAAAGACAATCTTATTATGAAATGCAATGATTGTTTCACTTAACTTATTTATATAATTATGCATATTATTTTACAGGATCAGTATAAAGAAACATATTAATGTGTATAACCTAGACATTACATATTTTTTAATGGTCTTGTCCGTTTGTCTGGGAGAATATGGAGTCCCTTAAATCTGAAATCCCTTAAAACGAGGTTTGAGTGTACTTGACAGTGACAAAACTGCCTGAATCTGCCTGAATACTTATTATAAAAAAAAGAAGAAAAAAAAAAATCCAACTACAAAATAATAGAATCTCTTATTTATATGTAATAAAGTCCTGTGATTCTTATTGGTGTTGTTACTAAGTTAGGATTATTTGAGCGTCCAATGACATTCCAGAACACACAAATGCTAGCCTGAGGGGGAGAGAGAGAGAGAGAGAGAGAGAGAAAGAGAGAGAGAGAGAGAGAGAGTAAAATTTAGAGCTAATGCGACAGCTAGACAGACAGTAATACAATAACAGAATGATGGAGAATATAGAAAAAAGTTCTTCAGCTTTTCATGTACCCTGGCATCTTTCAAAACTTATTCTTGCCTTCTCCTGACCATCTTATTGATCTCTACTAAGGTCTCATGTACTAAATGGGTTAGAATCCTATCACCTTTAACCTTCTCAGTATGATGATGAACTCCTTCTCAGTATGATGATGAACTATCATATTTTTGCTACCTTCATATTTCATTCAGCACAAGACAACCTCTCTTACTAAAGGGTATAAAGTCTAGAAGAAGGAGTCTTAATAAGGTGAGAGGGAAGGTCAGCCAATAGTTAGGAAGTCAGCATTTGGTGATGATTATAATCCTGGGAGGACACTCCACTGAAGTGAATTATAAATTTACTTGACACATTCTCATACTGAAGGAGTCAATGGAGACTCTGTAACCACCCAGTTCAGATAGGAATCTCCTGAGTTGAATAATACAATCTGACATCGCAGCACAAAACTTTCAGGTTGGAGTTAATTACAGTAAAAGTCCTATTATTCGGCAGCTGATTATTCGGTACATCCGACATTTCGGCAGTTTTGAGAAATAGTCCAATTTACAAAAATCACTGATTGTTCGGCAGATGTTCGGAATCATCTCGGCAGTCCAGGAAGTGTTATCTGTGACTTGTAGGCCTAATGTTTCATTACAATGTATGTTCGCTAGTTTCTATATTTTTTGAGATTCAGGTATAGTACTGTATTGATTACAATATTGCACAGTATCATACAGTACAGTAACCACCCCCACCATATTAGCGAAGGTTACGTTCCAAGCCCCCTTGCTAATTCTTGAAATTAGTTCATTCTTGACGCCTTCCTGAAAATGACATTTACCAGTAATTGCGTAGCCCATTAACCACTGATACTGTAATGCATTACCCATAAATAAATGATGTTTGTTAAATCAGTTTCTCCGTTGTTTTTAGCTGTACGGCTGTGACAGCTCTAGTATTGTTATTCCTCAGCATAATGGTGGAAGGGACTGTCCTGTTTAAATAAACCTAACCTAACCGAGTTTAACTGTACAATACCTAATAATTTAACGAAACCTAACCTAACCTAAAGTCAGAAAAATACTTAAAAATAAACTGGAGGAATATGAATTGCTAAGATCTTTCTGATGAAAGTTAAGTGTGCATTTAGCGCTCATTCTTTTGTTCGTTTTTGTGTTTAACGTGAAAGAGAGAGCATTGATGCAAACAGTAACATATCCCATTAACCCCTTAATAACCTCCTGCACTGAACAACCCTTTACAGTACCGATGTCAGTGATGTCAAGATAGTGTGAGCTATGAAGAAAACTGAACAATAATGGGGAGGGAATGAAGGTCACTGGTATGTTTACACGACTCTACGCTACGATTCTAAGCAGTCAGGCGGTTGGTTAATCTCATATGTTTTTGCCCATTTGGTAAATACATCGTAACTTTATCAATTTTTCCGTGACTCATAGCGATATCATAGCATGGCTTTAGGAAGCTAAATAGCACATTGCTAGGTGGGCAAGACGATTATCTTCACATCATTAAGAAAAATAAATTTATTTCAGAAGAATGGAAGAAACTTACTCTACGTACTCAAAGAGGGATTACATTTCTTCCATTCTCTGAAAGATGTGAAGATAATCGTCTGGCGCACTTAGCAATGTGTTATTTAGCTTCCTAAACCCATGCTATGATTTGCTATGATTCATGGGAGAAATTACAAAGTTACGGAGCATTTACCAAATGGGCGAAAACATCTGAGATTAACAGACCCCCTGACTGCTTGGAATCATAGTGTAGAGTCGTGTAAACATACCAGTGACCTTCGCTCCCTTCCCATAATTGTTCACAGTTTTTTCATGGCTCACTAACTTGACATCACTGACACTGGTACTGTAAAGGGTTGTTCAATGCCGGAGGTTATTAACCCCTACACCGCGGGCATGTTTACCAATGTTTTGCGTGTGCCGCGGGGTTATTCGGGCTCCGACAGACTCTCAAAAAATATTTGCCAAAAATCAGTTATTAGTCCCAGAATATTAAAATTACATATGCTTATGGCACATACCTTCAGCTTTCTCCTGGAACGTTTGTTGAGCCTTCGTCGGTTATCGTAGGACTTATGGAGACCTCTGAAGTTGGGTAACGAAGTCTCCACTTTACACTTCCCAACAACCCGTAATATGATTACCACAGCCAGATATTAACATTATAAACACTACTCTATGATTTTCAAGTAGTTTGGGATCCATACTAAAAAAAAAAAACCACTGTGAAAGCAATGAAAATTACGAGCGTGTCTGACCGTCGCACTTGCGATAGTTCGCTCTTGGTACTCTGTCATTTATTATTAATAAAACCCCTCACACTTTATATTTCTATTACTATATAACACTTATATATACCTACAGTCTTTATCCATAAGTTTCCTTCAGTAGTATTAGTTTATTGTCACTGAAGGGATTCAATTTCTTTCAGTAAAATACGTAGCATTCACTTTCTCGTCCTGTATACTAGCATTGAGAGTGAATGTCACTTTCAATTTCACTCTCATAACTCATAGTATTCAGACATGCTAGAGTGAAACTTTCACTTTCATTACTCCTAGGGTATATACTCGTATTCTTATAATACTACTCATTTACATTTCTATTTATGTTCTCTATTTTATTTACATGATTTACATTTCTATTTTATTTACACTGTGTTATGCACTGTCACTTGAAGTAACTTATAAAACTATTTTCCACTGTTCACGTATATTTACATTCATTACTTTCACTTGCTGTTTACACATTATTTACAATTCCACTTGCACTGTTTTACTCAATAGAAAGATCGTAGTCACTCTTTTATCAATTGTCAGCCCTTTACCTCTTTCCACACGAGGTTTAGTAGGGGGTAAAGGTCACAGGGCCCTTTGCATGGGGGTGAAAAGGCCCTGAAGCTAGCAAGAGCGAACAGACGTACCCCCACACTGGAAGATGAGAGTGAACTGATAAGGGTGGGCCGGGGTGGTGGCCTACCTAGGGAAATCAGTACTGCCAACGTTTAGCCTCTTGACACAGCTACTTTATAGCAGTGAAATGATTGGCAGGAAATCTAGACAATACATTATAAATTAGGTAGTTCCAGGTGAATGATAATATCACTTAGGCTTCTCCCTTCCCTCCTTATATGTATATTTATTATGAAAATAGATTATACGGCATATTTCAAGGGGAAATAAACAGCGAAAATTAGCGAACGAGTGCACGTGAGGTGTTGTCAGGTGATAATTAGCCAATTCCAGGTGTATGGCACTCTCACTTACCTTATTTCTTTCTTGTATATATTATTTGGTATAAGAATAGGGCATAGGGCTTATTTCAATGGATGAAATCAATGAAAAATTCCAGGGAAGATTTACTTAGCGTAGCACAGCCAGGCAGGCGAGAGGATAGGGTAATGGAGGGGGGGTAGGGAGGGGAGTCAAGAATGGGGAGAAATGGCTAAATTGTCAACAATGGATGGGAGTACAGATGAGATTAGGAGTGCAGACTAGTGTTGGACATTGGCAGTACTGATAGATGATACAAGCCCCCACTTGGAAGCCCGGGTGAATTCAAAATAACACAGAATCACAAAAGCAACACCCAGCGGCATGATCCTTTGCTCCCAAGCATCACGAAAGTGACACCCCGCGGTTAAGGGGTTAATGGAATACATTACTGTTTGCATCAATACTCTCCCTTTCACATGTAAACAAAAAAAACGGACAGAAGAATGAGCGCTACATATACGTTTAACTTTCATCAGAAAGACCTCACCAATTCATATTCCTTCACTTTATTTTATGTAATTTTCCGACTATTTTATTTTGTTTGGAAAAGGTACAGTATTAGTACTCACTCCAAACATATTTGTAATAATATAAGTACTGATGAGTTCACCAATACAAGTGATGTACTGAGCTGGTAGGTAATATTCTGTATCATTTTGGCCATCCAGGAAGTGTTATCTGACTTGTAGGCCTACTGTGTCATTACACTTGTATATGTTCACTAATTTAGGTATATATTTCAGATTCAGGTATAGTACTGTATTCATTGCGATATTGTACAGTATATAGTACTCTCTCCAAACACAGTTGTATTACCATAAGTGATGATGACAGTGTTCACCAATATATTTAAGGTACTGAGTGGGTAGGTTTTTTGATTATTCAGCAAATCTAATTTCTCGGCATCATCCCAGTCCCATAGATGCCGAATAACAGGACTTCTACTGTATACTGAAACCAAACAGAAAAAAATTCAAAATTGCCAAGAAAATGACAGGCAGAAAAAAGGATGTTTGGGTAGTCTATGACCAGGGGTACATAGAAACCCTAGAAAAACTACCATAAATCAATGAACAGTTTCCCAGGAATACTGGGGGTGGGGTTATGAGGGGCAGACCGAGAAAGACATGGGACGAGGTCATTAAGTGTGACCTCAGGGTTAAGGGATTGAACAGAAAGGCTGCAGTAGATCTTGCAGCATGGAGAGTCGCCATTAGGTGACCAAGACTGATGCATGCAAGCATGTTGGAGCCTTTAAAAATGAAACGAAATGAAACGAAACGAAACGGAGATAATCTAAGGACTGTGAATCCTGTGATGAAGCCATCCTGATGTAAAACATGAAGAGGTAAAGAATTTGTTTTCCAAGAACGATGAATGGTAAAGCAGAAGACTGTACGAGCAGTAAAACTGTGTATCTTTGCACAGAAGCTAACAATTCATGGAGGAAAAACAAAAAAAGTATTTAACATATTATGGTACAGTGCAAATTTTCACATCCAAAATGCTTGGGTCAAAAGGTTATACAGAAATTCAAAAATTTTGGAATGCAGAATCGTGACACCTACTTGAGACCCTCATATTACAGTAAACTCTGATTATCTGTCTTGGTACTACCCAGGATACAACATTACCCAGCACAGCAAATGGCTGAATAAAAACGATACCTGGCAGCAGTAAATCTTTGACATTATCCAGCATGAAGGACTCTTTCTTCTGGCTAGAAGTACATTATTATCCTGCATGAGACTACTGTTATCAAACATCCAGCCATAATATCAAAAAATGAAAATAAAGAAATACAGCACACAAAAAGAATGGGGTTATACTGTACTGTAATATGAGAGTGTGAGAGGGAGGGAGGGTTGATGGTTGATGGGCCTAACAGCTCACAGGGTGTTGGGGGTGGGTAGGGAGTAGAAGATTTGATTGGACATGGCATGGGAGGGAGAATTCTAATGCAGAAAGATTTCACTGGCTGGCAGTAGAAAGATGGATGTTCGCTCGCTCTCCACTGTATTCCTCTGTCGCTATGGAGCCAATTTTCAGATGATCCTACACTGCACTCTATGTCTATTCCCAAACATTATTATTATTATTAAATGGACATGTTGTGATGGATTTCCCTCTGAAAACTGGTTGGCCTTCTAGTGCTCCTGTGGCTCTCTAACACATTCTGCTGCTTTGCCACTACAACACATGGGATTATTATCAGCCACTGCATCACCAGGTCCTTCAGCATCTCCTCCCTGGTAAATACAACTTACAGTGTTCTGAAGTGTACATTACTGTAGTGTACAAGTGACTGTTGGATTCTGCAAAGGCACCAACAACAGAGTATTGGAAAGAAGAGTCAATTAAACTGTGTTACTAACAAGAAGAACTGATGAAAATATGTTTATTTTACCACGCAAAATAACCATGTCGCAAAGGAATTGTTAACATCATCATCAACGTCATTATCATCCAGACCTCCTTTCCCACCCTAGGGCAGGGTGAGGAGTAGCAACGTCCAGTTTGCCCAATTCAATGGGCCATGCTTCCATTCACTCATCACTCAAGCCCACAGAATTCTGGCTCCATCACATAGGTCAAAAAAATTTTACAATGTTCTGTAGCTTCACATATACCTATCTGATAGAGTCAACCTGAGCTATCACACTAAAAGGCGGTGCCAAATCCCTGGTTATGCACTTCTCTGCACAAAATTTATCCACCCAACCCAGTCTCTTGTCAGTCCCTCAGCCTCACCAACTTAAATACCTCTCTTCCTCACACACACGTCTACCACATCCGTCCACCTTCTCCTTGGCCTACCTCGTCTCCTCCCTCTTTCAAATTTGTTCAAATATACCTTTGTCACCACTATTGTCATCCATTCTCTCCACATGACCAAACCATCTCAGTACACTCTCTTTGTCTGGTGTACACAGACTTCCTCATTCCGCATCTTTTACAGATCACATTATTCTGCATCCTATCCACCCTCTATACTCCACATACTATACATTCTTCAGCATTCCCATCACTACTGCTCTTACTCTTGACTTTTCATTTTCATGCCACACCATAGTCTCACATCTGTAAGTTAAAGTTTGCACTAACACTCCTTCATGTAAACCTTGTGCAGCTGCAACACTCAAGCCTCTGATTCTTATCAAGGCCTTCATAGCACCTGCTACTTTCCCCCCCTTGTGTCACTGTACTTTCCTCTTCTTTTGCACATTTTCCTTTCTTACATATCACTGTACCCAGGTATTTGGACTCTCTCACCAATTCCAGTCTCTCTCCATTCACTGTAACATCACACTGGGAGTCACCTTCTCTATCAATAACCACCACTTTACTCTTTTTGACATTTACTCTCCAAGGAAGATGCTCACAGACACCTACAAAACTCTGCACTAGTCTACCAAGCTCTTGTCTGGTATTTGCAAGTAGCAATGCATTATCAGCATACAACAAATTTGAGATACACCATTCATCACCATTCATTACCAATGCCATCCCTCCCTCCATTCCTCTCATCACACCATCCATATACAGTATATATTGAGAAACCATGGGGACATCACACAACCTTAACATACAGTATGCTCACACTGATCGTGAACCAATCACTCAGATGCCCATTTACCCTAACACATGCCTCACTACCATCATAAAAACTCCTGATGTCACCTAGCAGCTAACCATCTACACTGTACATGAACAAAACTTTACATCATCCTTCTCTGTCTACTTTGTCATACGCATTTTCCAGATCGATTAATGCCATAAACACCTTATAGTCCTTCTCACATGCCTTCTCCACTATCTGTCTTACTGCAAATATTTGATCCACATACCCTCTGTCACTCCTAAAGCCACCCTGTTCATTGGTCACCAGGGCTTCTGATCTCTCTCTTACTTTCTCTTTAATAATTCTTCCATACACCTTCCCTATCACACTTAATAGACTTATGCCATGATAATCCTTGCACTCACTTCGCTTGCCTTTACTTTGGTACAGGGGTAAAATCACTGCCTTTTTCCACTCTGCTGGCACAGTTTCACTCATCCATGCCTTCTTACATATCTCCAACAAGCACTTCATTCTGCTCTCTTCACTACACTTAACCCCTTCTTTACCAAATTTCCGAAATGTGTATCCCCGTACTCAAAATGAAATGTCGGCAGCGGAACCGAATACGATCGTGAGTACCCTAGTACTTACAGTCATTATAGGGGCTTATTGGGCTTCCTCTTCCTCAGTTTGGATGCTTTGTGATCCCATGTGTGATGACATATGGCAATTTTGTCACTGATGCCACACTCCCCTGCCATATGCCCCAGCCATGGGGCATAGTTTTATGAAAATGACTCGGATATGTTGTGTAGGGCATTGTACCCTATATATTTTGAATTTGGTATATATAATGTCCTATAACACACGATATAATATAGCCAGATAATGTTTCTTGGTAAGGGGACTGTCGCTAGCTTGGCAACAGTGGTGGTCCTGCGGGAAAGTGTGTGACAGCACGCCGTAGTGTTTTTCAAGCAGCCGCACGTGTCATTGCTTTTGGATTTACAGTACTTCTGTGCCATGGCGTCCTACAGCAATGAATCTGACTTGGATAGTGACTTAGAAGTGTCTGACGATAACGAAACACAATCTGACATAATTGTGAGTGACTCTGATGAGGAGTACATGCCCGAGAATGACGGTGAAGTGAGCGATAGTAGTGGGGAAAGTGATCTTGATTCTGGTATCAGTTTGGCCTTGAAGCGCATCACCCCACCCCCACCTACTTTTGACCTGCCTGCCTCCTACCTCATTTTCTTCACGGATCTTCTTCATACTTACAAGGTAAATAATACAATCATTATTCTCCTCCCTATTCATTGATTTATATCTCTATCTACTATACTGTATTTTTCTGTATATTGTATGTTTACTAAATCAGTTGGTTAGAAATGTAATATTGTCATGTACATTATTTTAACATATCATAAACACATCTCATGGTCTATATCTACTTACCGATACAAAAATAAATAATATAAAGCAAATAGAAACGATATAATGATAAAATAAATACTACCCCACGAAAGAGCCACGCCTGGGGGAAATTCGGTTTGGCAGGAGGGGTAACTGAGCGGGGGAGGGGGGGCGATGCGGTAACGAAGGGGTTAATCATCTCGCATACACCTCATCAACCCCAGCTGCTTTCCCATTTTTCAGTCACTTCACAGCGTTCTTCACCTCTGTGAGTGTCGCGAAAATCATTTAGACAACTGTTTCTTCCCGAGTGAAGTTTATCCTTGCTATTATGGATGAAAGTTTTGTTTCGTTCTGTGTGGAGGAGTTGTCTGCTAGAATTTCAATCGATGAAAGTACAGCATGGTGTACACAGTACAGTACAATACAGTGAAGCATGCTTCATTTTACTGATTTTCTTCTGTTCTTTTTGATGTTTTCATTGTTTATTTTGGATGTTACTGTACAAAACTCTCATATTGTACATCACCACCACCACCATCAATATGAATTGTGTTTCTGTGCAGAAAATTACAGTGTGCCTCACAGTACATACAATACAGGTGGTCTCCTACTTAAGAACAGGTTATGTTCTAAGAAACTGCTAGTACGTTGATTTTTTCCACAATCAAAAATGCATTTAATACACCTAACCAACTGAACACAATAGCCCAGCCAAGCCTACCTTAAACGTGCTTAGAACACTTACATTAGTTCTACAGCCAGGAAAAATAATTGACACAAAGTCTTTTTTATAATGAAGTGTTTAATATCTCATGTTATTTATTGACTACTGTACCGAGATCATCAATTGCTAAAGATCAAGTTCAAGTGTAATGGCCATTACGGGCTTGCTGTCTTCATGATCGGCAGTTATACAGTACAGTCTTCATACAACACGAGATGGGTTTTGCAGAACCTCGTGCAAAATCAATTTTGCGCTAAAACGTGACATATGTTTACAAGTAAAATAAGGGTTAGGTTCTAGGAGCCTCATATTTTTCGTTAAAAATATATTTACAGATAGATTATTACAAATACGTCTGCCTTAAGACACCCAAGACTGTGTTTACATATCACCAACTGGACACATCAGTGCATAGTTACTGCATTCTAACCTAACCTAGCCGATTAGTTTTGCCCCCTAATACTCCCCATAAAAATTTTAATCACTAAGGATTGCCACTAAGCCTCCTGAAAGTTCTTACAACCAATCAAGCAAAAACTATAGGTTTCGTACAGGATCATAATGATCGTGTATAGTGATAAATGTGATTGCATATAAACAACAGGTCCTAACTTTTTGGTCATGATATAAACGATTCACCACACCGGTTCACTGTACAGTAAACTCCCGATTACCCGGCGTAATAGAGCCAAAGGGCTGCCAGATACTATCAAAATGCCGGGTTATGCAAAAGCCCCTTCTAAAGGCCCCTAACCCCCCAAACCTACAACACTTACCCACTGTCTAACCCCCTACAGAAAACTTGAAAATTTCAAAAAGCAGCTAATAGATCTATCTACCTATTGCCAGACGCCTTAATCCCATAAGGGGTGGCACAAACAAATCGTCTCCATGTCACCCTGTCCCCCGCCATTTCACAGCCCTGCTCCCAGCTCACTCCCTCCTTTCTCATATACCTCCCCACTCCATCCCCCCATCTCATCTTTGGCCTCCCACTCCCTCTCCCCCCCTCCACCTCACTCACATACATTCCCCTCGTCAGTTTCTCATTCTCCATCCTCTATAAATGGCCAAATCACTTCAGTGTGTTTCTCCTAATGCTTCCTTTCACATCCACATCCACACCACAATGCTCCTTCACCAGCTCATTTGTCAGTCTGTCTCTCCATGTGACTTCACATGCCCCTCTCAAATAACTCATTTCCACTGCTCTCACTCTTGTGTCCTTCCAACAAGGTCCAAGTTTCGTTTCCATGTGTTAGAGTTGGCATCACAATACTGTCATGTATAAATTATTTCACTTCCATGCTCACTTCCCTGTTTCTTATCAATGCTTTCAAAGAACCAGCAACCTTTCTTCCTTGCTGTACCCTTTCAAGAACTTCTTCCTCTAAAATACCATCCTTCACTATTCAAGTACTTAAACACACTCACATTTTCCATTTCCTCCTCATCCAACCTCACTGTACATTCAGTGACTTCATTTCTCTCGAAGACCATAACTTTAATATTCCCTACATTTACCATTAGATTCCGTTTCTTACACACTCTCCCAAACTCATTCACCAAGCCTTCCAGCTTCCCTTCGTCCTCACTTAACAACACAGTATCATCTGCAAACATCAGTACAGGGAGTTTCCACACATTGCCCTCTCTCATCAGGGCCGCTCCAACATCCACTGCCCAATCTTCTATCTCTTTTACAACCTCATCCACATACATATTGAACAACCATGGGGACATAACACATCCCTGTTTCAATCCAACCATAAAATAGAAAAATTCACTCAGTTCACTGTCCACATGCACTGTAGCGTTAGCATCCTCATAAATACTCTTCACGGCATTCAACAACTTCCCATCTACTCCATATATTCTTAATTCTTTCCACAATCCTTGTCTATCCACCCCGTCATTTGCTTTCTCCAAATCCATGAAGGCTGCATACTACTTCAATTCCTTCTCCAGAAATATCTGATCAACACAACCTCTTTCTTTCCTAAAACCTCCCTCTTCTTCTCCAACTGATTCCTCTGTTATTTCCCTAACTCTGTCAATAAGTATCCAACCATGTACTTTTCCTATTACACTAAGACAAATGCCCCTCAGATTTCCATACACGTCTTTTTTCGTTTTCCTTTGTACAAGGGAATAATTATACCTGACTTCCAATCTTCCAGGACTTGACCTTCCTCCCAGGACAATCTGCACATCTTCCACATCCATTCTACTACTATCTCTCCCCCATGCTTCAGCATTTCACCATACACTCCATGAATTCATGGGGCTTTCCCTATTTTGACTTTCTTCATGCTCCCACAACTTCCATCCTACTGATTTCTTCCTAAGTCTATCTGTTTATCTACTGCCAGAAGCCTTACTCCCGTAAGGGGTGGCCACACAAATCGCCTCCATGTCGCCCTGTCTCCCGCCATTTCATTGCCCTGCTCCAAGCTCACACCCCCCTCTCTCATATACCTCTCCACTCCATCCCTCCATCTCATCCTTGGCCCCCCCCCTCCCTCTTCCCCTCTCCACCTCAATCATATATACTCTCCTCGTCACTCTCTCCCTCTCCATCCTCTTCACATGGCCAAACCACCTTAGTGTATTTCTCCTAACGCTTCCTATCACATCCACATCCACACCACAACGCTCCTTCACTTCCTTATTTGTCAGTCTGTCTCTCCATGTGACTCCACATGCACCTCTCAAATAACTCATTTCCACTGTTCTCACTCTTGACTTCTGTCCCTCCAACGAGGTCCAAGACTCACTTCCATACATTCGAGTTGGTATCACAAAACTGTCATGTAGTAACTTTTTCACTTCCATGCTCACTTCCCTGTTTCTTATCACTGCTTCCAAGGAACCAGCAATCTTTCTTCCTTGTTGTACCTTTTCAAGCACTTCACCCTCCAAACTTCCATCCTTACTAATCACACTATCCAAGTACTGAAACGCACTCACATTTTCCAATTCCTCACCATCCAACCTCACTGTACATTCACTGACTTCACTCCTCTCAAAGACCATCACTTTACTCTTCCCTACATTCACCTTTAGATTCCATTTCTTACACACTCTCTCAAACTCTTCCACCAAGCCTTGCAGCTTCCCTTCGTCATGACTTAACAACACAATATCATCTGCAAACAACAGCACAGGGAGTTTCCAGACACTGCCCTCTCTCACCAGGGCTGCTCCAACATCCACTACCCTACCCTCTACCTCTTTTATAACCCCATCCATATACAGACTGAACAACCATGGAGACATGACACATCCTTGTTTCAATCCAACCTTCAACGAGAAAAATTCACTCAGTTTGCTATCCACACACACTGCAGCCTTAACACCCTCATATATACTCTTCATGGCATTCAACAACTTCCAGTCTACTCCATATATTCTTAATACTTTCCACAATCCTTGTCTATCCACCCTGTCATATGCTTTCTCCAAATCCATGAAGGCTGCATACAACTTCTTTCCCTTCTCTAGAATCTTTTCCACTAAAGATTTAAGAATGAATATCTGATCTACACAACCTCTTCCCTTCCTAAAACCTCCCTGTTCTCTAACTAATTCCTCTGTTATTTCCCTAACTCTGTCAATAAGTATCCTACCATATACTTTTCCTATTACACTAAGAAGACAAATGCCCATGTGATTACCACACACTACTCTTTCCCTTTTCCTTTGTAGAGAGGAATAATTATACCAGACTTCCAATCCTCCGGGACTCTACCTTCCTCCCAGGCCAACCTGCACATCTTCCACATTCATTCTACTACTCTCTCTCCCCCATGCTTCAGCATTTCACCACACATTCCATGAATCCCTGGGGCTTTCCTCATTTTTACTTTCTTCATTGCTTCCACAAATTCCATCCTACTGATTTCTTCCTCTCTTCTCACATCCCTCTTTTTCCCAGCCATTCCCAACCACTTATATTCATATTAAACATTTTCTATGTTCAACATTGGAACATTGACTGTTTACACTAAAGACCAACCGCAGACTGGAGCTCTGCTGTTTAACAGATATTGCTAATAATATACTGTAATGCACTGTTAAGTAAAGTACACTGTAATTTTATGCACAGAAGCAATTTCATGTTGACGACTGGGATTATATCATAATCTTCCCAGCCAGGAGACCTGTTTTCTTTCACCCAGGTGTAATGTATAAACACATGCATCATAAACAAAATAAATCATCAAAAATCTGCTCAAAAACATTCCTGATATAGAAATACAGGTAGCCTCCTACTTAAAAAAGGTCAACTTATGATTTTTTGACTTTACAAATGTAGGAACCGTACTTTGAAATTAGAATTTTGATCATTTCCTGGGCTAGTGGCATGCGGTACAATGCAGCGGCAGCAAGTAGAGTCCCAGTCTACGAGTAGTTGTTAGTGAAAACAGTTGTTCTGATGCTTTCGTGTTCTGTGTTCCCACCATTTATGCTGGATAACCCCTTGAGAGAGAGAGAGAGAGAGAGAGAGAGAGAGAGAGGAGAGATTTTCAAATGTTAGAATTTGTACAGAATTGCACCTAGGTTTTCAACTGGTTTCAACCACAAATTTTGTAAGCATTCTTCCATATGAGAAGTCAGTGAATGATAACTGCTTGACAGTCAGCTTATATGCAAACCAGTGATATGAGTGTGGGCTGGTATGTGAAAAAACAGAAAAAGAAAAGTCATGATGATAGAATGACACTTTAACCCCTGCCGAACTGACTCTCTGCCAAGTAGACTTTGTTTTACAACCAATGTAAACTGTACCTCATATCAGGCTTGCAGGCCCTCGCAAAGCTTCATTGTGACTCATCTGAAGTCTGCAGCTTAGCAAGAGTTAATGCAAGAAGTATATCTGACAGAACAAGTAAAGCCTTTCCTGAGTGCTGCATAGTCTACATAATTTTGAGGCTAGCTTATCTTAACAAATGGCTGTTGTATACCTTCAAGAATTACAGTGGGTATCCGAGTTCTGCATAATGCGAGTCTAGCAATTCACAAGTTTAGTGGAGACTGCTAAAATTTCCCCCTCTCATCATTAGCGGACACTTCTCTCATGTTTAACACAATGCTCATTTGTATCATGGCCACATTTATGACATTACTGAGCGGGAACCGGTAGAGTTCCCAATTTTGGACAAATTTTGCAATAAATTACATAACAGATTTTGGTACGTACTTAAAAAAAAATAATTTTCTTCAGCTTGCTTACGGTAAAAATTATAAATATCATACTTGTGGGGGAGGGGAAGTGAGTACTTGGCAGCCCAGCAATCAGCTTCAAGGACGCTTGGTAGCCTTCACCATCCTCCACACTCAATAAACGCACGTGTCGTGGTCAAGAACGAACAACAAACAGCAGCGCTGTACTCCGCATTGAAGTGTGCGAAAATGTCGGGAACAGCGACTAATTGTGCTATGTTCAGTAGTGGTCGGAAACTTGCCTCAGGCAAAGGAAGTTGCTGGATAGAATAGGGATGGAGAGAAAAAAAAAAAAAAAAAAAAATAAGCATGAAAGGTGAAATTTCGCATAAACATCATTCGAGGTTAGGGCCAAGCGCAGTTAGAAAACTGTTTAAGATCAATGAATCTACAGTCACAAGCATAAGATTGAAGCGTGATGCAATAAGGTTGTACCTCAAAGATGCACGTGGCAGCTCAGTGATCACAGAGGCACATATTGTAAACCCAAGCAGCAAGCTGATGGTCACAACAGACCATTATCTATGGATGTACAGTAGAACCTCTTTAGTCTGCATGGGGGGAAGGGTTGTCTGGATCTACCGATTGTCCAACCCATCAGGGTGATCACCCCATACCAAAAGCAATTTCTACATACGATATTTATTCATCAATTTCTCATACAGTAACCCCTCCAATATCCGGATCAATAGAGCCATCGGTAGGTTCGGATATTGGTTTCGTCCGGATATTGGGCCCCAGCTTATGGACTTGTACTTACGGACCCTAACACAGAGAAACACCTATACAACTCCCTCCGGACATGCATAGCACCTATTTAACACCCAAATCACACCAATAAGATTGAAGCGTAGAGGATGGAAGTAATGCAAGTATAAGTGGCTGGGGAATGGCTGGGAGAAGGAGGGAGGTGAGAAGACAGGAAGAAATCAGTAGGATAGAAGTTGTGGAAGCAATGAAGAAAGTTAAATCGGGGAAAGCCCCAGGAATTGATGGAGTGTGTGGTGAAATGCTGAAGCATGGGGGAGAGATAGTAGTAGAATGGATGTGGAAGATGTGCAGATTGGCCTGGGAGGAAGGTAGAGTCCCGGAGGATTGGGAGTCAGGTATAATTATTCCCTTGTACAAAGGAAAAGGGGAAAAAGAAGTGTGTGGTAATCATAGGGGCATTTGTCTTCTTAGTATAATAGGAAAAGTGTATGGTAGGATACTTATAGACAGAGTTAGAGAAAGAACAGAGAAATTAGTTGGAGAAGAACAGGGAGGCTTTAGGAAGGGAAGAGGTTGTGTAGATCAGATATTCATTCTTAGATCTTTAGTGGAAAAGTTTCTAGAGAAGGGAAAGAAGTTGTATGCGGCTTTCATGGATTTGGAGAAAGCATATGACAGGGTGGATAGACAAGGATTGTGGAAAGTGTTAAGAATATATGGAGTAGATGGGAAGTTGTTGAATGCTGTGAAGAGTATGTACGATGGTGCGAAGGCTGCAGTGCGTGTGGATGGTGAACTAAGTGAATTTTTCTCTTTGAAAGTTGGTTTGAAACAAGGATGTGTCATGTCTCCATGGTTGTTCAATCTGTACATGGATGGGGTAATAAAAGAGGTACAAGGTAGGGTAGTGGATGTTGGAGTGGCCCTGGTGAGAGAGGATAGTGTTTGGAAACTCCCTGTACTGTTGTTTGCAGATGATACTGTGTTGTTGAGTGAAGACGAAGGGGAGCTGCAAGGCTTGGTGGATGAGTTTGAGAGAGTGTGTAAGAAACGGAACCTAAAGGTGAATGTAGGGAAGAGTAAAGTGATGGTCTTTGAGAGAGGTGAAGTTAGTGAATGTACAGCAAGGTTAGATGGTGAGGAATTGGAAAATGTGAGTACGTTTAAGTATTTGGGTAGTGTGATGAGTAAGGATGGAGGTTTGGAGTGTGAAGTGCTTGAAAGGGTACAGCAGGGAAGAAAGGTTGCTGGTTCCTTGAAAGCAGTGATAAGAAACAGGGAAGTGAGCATGGAAGTGAAAAAGTTACTACATGACAGTATTGTGATACCAACTCTAACGTACGGAAGTGAAGCTTGGACATTGTTGGAAGGACACAAGTCAAGAGTGAGAGCAGTGGAAATGAGTTATTTAAGAGGAGCCTGTGGAGTCACGTGGAGAGACAGGCTGACGAATGAGGATATAAAGGAGCGTTGTGGTGTGGATGTGGATGTGATAGGAAGCGTTATGAGGAACACACTGAGGTGGTTTGGCCATGTGGAGAGGATGGAGGGCGAAAGACTGACGAAGAGAGTGTATGTGAGTGAGGTGGAGGGGGGAAGAGGGAGGGGGAGGCCGAGGATGAGATGGAGAGATGGGGTGGAGAGGTATATGAGAGAGGGGGGTGTGAGTTGGGAGCAGGGCAGTGAAATGGCGGGGGACAGGGCGACTTGGAGGCAATTTGTTTGTGGCCACCCCAAACGGGATTGAGGCGTCTGGCAATAAATAGATAGATAGATAGAAGGCACATAAATGACTGAAATAAATGCAATAGAAACATAAAATGTGGGTTTAGAAGTATGTTCATACATTAATAAACATTCTGGTACTTATGGACTCTAACCGAACCTAACCTAACCGAACCTAACCGAACTCTGAAAAACACATTCCTACTGCACAAGCATGAGGTAAGTTTAGTATGGAAAGAAGTACAGTATGACACTTTCTGGTAAGTATAGTATGGGAAAAAATACAATATGAAACATTCTGGTAAATATAGTATGGAAAATAGTACAACATGAAACATTCTGGCTACTTAAAGCAAGTCCCTGGCCACCTCGATGAATAACCGCCTCCTCTCGGACTCTGACAGTAAGAACGATTTCCTGAAGCACTTGCACTACACTCTTCCTGAAGTCTTGCACTGAACTTAGTCACTAACACACAGAAGTCCGTTCTTTTCACAGTGTTCACTTTAGTCGACCGGGCCAGGTTGAACTCGCGGAGAATGCGAGAGGAAGACCAACCCGCATCAACCTTCTCCAATATCTCCCGTTTCTTCTCCAGAGTCAACACCACTCTCTTCCTTTTCTCAGGAGGCGGGGCCATCATCACACACACTAAGAGTAGGGCAGAGAGCAGCAGGAGGCCTTGCAGCAAGTACGGCACCACCACAAAAGCGAGCACGTGGGCAGCCATGGCAAACAGCGCAGGTCTTGTCGCGGTGAGAGACAGGCGGGAAGTGGGGAGGATGCAGCAGCGCTCTATCGGACGTCGGAGGAATGACGAACCAAAACAATGCTCTCACGCGGCGCGCGCGGCAAGTTCAAATTACGGACGGCAAAAAATCGATTTTTTTCCCCAATTTTTTTGGATTTTCGGACCATTTTGGGAATGTTTGATCCCAGGATGATAAGGTTCGGTTAGTGGGGATGTTCGGTTATTGGGCGTCCGGATATTAGAGTGATTACTGTATATATATATATATATATATATATATATATATGTATATATACATATACAGTACCCTCGCGTCCAACACGGTAATATTGTCACGCATGGGTCACATGTTGGACCAAAAACGTTTTGGACTAACAATAGAGCTTATGGGGAAAAATGAATTATGTCAGCAACCCTAGGAAAAGTCACCCTAAATACCTACCATATATTGGTACTATTGTAATTATAATAAATGGTACTGTGCTATGAATGATAACTAACCTTTTAGGATAGTGTTGGTGGGCTTGCTGGGAATGGAAGGTGGTATCCAAGGTTGTAGGTAGTCCTACTGGGTCCCCGGAGGATGGCTGCTGGCGTCACTAGCGGGTAATGGCTGTTGCTCCTCCTCAACCTCCCTCATAAATCCTTCGAAATCACACTCAGAATCACTATCTTCGTCCACAGCCATGGAAGGTCCTGCTTCTGCCTGTCCTAGCACTCTGTAATCCTCGGCAAAGGGTATGCTTCTCACACTGTTGCCAGAGACCCGTCTCGTGACTGTAGAAAGTGATGCCGACTCGGTACAGAATAAGAAGCAACTTTGTTTATAAACTGGTACACACGTCGATGAGAAAGGTTTCAAAACGATAGATATTTTATTCTAAAATATTAATATGTATTCAGTGTCAGGCTAAATGTTCAATGCTGCAGTACGATACATTCTCTGTCGAGTAGCCTGGGTTTTGGTCACACTGTTTTCCCTGTCGTATCCTCGGCAGGAATCCATCCAGATGAATTCCAAATGCCCGTTGTTTCGTTGGCAATTTTACCACGTTACCGTTCCGATTTACCATCGTATCCTTGGCAAACCTGGTATGAAGTGCTGTGTGATAGCCTTCGGCTGCCAGGATCTTGTCTTGGTTTTTTATTATGGTCCTCATGTTGGCTTCATTCATGTCGTAGGCCTTGGCAATGTCAACTTTCCTCTCCCCTTTCTTCTTTCTCTCGATGCTTTCTAGCTTGGTGGCTTGAGGGAGGTGCCGACGCTTCTTGGGGTTCTCAGAAGGCTTCCTAGGCATCATGAGCAGGGTAAAATGCAGTAACAAGGGTAGAAAATGCAGCAAGAAAAATGCACCTTCCAATGCGAATTATGCGACTGAGTGGCGCTGTGGCGGGAGAAATTTAAACAAAACATCACGTGACAGCAGAAACGTTTTTAATTGGGCGGCATCACAATCACGTCACGATAGCGGGAGGGGAAGGCTACTTGATCAGAAGTTTTCATTGGCTATCATCATCATGGGAATGTCCAGTATGACCGTGTTGGACTGGGGGTGATCGTGCTAGAGGTGAACTCTGCAGATTTCACCCACTTCTCGGAGCTCTGTGCGTGTTATGCTAACACACTTGTGTTGCAGTAATTAAATTGTATTAAATAATACTAATTATTTGCTCTCCGTGCTGGACTAACGCGTGTTGGACGCGAGGGTACTGTATATATATATATATATATATATATATATATATATATATATATATATATATATATATATATATATATATATGTATATATATACGGTGCTCGTCAGAAATATCGAGCGCCCATGACCGGGCGTGCAATACTTATGGCCAAAAAAGAATCACCCATTTTAGGTGGTAAAAATTGAACCACAAGTTTGCGGCGCTAGCATGATGTCACGGTAGCCCGAGGCCTTCCAATGCTCTGGTTGGTTCCCGCCTCAGTTGCCCAAGGGCTGCCTGAGAAAGAGGAACTCCGCCGCATCTCCCTCTCTTTTTGCGCACTTTTTTACCGAGTGTCCCACAGTGTTTTGGCTTTCGCCACTTTGTTATGGCACCTATCCGTGAACTATCGAGTGAAATCATATCCCAGATCATTGCTCTAAAGGAGGCAGGACACCAGACAAAAGAAATTAGTGAATTGGTTAGTGCGACTCGATCGACAGTGCGTAGGTGGTGCACGCGGTTTCGAGTGGAAAACAGTGGTGATGTTCCTACAAAGAAACCACGGTCTGGTAGGCCTAGGGAAACTTCCCCAAGGTCTGTTAATGTTTTAAAACGTGCAGTGGAGTCTAATCCTCGTGTGGGTGCAAAGAAAATAAAGGAGAGCAACCTGGAAGTGTTTGGTGAGGTGTCTGTGCACACAGTGTCGAGAAGGGTCCATGAACTTGGTTACACAAGTCACAGGTCTGTGAGAAAGCCTCTTCTCACCAAGAACCAGTGACCTCGTAGGCTTGCCTTTGCTTACAAATATCCTAACTGGGGTGAGGAGCAATGGTTGTCAGTGTTGTGGTGTGATGAGGCAACGTTTAGTGTCACCTGTAACAGCGGAGCACGTGTGACCCACTTGACCCACGGTATGTTGAAAGCACAGTTAAACATCCTGATTCACTCATGGTATGGGCTTGTTTTTTTGGTAAGGGTTTGGGGAAGCTTGTTGTGCTTCCAAAGAACTGCAGAGTGAATCAGGATGTTTACCTGGAGCTTCTGTGTGATCATTTACCTGAGTCACTCAAGCTAACAGATGCACGAGTGTTTCAGCAGGATGGTGCACCTGCTCATAAGGCCAAATCGGTCACCAATTGGCTTCGTGACTGTGAGGTATCATTCATGAAAGACTGGTCAGGGAATAGCCCAGACCTCAACCCGATTGAAAATCTCTGGTACCTCGTAAAGAAGAATCTCCAAGGGAAGGACGTGAGCTCTCTGCCTAAGCTGGATGCTGCCATTCGTGACTCCTGGGACAAAATACCCCTCCAGCACCTCAGAAGCCTCGCCCTTTCACTTCCAAGATGTCTCAGGTCCGTGAAGAAGTGTAAAGGATACCCTACAAAGCACTAAAGGTAAATAAAATGCATTATTTATATGTTTTTTCAATGTTGAAAGGTTTGTTTCGTAGGAGGGACACAGGACTCTCGATACTTCTGAAGAGCACTGTATATATGTATGTGTATATATATATATATATATATATATATATATATATATATATATATATATATATACATACAGTCGGCGCAATGGAGGTCTGGACCCTCTAATTCGCACCATATATTTGATAGGGTCGAAGAAATATTGTAGGAAAATTCCTGTAGTTGATGGATTTTTTTTCTGATGGTTTTTAGCAACTTTACAGGCTTACCACCACATGCTGTGAGATTATTAGCTCAGTGCCTGCCAGACTTTGGTTGGGAGAGCACGTCAGATTTTCTTGTCCTGCCTGGCACTTGTTAATTTCAAAGCTCTCGTTTTCACACCCTCCTCTGCCTTAGTGAATCATTGGAGATGGGTCCGAAGCCACTAACTGATGTAGGAAAAGCCCGAATTTTAACTATGATAGAGGAAAATGTAAAAATTAAGGAGAGACTTCAGTGCCGCAGTACGGCTGGGGATCTTGAAGTCTTTCTGAAGTCGATGCTGTATGGTTCTTTCAGACACATCTTTCAGCAATTCTGGGTAAATATCTTTCAGCTGTCTAGCAGTCAAACGTGCGTCTTTTATCACAGCTTGCTTCAGTAACCTGTCTGTAGTTGGTGATGTCTTCCCTTTAGGTCCTAGCCTGTCTTTATGTTGGGGAATTGTGTTTTTTGGCAGGTGGAGGGCAGCAGCAAGGAGTGCCATAACGGCAGATTTTCCTCGCCCAGTTCGAATACAAATATCCTTAATTTTTGCATTTTCCTCTCTCATAGTTAAAATTCAGGCTTTTTCTACATCAGTTAATGGGTTGGGACCCATTTCCAATGATTCACTAAGGCAGAGGAGGGTGTGAAAAACAGATCTTTGAAATTAACAAGTGCCAGGCAGGACAAGAAAATCTGACGTGCTTTCCCATTCAAAGTCAGGCAGGCACTGAGCTCATAATCTCACAGCATTTGGTGGTAAGCCTATAAAGTTGCTAGAAGCCATCAGAAAAAAATCCACCGACTATAGGAATTTTCCTACAATATTTCTTAGACCCTACCAAATACATGGTGCGAATTAGAGGGTCCAGACTTCCATTGCGCTGACTTTATATATATATATATATACAGTAAGTTCGTATTTGGACACATTTTACTTTGACGCCTCATTTTTCGCGCAAGAAAAAAGTTTCTGAGTTGTCTCACAATTCGTGAATTTCCCCACAATTCGATGCTCCCAGCCGGCAGCTGACACTCAGCAGACGATGCATACCGATGCTCAGTCGAGGCACTGTCCATTTTTCTATGCAACAGTTTTCCATGATCTTTATACTACAGGACCAGTGGGGCAGTATGCACACATGATGATGTTATTGTTTATGATCGTAATGTACGATCTTCAGCCGTGTCGTGACTACACAGCAGGTCCAGCTGGGCAGTTGACACACGAGTTTGTTATTGTTTGTGGTCGTAACATACGATCTTCAGCCGTGTCGTGCTACTATTTCTTAACAAAGAATTGTTACATGGTTCTCGTAACACTATTTATTTTTGTTCTGATGGAAAAATACCTGAAATGGATGTAAAATAAAGCTTATCAATATATAAGGATGGAAAGAATAATAACCGTCCCAATACAGAGATGGTAGATTCAGCCCACCAATTTTTGATTCTATTTGACTACAGTACAGCTCCTCTTCCTTGTAGCAGTAAGTAAAATAATGATGTTATAATTTCTCTCTTCCTTTAGTGACAAAGAGGGCACATAAAATGACCGGGGTTTAGTTAACTGACTTTGATGTCAAAAATTAAATAATCTGGTTAGTGACACTGGGAACTAGCCCATCCACCCTCAACACACCTTCACTTGTCACTCAAGCCAGTCTTCACTTTATTTCTGGTATGGATTTTTGGTGTTGCAGTTTTTTATAAGTTTCAGTCTTTTCAGATATATGATTATTGTTTTATGCTGTTTTAGCACTAGTAAACACTCTTCAATTAATTTTGGGTAGGGCCTGTTTGGTGTTATAGCACTTTCTGACAGGGTAGGTTCATGTCCCACCGGAAAGCTCCACTATTTTTCCCATAGATTCTTAACTTAACAATTCGACGTTTCATGTTTCGCACAGTTTTGGCAGAATATCCAAGCCGTGAAAAACGAAGATTTACTGTATACAGTATATAGATAGATACATAGATAGATAGATAGATATATGTATATACATATATATATATATATATATATATATATATATATATATATGTATATACAGTGGATTCTCGAATTTCGATAGTTTAGAATTCGATGAATCAAATTTCGATGCATTTTGGAGTGGTCTGCCTACCTCACATTTTGATGCTCTCAGGGCCAGACTCCAACCAAAACATGCAAAGATAATATTTTTGATGTGAACCAAAATACTAGAAGTGAAGGAAAATTATAAGAAAAAGTATGAGCCTAACCTAATATCGTGACAAGTGCTCTCAAGGCCAGACTCCAACCAAAACAGGCATGCAAAACAAAATGCTAGAAATGAAGGAAAACTATAAGAAAAAGTATGAGCCTAACCTACTATCGTATGTGACATGTGCTCTCAGGACCAGACTCCAACCAAAACAAGCAAAGATAATATTTTTGATGTGAATAAAAGTGAAGGAAAATGATAAGAAAAAGTATGAGCCTAACCTAATGTCGTATGTGACGTGTCAAGAAGAGAATGAAAATCAGCATCATTTATTCATATGTGGAGCACACGATGATAAGGTTCCGAGACAATTCACCGTCAAGTCAATTCGCCGTCAGATAATTCCACGTCAAAACATGGACGATATCCCATCAGGACAATTCACACCCTGGACTATTCCCCGTCATTCTATAAATATACTTACAGTATTATTAATTAATCAATACTTTAATAACTCGAAGGTATAACAAGAGAACTTAAAGGAAAAGAATCAATAACAGAAATACTCAAACAAAATGAATTACAGGTGGTAGCAAATACAGTAGGCAGAATACTGAAACGAAGAGAAGTACAGTAATTATGAATATAAGGAGCAACATAGAAATGCACAACAGAAACTGAGGGGAAAAAAAAAAAAAGTTATGTTCTTTACAGACAAGAGCTCCTGGATCGGAGCAGGCACCAACAACAACAACAAGCCATGTGCAAGGTGATGTTCTGTTGTCGGCAGCCATCTTGGGACTGTCCTGCCAGCAGCCAGCCCTCTACAGCCAAGTGCTGCACTTTCAGCCTGTACCTTTCACATGTGGACATGCATTTAACTGCAATATAGTTGTATATATTTTCTTTGTATTTTCGTAACAACTTACCTGTTTCAAGACGGCAAGCAAGAGTGGTTCCTCAGGTAGCAGTGGCAATGGACAAGAGCAGCCTGGCACCTCTAAATCTTCACGGCCGAAGGAGAAATGGCAATACAGGAAAGGGCAGAAACCAAGTATACACTTGCTGACAGTATGGCAATACACTGCAGAATTACAGTTACTTAACCACATTTATAGTTTATAAAGTATACAGGGGGTGTGGGAAAAAAATCATGATTTATCGTAGTTAGGTTTGGAGGCCCGGGACCCAAACAAATTTTTCCCATAAGAAGTCCAGTTTAAATTCAATTTTTGCGGTTATTTTTAGGTACCCATGCCCAACGAAATTCGAGAATCCACTGTATGTATGTGTATATATATATATATATATATATATATATATATATATATATACACAGTGCTCGTCAGTATTATTGAGCGCCCTGCGTCCCTCCCAAGAAACAAACCGTTCAACATTGAAAAAACATATAAATAATGCATTTTATTTACCTTTAGTGCTTCGTAGGGCAGCCTTTACGTTTCTTCACGGACCTGAGACGTCTTGGAAGTGAAAGGGCAAGGCTCCTGAGGTGCTGGAGGGGTATTTTGTCCCAGGAGTCACGAATGGCGGCTTCCAGCTTAGGCAGAGAGCTCACGTCCTTCCCTTGAAGACTCATCTTTACGTGGTACCAGAGGTTTTCAATCGGGTTGAGGTCTGGGCTATTTCCTGGCCAGTCTGTCATGAATGATACCTCACAGTCACGAAGCCAATTGGTGACCGATTTGGCCTTGTGAGTAGGTGCACCGTCCTGCTGAAACACTCATGCACCTGTTAGCTCGAATGAGTCTGGTAAATGATCACACAGAAGCTCCAGGTAAACATCCTGATTCACTCTAACATTCTTGGGAAGCACAACAAGCTTCCCTAAACCTTGACCAGAGAAACAAGCCCATACCATGAGTGAATCAGGATGTTTAACTGTGCTTTCTACATACCGTGGGTCAAGTGGGTCACTACCTTTGCGTCGATACACACGTGCTCCTCTGTTACAGGTAACACTAAACGTTGCCTCATCAGACCACAACACTGACAACCATTGCTCCTCACGCCAGTTTAGATATTTATTAGCAAAGGCAAGCCTACGAATTCTCTGGCTCTTGGTGAGAAGAGGCTTCTTCACAGGCCTATGACTTGTGTAACCAAGTTCATGCACCCTACGAGACACTGTTCTCACAGAAACCTCACCAAACACTTCCAGGTTGCTCTCCTTTATTTTCCTTGCACTCACACGAGGATTAAACTCCACTGCACATTTTAAAACATTAATAGACCTTGGGGAAGTTTTCCTAGGCCTACCAGACTGCAGTTTCTTTGTGAGAACTTCACCACTGTTTTCCAACCGAAACCAAGCACACCAACGACGCACTGTTGATCGTGCCACACCAACCAATTCACTAATTTCCTTTGTCTGGTGGCCTGCCTCCTTTAGAGCAATGATCTGGGATATGATTTCACTTGATAGTTCACGGGTAGGTGCCATAACAACTTGGCGAAAGCCAAAACACTGCGGGACACTCGGTAAAAAACGGTGCAATTTCAGAGGGAGACGCGGCGAAGCTCTTCTCTCTCAGGCAGCCCATGGGCAACTGAGGCGGGAACAAACCAGCGCGTCGGAAGGCCTCAGGCTACCGTGACGTCATGCTCGCGGCGCAAACTTGTGGCTCAATTTTTACCCCAAAATATGGGTGATTCTTTTTTGGCGATAAGTATTGCGCGCCTAGCGGACATCGCTGAGTAATTTTGACGAGTACTGTATATATATATATATATATATATATATATATATATATATATATATACAGTATAAATACACATATGAGGCCGCGCGTGCGAGTTTGTACCAAGCGACCTTTTTTAAAAAAGCCAGAAATCGCGTTTAAAGTTTGCGAATATTGAAACGATCATAACTCCATTGTTTTTAAAGCTAGAGACTTCATTCAAAGACCAAAATGAAAGGTAAAATATGCCGAATATGCCCATGTTGTTAGTCACTGAAAATAATATACGCAAATATACGATTATATTTTTTTTCGAAATGCTGATAATCGGCAATTTTTAGCATACAACTTCAATGAAGTATTACTCTGTTATTAATAATGCTAGAGACTCCATTAAAAAACCATAGTAAAGAGGAATGGATGCAGATTATGAATATATAAACAGATTTCGGATAAACCAATTAGTGCAAGAGAAAACACCTGTTTTCCAAGTGCAACAGAATTTTCACTCAAAGTTCATGATCACAAAACCATTCAGTAAATAGTTGTTAATGGACATACAGACATCAAATTATAGCAAAATATAGTGCACAGATTAAAAGCAGGGAAAAGTCACTTGGAGTAGCTTTGTCCGACGAGAATTACACACGAGGCAAAACTGGGCCTTCGCAGTACCACCAACAGCATGCGCTGGAGACGCTGAAAATAGCACGTAGCCACGAGTTTATGGGTTAATAAGAAACAATACTGACTTTATTTAACATGTCAAAGCATTGACAAAATTTAATTAATAGTCTGGTACATAAAGTAAAATTATATTCACAACGATTGTTAGATGCTAACAATAGCTAATAATGTATATAGCAAGTGAATTGGCAGTGACTCACTGAGTCAGTGTCACTTGGTACTAACTCACCCATGCTGTCTGGCTGTCACCCACCCTCACCTCACAAATCGATTTCAGTGTTGTATTTTGGAGGACTTTCAACCTAATGTGTGGTTCGAAATTCTACCAAGCAACATGCCTGGGATATAAAAGAAGGGTTAAAATAGTGATATAACATGAAAACTCATGATTGGCTTGAGTGGCGCTTGGTACAAACTCGCATGTGCGGCCTCATATGTATATGTATGTATATATATATATAGAGAGAGAGAGAGAGAGAGAGAGAGAGAGAGAGAGGAAGAGAGAGGTGAAAAGATTAGTAAGAGAGAGTAAGAAGAGAGTGGATGAGGAGTTTGGAAGGAATTTGAGTGTAAAGTGGAGGGACTAAGAAAATGTTCTGGAAAGAGGTGAAGAGAGTAAGACAGGGTGGAAGTGAAGTTAGCAGGGGAGTGAAAGATAAAAATGGTAGATTACTAGAGGAGAAGGGAGAAAAAGCGACCAGATGGAGAGAACACTTTAAGGAATTGTTGAACATAGAGGATGGAAGGAATGCGAGTATAAGTGGCTGGGGAATGGCTGGGAGAAGGAGGGAGGTGAGACGACAGGAAGAAATCAGTAGGATAGAAGTTGTGGAAGCAATGAAGAAAGTCAAGTTGGGGAAAGCCCCAGGAATTGATGGAGTGTGTGGTGAAATGCCGAAGCATGGGGGAGAGATAGTAGTAGAATGGATGTGGAAGATGTGCAGATTGGCCTGGGAGGAAGGTAGAGTCCTGGAGGATTGGAAGTCAGGTATAATTATTCCCTTGTACAAAGGAAATGGGGAAAAAGAAGTGTGTGGTAATCATAGGGGCATTTGTCTTCTCAGTGTAATAGGAAATGTGTGTGGTAGGATACTTACTGACAGAGTTAGGGAAAGAACAGAGGAATTTGTTGGAGAAGAACAGGGAGGCTTCAGGAAAGGGAGAGGTTGTGTAGATCAGATAGTCATTCTTAGATCTTTAGTGGAAAAGTTTCTAGAGAAGGGAAAGAAGTTGTATGCGGCTTTCATGGATTTGGAGAAAGCATATGACAGGGTGGATAGACAAGGATAGTGGAAAGTATTAAGAATACATGGAGTAGATGGGAAGTTGTTGAATGCTGTGAAGAGTATGTATGATGGTGCGAAGGCTGCAGTGCGTGTGGATAGTGAACTAAGTGAATTTTTCTCTTTGAATGTTGGGTTGAAACAGGGATGAGTCATGTCTCCATGGTTGTTCAATCTGTACATGGATGGGAAAATAAAAGAGGTACAAGGTAGGGCAGTGGATGTTGGAGTGGCCCTGGTGAGAGAGGGTAGTGTATGGAAACTCCCTGTACTGTTGTTTGCAGATGATACTGTGTTGTTGAGTGAAGACGAAGGAGAGATGCAAGGCTTGGTGGATGAGTTTGGGAGAGTGTGTAAGAAACGGAATCTAAAGGTGAATGCAGCGAAGAGTAAAGTGATGGTTTTTGAGAGAGGTGAAGGCAGTGAATGTACAGTGAGGTTGGATCGTGAGGAAATGGAAAATGTGAGTACGTTTAAGTACTTGGGTAGTGTGGTGAGTAAGGATGGAAGTTTGGAGTGTGAAGTAATTGAAAGTGTACAACAAGGAAGAAAGGTTGCTGGTTCCTTGGAAGCAGTGATAAGAAACAGGGAAGTGAGCATGGAAGTGAAAAAGTTACTACATGACAGTTTTGTGATGCCAACTCTAATGTAGGGAAGTGAAGCTTGGACGCTGTTGGAAGGACACAAGGCAAGAATGAAAGTAGTGGAAATGAGTTATTTAAGAGAAGCCTGTAGAGTCACATGGAGAGACAGGCTGACAAATGAGGATATAAAGGAGCATTGTGGTGTGGATGTGAATGTGATAGGAAGCATTAGGAGACACATAATGAGGTGGTTTGGCCATCTGGAGAGGATGGAGGGGAAGAGACTGACGAGGAGAATGTATGTCAGTGAGGTGGAGAGGGAGGCCGAGGATGAGAAGAAGGGATGAGGTGGAGAGATATATGAGAGAGGGGGATGTGAGTTGGGAGCACGGCAGTGAAATGGTGGGGTACAGGGCGACGTGGAGGCGATTTGTTTGTGGCCATCCCGTATGGGATTGAGGCGTCTGGCAATAGCTAGATAGATAGACAGATAGATAGATAGACAGATAGATAGATTGATTGATATATATATTAGGGTTACAACTTTTTGATATTTTTTCAAATAAAAGGTAGCCTGATTAAACTTTTGTTCAAAAACAAAGAAAAAAGCCCTTAATCCTCTCAGTTTTAAAAAAAGGTCACCCCCTTATCAAAAAATGGATTACCATATATTTAATGCTACCACACGCAAGTTTTATCACCTTCTTAAACTTTATATAAATTTTTTATAACTTTATAGACTTGCACAGAAGATTTTAGAACTGTTTAGAACTTTCTAGAACAGTTTGTAATGTTCTAGTATGGTTTAACATTGTTTAGAACATTCTAGAATAATCTAAATATTATAAAGCGGGATGCAGTTTTTAGCATCTAACAGTTATCTTCGCAGTTTGCAAGTGAACAGTCAGCAAAATAATTGCTTAGTGTGTTACTGTTATATATTAAATATTTTTGTTTTTCAGATAAGCATGATGTCACACAAAAGAAGTGATACTATCATACAGAAGAAGAAGGATGCCCGGACCAAAAATTTGGTGCAGTTACAGCACTCACATAGAAGAAGAGGATTTGTGCCTTTAGAAGAATCATCATTAGAAGAAAAATGCAGAATGCCACACCAAATGCAAGTTGTTGGACATTACCAGTTTCTTCGAGCAAAAATCAAATTAAGAAAAGAACGAATAGTCGAAATTTTCAAAGACGTTACAAAATTATGGGAGAATAAATTAAACTTTCCACATGCGTCAGATCAAACAACACAGGCAAAGCTTGACAAGGTACTAAAATCTTACGACGAATGTGTCAAGAGAGGAAAATATGATGCCCTAAATAAACTTTTTGATATCACAAAAGTAAATGATCAATGGTTATCCATTGAAGATAAACAAATCTTCCACCTACAAGTGCAAAGCAATGGATGAGTGGGGTACTCAACAGGTCAAGCTGAAAGTAAGGAAACCATTCACCCTTCAAAAAGACGAAAACTGCCTGATGAACCTACATTACCATCAACATCTTACGATCTTCCATCCAGCGTTATTTGCACTGAATCTGATGGCAGTGAATATAAGGATGAAGATGAGACTAATCATCCACCAACCAGAAAACACAACAGAAGTAAAGTTGCAACTAACTTGGTGACATCCACTGGAGTATCGACAACTAAGTTGCTAAAATATGTAAACAATTGTCACATGATGGTATTGACTTCCAGCTCCAAGTCAAGCAGCAACTGACCAGTCAATATATAAGAGGCTGTTACACTGAAGGAGAGAATGACTGAAAAGTTACAGTTGGAAACATGGTCTTTACATTTCGATGGAAAGTGGACTGATGAACCAAAATAAAATCGGATGCACTGTGTTTGGAAAATGGCAAAGCTGAAACTATTGCTGAAGGAATTGCAAAAGTTATTGATGAATACAACTTATGGCATGCAATAAAAACGATCATTGCTGATACAACTAGCACTAACACTGGGAAAAAGAATGTTGTTGTCAGATCACAACAAATGTTCTTGGATAAGAGTTTCAACAAACAAAAAACTTATCAGTTGTCAGCATCACATTCTGGACAGGATTCTCCATTTGGTGATGGACGAAGAACGCGGCGCAAACACCAATTCTCCAAACATCGAATATCCATTTGTGTCTCAACTAATAAAAAATTATGAAATATTAAAATAACAATTTGTTAATGGAACAGAAGCGATCCTCGATAAGTCAGGATGGAGAGATGACATGAAGTTTTTGTACCATTTAACACGAGTGTTTAGATTCTTTGAGGAAAAAGGGCATTTTCCTTTGATTAACTTTCACAGAATTCCAAATATCAGTAAAGAGAGGTGGAATTCAAGAGCAATTCTCGCTATCCTTGCATTCATTCTTATACATACAACAAGGAAGACTGTGGAGACGATATGCAGATTCATTTCATACGAATGGGCAGAGTACTGGTTTACTAATCAGATGTACAATGAAAATGGCTTCAAGAACTTATCAGAAATATTGAAACCTTACAAAAAAAACACTAAAATCATTGCAGAATCAGTGGAAGCAGGAGCCATCCTTACTTAATATACAAAGAAGTAATCAGTATGCTGAACGTGTAATCAAAGTAATGCAGGAACTTGATGCTGCCTGCAGAAAAAAAGCCAAACTGCAACTTAGATTTATTTTAGGTAATAAACACCGATTTTAAGTATTAATGCATCTGTATCAGCTCTTTTGTTTTCTTTTATCATCATACATGTAAATATACACTTACAAAAATCTATATTTTTTAATTTCCGGGTCACCTGTTTTTAAAACCGAGAGGAATGAGGGCTTTTTTCTTTGTTTTTAAGCAAAAGTTCATCGACTTGAGGTACAAGAACATAAGGTTGTAAAAAAGTTATAACCCTATATATATATATATATATATATATATATATATATATCATCATCAGCCGTTTGAGTATCCACTGCAGGACCGGCCTATCCCAACCGAAGTCGGGACGATACAGCCAATGTGTGTATATATATATATATATATATATATATATATCATCATCATCATCAGCCATTTGAGTATCCACTGCAGGACCGGCCTATCCCGACCAAAGTTGGGACGATACAGCCAATGTATATATATATATATATATATATATATATATTGTGTGTGTGTGTGTGTGTGTGTGTGTGTGTGTGTTCATACACAAATTGAAGTTTGTAGCACTGTTTTGTAGAGGTAAGGACCAGGCATGATGAAGTGAAAGAAAGAGAGATTGTTCAGGTGCTTGAGGATGCAAAAGTGGATATATGTGGATTGACTGAAACTACATGGAAAGGTGAAAGGGTGAGAGAATGGGAATATGGTTTAGGTATATGTGCGGGAGTCAATGAAAATGAGAGTGCAAGAGAGGGAGTATGTCTGATGATAAGCAAGATGTGGAAGGAGAATATAAGAGAGTATGGAACAGTGGGTGCAAGGATTGTATGGGTGAGGATGAAAGTAGGTATACAAGCGTGGACGATTGTATGTGTGTATGCCCCGACAGAGGATCGAGTGGCAAGAGTGAAAGATGAGTTTTGGGCAAGTGTAGAAGCGTGTATGGACAAGTTTGAGAGGAGCGAGAGAGTGCTGTTGATTGGAGACATGAATGGCAAAGTTGGGAATGTACGAGTGGATGGAGTGGTTAGTCAGTGGGGTGTGCCAGCTGACGTAGATGGGAATGGAAGTGCTTTGGTGGACATCTGTGCTTGTAAGGGGTTGGCAATAGCCAACACCTACTTTCGGCATAAGATGATCCACCGGTATACATGGAGAGTAATGAGGAGGATGGATGGTGAACTTGTTGAACGAAAGGCAATGATAGACTACGTGTGTGTGGATGAGCGAATAAGTGTTGGATGCAAGAGTGTGGAGAGGGTGGGGGAATGGAGTCTTGGACCATCACTTAGTGATGGCCAAGGTAGAGCTGCAAAGAAAGTGGTTGAGGAGACGAAGGGGAAGACAGGAGGAAGCAACTCCTGTGAGAAGAGTGGAGAAATTGCAAGATAGTGAGAAAATGACAGAGTATAAGAGCATAGTGGAAGAAAGACTGGAAAGATATGAGCTAGAGCAGATGGAAGGGGTGGAAGACGTATGTAAGATATTCACGGAAGAGATAGGCGCAGCGTGTGAGGCGGTTAATGGAGTGAAGAGGAAATGCAAGGGTGTGCAAGGG
Source organism: Coenobita brevimanus (assembly GCF_032717465.1). NCBI lineage: Eukaryota > Metazoa > Arthropoda > Malacostraca > Decapoda > Coenobitidae > Coenobita > Coenobita brevimanus. The sequence continues at coordinate 50,239,097 of NC_137024.1, read as the reverse complement.
ACAGCATGGTGGAATGATGAGGTGAAACGAGCTGTGGAACAAAAGAAGAAGGCATACAGTGAATGGTTAGCGAGTAGAGGTAGGAGAGAAGATGAGAGAGAGAAGAGAGAGATATATGGGAGCAGGAGAAGGGAGGTTAAGAGACTGGTGAAGGAGAGTAAAATGAAAGTGGATGAGGAGTTTGGGAGGAATCTGAGTGTGAAATGGAGGGAGAGTAAGAAATTGTTTTGGAAGGAGGTAAAGAAAGTAAGGCAGTGTGAAAGAGGAAATAGTAGGGGAGTGAAAGATAGGAATAATAGATTGTTGGTGGAGAAGAGAGAGAAACTGAGGAGATGGAAGGAGCACTTTGAGGATTTGTTGAATGTGGAGAGTGAGAGCAGTGCGAGTATAAGTGGTTGGGGAATGGCTGGGAGAAGGAGAGATGAGAGGAGGGAGGAAGAGATCAGTAGGGCGGAAGTAGTGGAAGCGATGAAGAATATTAAGTTGGGAAAGGCCCCAGGAATTGATGGAGTGTGTGGTGAAATGCTTAGGTATGGGGGTGAGATTGTTGTGGAGTGGATATGGAAGTTGTGTAGATTGGCTTGGGAAGAGGGAAGGGTTCCAGAGGACTGGAAATCAGGTATAAATGTTCCTTTATACAAAGGAAACAGAGAGAGAGAAGTATGTGGTAACCATAGGGGTATTTGCCTTCTTAGTGTGACTGGTAAAATATATGGTAGAATACTCATTGATAGGGTTAGGCATATGACAGAGGAGCTAGTTGGAGAAGAACAAGGGGGATTTTGGAAGGGAAAAGAGTGTGTAGATCAGATATTTGTTCTAAGAAGTTTAGTGGAGAAGTATCTAGAGAAGGGAAGGAAAGTGTATGCTGCCTTCATGGACTTGGAGAAAGTTTATGACAGAATAGATAGGCAAGGTATGTGGAAGATATTAAGAATATATGGAGTGGAGGGGAAATTGTTGAGTGCTGTGAAAAGTATGTACGAGGGAGCTAGGGTTACGGTGCGAGTGGATGGTGAGCTGAGTGAGTTCTTTGATCTCAATGTGAGACTGAAACAGGGTTGTGTGATGTCTCCATGGCTGTTTAATATATACATGGATGGGGTTGTAAAGGAGGTGCAGGGTAGGGCAGTGGATGTGGGGGTGGCTCTAATGAATGAGGGTGAGATTTGGAAGCTTCCGGTGTTGCTGTTTGCTGATGATACTGTACTGTTGAGTGAAGATGAATGGGAGTTGCAAGGTTTGGTGAATGAATTTGGGACAGTGTGTAGGAGGAGGAATCTGAAAGTTAATGTAAACAAAAGTAAAGTTATGGTGTTTGAGAAGAATGAAGTCACAGAGTGTGCAGTGAGGTTGGATGGTGAGGATATGGAGAATGTGAGTGCATTCAAGTACTTGGGTAGTGTGATGAGTAAGGATGGAACTTTGGGGGATGAAGTGCGTGAAAGGGTACAGCAGGGAAGGAAGGTTGTTGGTACATTGAAAGCAGTGATGAGAAATAGGGAGGTGAGTATGGAAGTTAAGAGGTCACTGCATGATAGTATTGTGATCCCTACCCTGACGTATGGAAGCGAGGCATGGACCTTGCAAGAGGGGAACAAGTCATGAGTGAGAGCAGTGGAAATGAGTTACTTGAGAGGAGCATGTGGAGTGACGTGGAGGGACTGGTTGACGAATGAAGAAGTGAAGGAACGCTGTGGGGTGGATGTGGATGTGGTTGAGATTAGGAGAAATACACTGAGGTGGTTTGGACATGTGAAGAGAATGGAGAATGAAAGACTGACTAAGAGGTTGTATGTAGGTAAGGTGGAGGGAGGGAGAGGGAGAGGTAGACCAAGGATGAGGTGGAGGGATGGAGTTGAGAGGTATATGAGGGAGAGGGGGGTGAGTTGGGGGGAGGGTAGTCAAATGGTGGGTGACAGAGCGACTTGGAGGCATTTTGTCTGTGGCCACCCTTTGCGGGATTAGGGCGTCGGGCTATAGATAGATAGATGGTGTGTGTGTGTGTGTGTGTGTGTGTGTGTGTGTGTGTGTGTGTGTGTGTGTGTGTGTTTCTACATAAATTGAAGTTTGTAGCACTGTTTTGTAGAGGTAAGGACCAGGCATGGAACTACAGGAAACTCGCACGGAACACGTGGGTTTCGTTCCTACCGTGCCGCGTTAGGTGTGAAATCATGTACAGTATATTTAAACTACTCCGTATTTTGCTCCCTAGACCCCCCAAATGTGTTGTTTTGCTGTTATCTGTCACTGGTAATCACTAGAAAGCACTTTAAGTGGTTAGAAGGTTTATTTAATGTTATAACTCACAAATACAGTACTCCACAGCAAAACTTCAACACATAGATACTGTATGTAAACACAAGGAAACATTCCAACGCCGATCATAGGTAATCATATAAAACAGGTTAACTGGTAACAGGGCTTTATTTAATGCTTTATCTTTTTTGAGTGCTTTAACTTACAAGTACATACCAGAACAGTACATATTTAACTTAGAAATGCAGTACTGTGGAAAAGCTGTACAGCAAGTCTTTAACGAACAAACAAAAAAGGCAATATTCCGACGCCGATCATGGGTAATCATATAAATCAGGTTAATTGGTTACAAGGCTTTATTTAATGCTTTACTTGCTTACAAGTACATACCAGAAGAGTAAATATTTAACTTACAAATACAGTACTGTAGAAAAGCAGTACAGTAAGAGTTTAACAAACAAACAAAAAAGGCAATATTCCGACGCCGATCATGGGTAATCATATAATTCGGGTTAACTGGTTACAAGGCTTTATTGATTTAACTTTATTTAAGTGCTTACAAGTACAGTACATACGAGAACAGTAAATATTTAACTTACAAATATTGTACAGTACTGTGGAAAAAACGAACAAATAAACAAGGCAACATTCTGACGCCTATCAGGTAAACTGGTTATAAGACTTTACTTCTTGCTTTAACGTTATTTAATAGTACTTTAAGTTGCACATAAACTTACCAGAACAGTACAGTACTGTAAATATTTAACTTACAAATACTGTGTTACTGTACTCGGGAATGTCTCACTCACTGAATAATTTCCCGCCTAGATCGTCACGTAATCAAAACAAACCGCGCGCTGCGGTGACGTTCGAGGATTTGATCTATCAAAGGCCTCTCCTGCGTTAATTTGTAGTTTTCATAATGGCTCTTTAATCTTACGTTGTCTTATATGTATCCCAGCCCTTACCGTGTATAATTGCGAGCGCATTCCGTGAGATCGTGTTCCGTGCGAGTTTCCAGTACAGTGTAAATTATGGTCAGTAAAGGAATAAAGCCTATGTAGGATTTGAAAATGGCCTAAACATCATTATCCATTGCACTATTTTCAGGCCCATCTTTGCTTAAATGAGGTAATGTAAAGAATTTTTTAAAAAAGTCTCGTGATGGAATATGCTACAACCAACATATGTTTGTATAGCTCGTCATGTGGCTGCATGGATGAACCAATCACTCACGCATCTGGTGAGTCTTTTCATCGAGAACCACCGAGTGCCAATCTCCTCCAATTTGTGTTCTGTATTTACCTATTTTCAGGGTAGAAAATGACCTTTTCCTGATGAAAATTTTCCCCATTATTATCATCACATTCCATAGTGTGTAACTACTATTGTTTGTTTATGGCATAATGGAAGAAATGTACTCTGGATTTAGTTTCCCATTTCTAAACTGGAGGTTAGGTTAGGTTAAATTGTTAGGTAGGTACAGTTATGCTATGTTAGGCTAGGTTCAGTTAAACTGTTAGGTTAGGAAAGTGGCTTTCGGTGAAAAGACTAACCCCACACAGCTGCCTCACACCAGAAGGACAGACTCATACACCTACTGAACTTAAAAATTACTGTATCTTTGCATGCATATTAAAAGTTGAACTTAACACTCAATCACCGTTATTTTACAATGTAGTCTTGGCAAAGTACTGTTAAGCTGTCATGTATAGTAGACATCATAGTGTTTAATAACAGAATGAAAAGCATAAGCATTATAATGGCCAGTTTACTGTGGAGTACTGCCACACCACCAAAGTATGGCAAGGTGTGGGGGGTTGCTGTGGTAACCAAGCAAGTGAACAGCGTTCACAGACGTTTTCGTAATCTATGATTTTTTTTTTCTTTTGTATCAAGAATTACTGTTTGTTCACTAGAATGTGCTAGAATCTGTTTAAACCAAAATTTATCAAGTACAGTAATCATCAGCACCAAAATTTTTGGGCACAAAATTACAAACAAAATTGTGCTGTGGTGGCAACAGGTGGCTAGCAGTGCACAGTGTGGTAACTGAATAGCACTCATGCCTGTCACTTTGTAAGGAAGGTCTACTGAGAGTTTACTAACCCCTCCACAATTTATGAGGTAACACACAGCACTCCGAACGGTCACTGCCATGATCTGAGACCAAACAAATGACAGCCACTTTCTGCCCCGCTAGTGAAAATGGTTTTGGAATTATTTTAGACATATTTTTGGAATTCATATTTTTAAAACTGTCCGAATTAACCGAAATCTTGACTAACGGGGTCCGAACCAAAGAGGTTCTACTGTATACTGATCACAAAAGAGAACATGAAGTGTGTGCTTCCTCGGACCAGGCAAGGCAGGAGGCAAATGAAATTTATGAAGCTGTTGCGGGCAAGTTAAACATTCAAAACCCACCCCTGTTCGGTGCAAGTGTTGGTTGGTTTGTCTGTTTCAAAAATTGGCATTTGCTCAAAAGTGCTCAAGCACTTGGAGAAGCTGCAGAGGCAGACACAACAGCAGCAGAAGAATTTACTGGTTGCTGAAGCAAATCATTGATGACAGTGGGTACGACCTTTGGCAAGTGTTTAACGCTGATGAAACTTGCTTTTACTGGAAACAAAAACAATCAACCATAGTAAGCCAAGAAAAAAAGCCCAAGGGACATAAACCTAATAAACTGCAATTCAATGTGCTCATTACACTTAATGCAGCTGCAAAATGAAACCCCTCGTCATCCAGAACACAGCGTGTCCTGTACTCTACCACAACACTAACATGAAAAAATTAAATGTACATTTGGCGGCTAACAAAGAGGGATGGATGACTTCAGCAACATGTACGGACTGGTTCGAGAACACGTTCATCCCTGAAGGAGAAGCCTACTGCAAACATAACAACTTAGCATTCAAGTTGCTGCTGCTGCTTGAGTTATCCACACTTTCTCAAGGGATGCCATCCAAATTGTGAAGTTGTATTTCTCTCTCCAAACACAACCAATGTTCTTCAACCTCTTGATCAAAAGATAATTGTCAAAGTCAAGCTGGAACTTTACTATATGGCCTGGGACCGACTTGAGGCAGCACTGGACTGCGATGAGCTAAATTATGGTACTTGTTTTCATTATATATATATATATATATATATATATATATATATATATATAAAACATACACCTATTCTTATTCAACTTTATTTTGACATTTTTCTTCATCATCACTGACTATTTTCTTCACCATCACTGACTATGTGATAAAAATATTTTGACTAAAGTAACTAATTACGTTCATTAACGTTAGGAAATAGTTTGTGACTAAAATCATCCGTACTAAGCCTGAATAAAACTTTTTTTTTTTTTTTGTCACACCATTTGTTTTTATATTTACATGACTTCTGCTCTATCAAGATTAACGAAATTGTCAGTGTTTGCCAAATGAAGAACCAGTGTATGACATATTTCGTAAAAACAAAGTAAGAGAAAGAAAGAAAAAAAAAAAGTTTCCATATACAGTAATCCCTCTAATATCCGGACGCCCAATAACCGAACATCCCACTAACCGAACCTTATCGTCCTGGGATCAAACATTCCCAAAATGGTCCGAAAATCCAAAAAAATTGGAAAAAAAATCGATTTTCTGCCGTCCGTAATTTGAACTTGCCGCGCGCGCCGCGTGAGAGCATTGTTTTGGTTCGTCATTCCTCCGACGTCCGATAGAGCGCCGCTGCATCCTCCCCACTTCCCGCCTGTCTCTCACCGCGACAAGACCTACGCTCTTCGTCATGGCTGCCCACGTGCTCGCTTTTGTGGTGGTGCCGTACTTGCTGCAAGGCCTCCTGCTGCTCTCTGCCCTACTCTTAGTGTGTGTGATGATGGCCCCGCCTCCTGAGAAAAGGAAGAGAGTGGTGCTGACTCTGGAGAAGAAACGGGAGATATTGGAGAAGGTTGATGCGGGTTGGTCTTCCTCTCGCATTCTCCGCGAGTTCAACCTGGCCCGGTCGACTTTGTTTGATATCAAGCGTTCCCGAGACAAGCTCATGCAGTACACGGCTGACTTCTCGTCGAGAAGCAAACGCAACGTGGAGAGGAAGGTTATGTTTACTCCCAAGTATGCAGAGATCGACCGCTCCACGTTGATTTGGTATCGACAGCAACGTGCAGCTGGTGTGATGGTACGTGGAACGGAGCTGAAGGCTGCTGCTGAGAAGTTTGCAAGGCTTCACGACGCCCTAGACTTCAAGGCATCCGAGGGTTGGCTCTTCGCGTTCAAGTTGCGACATGGCCTTACTAACCGTAAAGCACATGGCGAAGCATTGGACGCTAACGAGGATGGAGTGGACGAGTTTCGGCACAAGGTGAAAGGCTTGATCGACAGGGAGGGCCTCACTCTCGGTCAAGTCTATAACGCTGACGAAACTGGCCTATTCTATCGCTCGGTGCCAACGAACACTCTCGCCGATGAGACGGAGAAGCGTGTACCTGGCCGCAAGCTTTCTAAGGAACGGATATCTGCTTTGTGTTGTGCCAATGCTAACGGCATGCACCGGCTTAAGCCCGTTATTGTTGGCCGTGCAAAGCAGCCTCGGTGCCTTCGTGGGGTGATGGATGTCCTTCCTGTCGTATGGTACCATTCTTTGAAAGCATGGTTCACAGCTGTGATTTTCAAAGACTGGTTTCACCATCACTTCGTCAAGGAGGTCATACATTACCAGACGAAGACACTGGGAATTCCTCGCGACCAGGTAAAGGCTCTCCTTCTCCTCGACAATGCACCTGCCCACCCGTGCGACAAGGACTTGGTTGCTGAGAATGGCCGTATTAGGTGCATGTTTCTGCCACCTAATACGACTGCTCTCATTCAACCTATGGACCAAGGAGTGATCGTGGCAACAAAGCGCCTGTACCGTCGGAAGTTCCTGGACGAGGTGATGGTGGTTCTCGAGGACGAGGACGAGCGCAGGGAAGGACGTGACACTCGAGGCAAGCGGACTTTGGAAAACCTTCGCCGCTACAACATCAAGTCTGCGCTGTACAACTGGGCTAGTGCATGGAAGGAAGTCCCTGTGAAAACTCTTGAAAATGGTTGGTCTCGTCTGCTTCTCGGAACAGATGTGGAGTACGATTTCCTAGGGTTTGACGTGGATGACTTCCATGCACGGCTACGTACGCACGGCGACGATGTTGATGTGGACGATGTTCGTGAGTGGTTGGACGACGACGAGGGCGATCCTGGGTATCAGACGTTGTCTGATATCGAGATCGCGTCTTCGGTTGCTGGTGTCAGTCCCGAACTTGAAGATTCCGACGACGAAGGCGATGATGATGCAGACTCCGCCCAGCAGGACACTACTCCAGCCATCCCCAAGCTGAGCGCACTCCGGGAACATCTAGAGTTCGTCCTAGACTACCTGGAACACCCGGACTGCGACAGGGAGATGGGGCCCTTGGGACTCGTGGAGGAAGTGCGTGCTTTCCGGCAGCGCATCATCAATCGCCAGAATCGTCGGTCCTTGCGTCAGTCAACGATTGACAGTTTTCAGGCCCGTGACCCCGCTGTGCCAAGCCCTGGTTCCACTCCGTTGCCTCCCCAAGACAGGCCCTCATGCTCCGAGCCACAGCCCAGCACATCAGCTACAGTGGAGTCACCGCTCGACGTGAGTTTGCGGCTGTCTTCAGAGTCTTCTGTAGTCGGTACGCCATCACCACTACCCACCGATGCACCCCTTGGACGCCTGCCAGTGATACTCTCGGGCTCTGACAGTGAATAAACAGCAAGAACTTCTCCACTAGACCACACGGGAATTTTGAGTGTTGTGCAGTGAAAAAAACGGTGTGTTGTGTTAAGGTTTTCAAGTTGGGAGAAAAGACTAAGTAGAAAAGAAATTTAACGTAACTAACCTTCTTTGTTTTGGCTTTGGAAACTTAAAAAAACTTGGGAAAAGTTAATGTGCAACACTTAAATTTAATGGAACATTATTTGGACTAAAGTGAACACTGTGAAAAGAACGGACTTCTGTGTGTTAGTGACTAAGTTCAGTGCAAGACTTCAGGAAGAGTGTAGTGCAAGTGCTTCAGGAAATCGTTCTTACTGTCAGAGTCCGAGAGGAGGCGGTTATTCATCGAGGTGGCCAGGGACTTGCTGTAAGTAGCCAAAATGTTTCATGTTGTACTATTTTCCATACTATATTTACCAGAATGTTTCATATTGTATTTTTTCCCATACTATACTTACCAGAAAGTGTCATACTGTACTTCTTTCCATACTAAACTTACCTCATGCTTGTGCAGTAGGAATGTGTTTTTCAGAGTTCGGTTAGGTTCGGTTAGGTTAGGTTCGGTTAGAGTCCATAAGTACCAGAATGTTTATTAATGTATGAACATACTTCTAAACCCACATTTTATGTGTCTATTGCATTTATTTCAGTCATTTATGTGCCTTATTGGTGTGATTTGGGTGTTAAATAGGTGCTATGCATGTCCGGAGGGAGTTGTATAGGTGTTTCTCTGTGTCAGGGTCCGTAAGTACAAGTCCATAAGCTGGGGCCCAATATCCGGACAAAACCAATATCCGAACCTACCGATGGCTCTATTGATCCGGATATTGGAGTGATTACTGTAAATCACCAGATTCTCCAACATGTTGACTATGAGGTGGGGCCAGAACCAGTAGCCAGTGCATCAAACAATCAAGAAGCATGTGATCATGTGGAATCAAATGGCCAACACCACCTAGCCAGCATTACAGTTCAACAGCTGGCGACTCACGCAGCACCGTTGCCAAATGGAGACACCCCAGAAGAACAAATGAAGATATCGCTTCAACATCACACAAGGAGTCGATCTGATGATGGAATGTTGGCATTATATTAATGCAGCAACAATTCAGCAGCCATGGAGGAAAGTTCTCCCTGGGGTAGACATCACGGCAACAGTGGGAGGAGAGGAGAACTGTGTGAGGCAGAGCACTGTGGCGGCGGTTACAGCTGTAGTTGAAAGAGCCAGAACAATAAGAATTGGTTATTTCAATCAGGTGAAGGCTGCTGACATGGGAGAAATGGTTGGGCAGACAACTGTTGAGAATGTGGAAGATATGACTCAAGAAGATCAGAAAGCCGAGGAAAAAGGGGAGAATGAACAAGGAATGGAAAGACTACAGGGTGAGCCAAACACTCATCAGCTGGGCAAGATCTTGGCAATTGCTGAGATATACAAATAGGCAGTCAATGACTGTGATCTTGATCTTGGATGGCATGAAGCCTTTATTGAATTTATCAAGAAAAGTGCCGCTGCATATGAAGAACTGCATAGAAAAAAACTAAACAAGACTATCTATCTATCTATCTGTTGCCAGACGCCTCAATCCCATTTGGGGTGGCCACAAACAAATCGCCTCCAAGTTGCCCTGTCCCCCGCCATTTCACTGCCCTGCTCCCAACTCACATACCCCTCTCTCATATACCTCTCCACCCCATCCCTCCATCTCATCCTCGGCCTCCCCCTCCCTCTTCCCCCCTCCACCTCACTTACATACTCTCTTCGTCAGTCTTTCATCCTCCATCCTCTCCACATGGCCAAACCACCTCAGTGTGTTCCTCATAACGCTTCCTATCACATCCACATCCACACCACAACGCTCCTTTATATTCTCATTCATCAGCCTGTCTCTCCATGTGACTCCACAGGCTCCTCTTAAATAACTCATTTCCACTGCTCTCACTCTTGACTTGTGTCCTTCCAACAGCGTCCAAGCTTCACTTCCATACGTTAGAGTTGGTATCACAATACTGTCATATAGTAATTTTTTCACTTCCATGCTCACTTCCCTGTTTCTTATCACTGCTTTCAAAGAACCAGCAACCTTTCTTCCCTGCTGTACCCTTTCATGCACTTCACCCTCCAAACCTCCATCCTTACTCATCACACTACCCAAGCACTTAAACGTACTCACATTTTCCAATTCCTCACCATCCAACCTTGCTGTACATTCACTGACTTCACCTCTCTCAAAGACCATCACTTTACTCTTCCCTACATTCACCTTTAGATTCCGTTTCTTACACACTCTCCCAAACTCATCCACCAAGCCTTGCAGCTCCCCTTTGTCTTCACTCAACAACACAGTATCATCTGCAAACAACAATACAGGGAGTTTCCAAACACTATCCTCTCTCACCAATGCCACTCCAACATCCACTACCCTACCTTGTACCTCTTTTATTACCCCATCCATGTACAGATTGAACAACCATGGAGACATGACACATCCCTGTTTCAACCCAACTTTCATAAAGAAAAATTCACTTAGTTCACCATCCACACGCACTGCAGCCTTCGCACCATCGTACATACTCTTCACAGCATTCAACAACTTCCCATCTACTCCATATATTCTTAACACTTTCCACAATCCTTGTCTATCCACCCTGTCATATGCTTTCTCCAAATCCATGAAAGCCGCATACAACTTCTTTCCCTTCTCTAGAAACTTTTCCACTAAAGATCTAAGAATGAATATCTGATCTACACAAACCCTTCCCTTCCTAAAGCCTCCCTGTTCTTCTCCACCTAATTTCTCTGTTCTTTCTCTAACTCTGTCAATAAGTATCCTACCATACACTTTTCCTATTAGACTATGAAGACAAATGCCCCTATGATTACCAAACACTTCTTTTTCCCCTTTTCCTTTGTACAAGGGAATAATTATACCTGACTTCCAATCCTCCGGGACTCTACCTTCCTCCCAGGCCAATCTGCACATTTTCCATATCCATTCTACTACTATCTCTCCCCCATACTTCAGCATTTCACCACACACTCCATCAATTCCTGGGGCTTTCCCCAATTTAACTTTCTTCATTGCTTCCACAACTTCTATCCTACTGATTTCTTCCTGTCTTCTCACCTCCCTCCTTCTCCCAGCCATTCCCCAGCCACTTATACTCGCATTACTTCCATCATCTATGTTCAACAATTCCTTAAAGTGTTCTCACCATCTGCTCACTTTTTCTCCCTTCTCCACTAGTAATCTACCATTTTTATCTTTCACTCTCCTGCTGACTTCACTTCCACCATGTCTTACTCTTTTCACCTCTTTCCAGAACATTTTCTTACAGTCCCTCCACTTTACACTCAAATTCCTTCCAAATTCCTCATCCACTCTCTTCTTACTCTCTCTTACTAATCTTTTCACCTCTCTCTTTCTTTCTTCATATAACTCTCTCTTCCGCCTCTCAATTTCTTCCACGCCCCTATTTCTCATCCATTCATTGTATGCTTTATTCTTTTGTGCAACAGCCTGTCTCACCTCTTCAGTCCACCACGCTGTTCCTTGCACCCCCCTCCGTCTTCTCTTCCTTCCACACACCACATCACATGCTGCACATATTTCTTCTGTAAATATCCTACACACACCTTCCACGTCTCTCATCTGCTCCAATTCATATTTGCCCAATCGTTCCTCCACTTCTCTCTTATACTCTGCCTTTTTCTCAACCTCTTGTAACCTTTCCACTCTCTTTGCAACTACTCCTTCTTCCCATCCTTCCCTTCTTCTATTACTCCATCTTACTTGAATCCTAATTCTGGCCACCACCAAGTTGTGGTCAGAAAGTCCACTCCCCCAGCCTCTATAAGCTCTTGCATCCATTACAAATCTTCGCATCCTTTCATTCACACACACATAATCAATCATTGCCTTCCTTTCATTCAGTTCACCACCCACCATTCTCATCACTCACCACGTATACCTGTGGATCATTTTATGCCTGAAGAAGGTATTGGCTATCACCAACCCCCTCCCAGCACAAATGTCCACTGACGCATTCCCATTCTCATCTATCTCAGCAGGCACACCCCACTCACCAACTATTCCATCCACCTTCACATTCCCAACTTTACCATTCATATCACCGATCAAAAACACTCTGATGATGATACAGTAATGCTGAGTTAAGATGAATGGGAGTTGCAAGGTTTGGTGAATGAATTTGGGACATTGTGAAGGAGAAGGAAGCTGAAAGTTAATGTAAACAAAAGTAAAGTTATGGTGTTTGAGAGGAATGAAGTCACAGTGTGTGCAGTGAGGTTGGATGGTGAGGATATGGAGAATGTGAGTGCATTCAAGTACTTGGGTAGTGTGATGAGTAAGGATGGAACTTTGGGGGATGAAGTGCTGAAAGGGTACAGCAGGGAAGGAAGGTTGTTGGTATACTGAAAGCAGTGATGAGAAATAGGGAGGTGAGTATTGAAGTTAAGAGGTCACTGCATGATAGTATTGTGATCCCTACCCTGACGTATGGAAGCGAGGCATGGACCTTGCAAGAGGGGAACAAGTCAAGAGTGAGAGCAGTGGAAATGAGTTACTTGAGAGGAGCATGTGGAGTGACATGGAGGGACAGGTTGACGAATGAAGAAGTGAAGGAACGCTGTGGGGTGGATGTGGATGTGGTTGAGAAGATTAGGAGAAATACACTGTGGTGGTTTGGACACGTGAAGAGAATGTAGAATGAAAGACTGACTAAGAGGGTGTATGTAGGTGAGGTGGAGGGAGGGAGAGGGAGAGGTAGACTGAGGATGAGGTGGAGGGATGGAGTTGAGAGGTATATGAGGAAGGGGGGGGGGTGAGTTGGAGGGAGAGTAGTCAAATGGTGGGTGACAGGCGACTTGGAGGTGTTTTGTCTGCGGCCACCCTTTGCGGGATTAGGGCGTCGGGCTATAGATAGATAGATAGAAAAACACTCTCTCATTCCTTCCAAACTTTTCCATGCACACTTCTACATTTGTCCAGAACTCTTCTCTCACTCTTCTAGCACGATATTGCGTTGGCGCATACACACACACAATCGCCCACATTTGTATTCCAACTTTCAACTTTACCCACACAATCCTTGACTCAACTGATCCATACTGTCTTATGCTCTTCTTCCATCTTTAATTAATTACATGGCACACAAGGTACAAGCTACACCAGTTCCCATCCAGGATCCAGCTCCTGCCAGTGAAGACAACACAGGAGGATTATTCACTCTTCCTTGACAATGACTCTGAAGACATGGGTAATGATTTCAAAAGATTTGCTCTAAGGGATCCTTCACCAGGTGCTGAATGATGATAAACACTCGGCAAGGTGGGGGAAGAGTCGGGTGAACCAAGTGAGTCGCAATGGTTACCACTAATTGTCCGTAAGAAAATACAGTATATATATTTTTCCATTACTGATAGGTTTTATTGTATCCAAACATTGGTTAAATTTTAATGTGTTATGCAATAAATTATTAGTGGCATTTGAGAAAAGTTAAGAGGCAAATGGGATATTGCCATGACTTGGAAGGAACTGGTAGAGTGAGGCAGGATGGTGGCCATGAAGCTTTTAATGAATGAAAATATCTTCGTGTGTGTTACTTAAACCTTGCTAAAATTATAGTGTTGCGTGTTGTGCACCAGAATGCCTATAGTTTTAAATAAGATAATAACCTGGATAGTTTTACATGAGAGAATAACTTGGATTAAGAGGTAAATAAGAATGGCTACTGCCGCAAGTCAGAAGAAACATAGCTATTTATGTGTAAACATATGTTGAGAGTTTGGCGATATACGAGTTTAGCACAGCATGGCCAGAATAAAGCAAACGCTAAACTCAGGTACCCACTGTACTTGGATAAAAACATTATCTCCACAAAAACACTAAAGTCTGTAAGTAGCAGCTTTACACTTGTGTCGTACTACTTATTAAAAACTAACAGCATAATGAAGCTTCTCCCCTTTCAAAAGAAGGAGACTGGCAACAATACAAACCTCATCTTTGGATATGTATGCACCACCATCCTTGATTCTGATACCAGTCTTCAGGTAGTTGAAATGTCGACCATAGAGCTCAAAGAATTCTATGAGCAGCACTCCGAGGTTGGCGTTTGGCTGTGATGCATCAGCACGTTGGTGTAGCTGGGAGGAAGCGGTCATGGTAATCAAATAAAATCACAAAGATCAAAAAGTAACTGCACCAAGTAAATCTAAATTTATCTATCTCCTGTACACACACACTCACACACACACACACAAATGGTTGTACAGTAAACCCTTACTATAATGGACTAATTGGGGCCCAAGCCATTCCGAAATAAGTGAAATGCCGATAAAAGTGACACCAGACTTCCTCCTCCTAACCCGGACTTTTTCCGATACATCAGACATTAGTCCAGATTGCTTGAACGGTTTTTAAACTATTTCACTACCATTGCAGTACTGCTGTATTATACATTCACTACAATATTCAAATGGTTTTATATAATAATATTGTAATGTACCCTGATAAACATGTCCTTTACTTACCTTATTGTGGTGAACATAGCTAAAGTGGTCAAGCAGTCCAGACTGCTTCTGGCTTTATCGGACTTTTTCTGATATATAAGAATTTAGTCTGGTAGCGCCTCGATTCTGATAAAGCGAATTCTGGTCTACTGAAGTACATTAGATCGAGGTTTTACTGTAATTACTACCTATTCAGAGTATTGTAGAGAACTTTTCATCTTTTGCCAGCCTGACCTTATATTGTTCAACTTACTTTTGCCCTGTAGGTGGAAATATCACACCCTGTTTTCAGTCCACTTGTTTAAATCCCCTTTGTGTATGTCTCATCACACCATCCTCGACCTCTCCATATGCATATTCCACTCTCCCTCCTTTCAGAACCATTTATGTATCCCATAGTTGGTAATCTACCTACTGTATTATTTCTTACATAAACAAACTAAATATATTTTCTTATTCTGTCATGTATCTGACCATTTTCTAAGGTCATAAGTGATTTTTGTAAGATAATGTATGTGAGTGAGGTGGAAGGGGGAAGAGGGAGGGGGAGGCTGAGGGTGAGATGGAGGGATGGAGTGGAGAGGGATATGAGAGGGGGGGGTGTGAGTTGGGAGCAGGGCAGTGAAATGATGGGGGACAGGGGGATGTGGAGGCGATTTGTTTGTGGCCACCCCGTGTGGGATTAAGGCGTCTGGCAATAGACAGATAGATAGAATTTTCCATCTATTCATCTATGGCCAGATGCCTTAATCCTCTATGGGGTGGCTACAAACAAATCGCCTCTACATTACCCTGCCCTTTGCCACTGAGCTGCCCTCACTACAACTTACACTCCCCTCTCACATATATCACTTAATTTCATCCCTCCATCTCATCCTTGGTCCCCACTCCCTCCTCTTCCCCCCTCCTCGATCTCACTTACATACACTCTTCTCATCAGTTTCACTTTCAATCCTCTCCACAAGGCCAAACCATTTCAAGGTACTTCTCTCAAACATTATCAGTCACATCCACATCAAAAACAAAATGCTACTTTACATCACCATTTGTCTGACTCTCTCCATGTAACTTCACAACTATCTATCTATCTATTGCCAGATGCCATAATCCAGTAAGAGGTGGCCACAAACAAATCACCTCCATGTCGCCCTGTCCCTCGCCATCTCATTGCCCTGCTCTCAGCTCACACCCCCCTCTCTCATATACCTCTCCACTCCATCCCTCCCTCTCCCCCCCTCCACCTAACTCACATACACTCTCCTTGTCGGTCTCTCACTCTCCATCCTCTCCGCATGGCCAAACCACCTCAATGTGTTTCTCCTAACGTGCCCCATCACATCCACATCCACATCACAACGCTCCTTCACTTCCTCATTTGTCAGGTTGTCTCTCCACGTGACTCCACATGCACCTCTCAAATAACTCATTTCCACTGCTCTCACTCGACTTCTGTCCCTCCAACAAGGTCCAAGCTTCATTTCCATACATTAGAGTTGGTATCACAATACTGTCATGTAGTAGCTTTTTCACTTCCATGCTCAATTCCCTGTTTCTTATCACTGCTTTCAAGGAACCAGCAACCTTCTTCCCTGTTGTACACTTTCAAGCACTTCACCCTCTAAACTTCCATCTTTGCTCATCACACTACCCAAGGACTTAAATGCCCTCAAATTTTATATTTCCTTTTCATCCAACCTCACTGTACATTCACTGCCCTCACTTCTCTCGAAGACCATCACTTTACTCTTCCCTACATTCACCTTTAGATTCTGTTTCTTACACACTCTCCCAAACTCATCCACCAAGCCTTGCAGCTCACCTTTGTCTTCAACTAACAACAGTATCATCTGCAAACAACAATATTGGTAGTTTCCAAACACTGCCCTTTCTCACCAGGGCCACTCCAACATCCACTGCCCTACCTTCTATCTCTTTTATAACCCCATCCATATACAAATTGAACAACCATGGAGACATGACACATCCATGTTTCAATCCAACTTTCAAAGAGAAAAATTCACTCAGTTCACTATCCAAACACACTGCAGCCTTAGCACCCTCATACATACTCTTCACAGCCTTCAACAACTTCCCATCTTCAGCGAAATTACCAATATGCCGGGAATCGAACCCGGGACTCTCAGGTGAGAGCCAGGCAGCATACCACTACACCACGACCAGGTAAAAGTTAACTCACGTTGTCACAATCTTGTAACCAACGTCCCTCCGCCCCCACTGTGGGCATCAAGAGGATGAGTTAACCCCCTGGCACTCGGGCAAGTAGATGCTTTCAATCTATCCCAAACACTTACGGCAAGTCAGAATGAAGAGAGAACCTGTATTTTTTTTTTCACAGGAAAAATCATCAGAGAAATTACCAATATGCCGGGAATCGAACCCGGGACTCTCAGGTGAGAGCCAGGCAGCATACCACTACACCACGACCAGGTAAAAGTTAACTCACGTTGTCACAATCTTGTAACCAACGTCCCTCCGCCCCCACTGTGGGCATCAAGAGGATGAGTTAACCCCCTGGCACTCGGGCAAGTAGATGCTTTCAATCTATCCCAAACACTTACGGCAAGTCAGAATGAAGAGAGAACCTGTATTTTTTTTTTCACAGGAAAAATCATCAGAGAAATTACCAATATGCCGGGAATCGAACCCGGGACTCTCAGGTGAGAGCCAGGCAGCAGGTTCTCTCTTCATTCTGACTTGCCGTAAGTGTTTGGGATAGATTAAAAGCATCTACTTGCCCGAGTGCCAGGGGGTTAACTCATCCTCTTGATGCCCACAGTGGGGGCGGAGGGACGTTGGTTACAAGATTGTGACAACGTGAGTTAACTTTTACCTGGTTGTGGTGTAGTGGTATGCTGCCTGGCTCTCACCTGAGAGTCCCGGGTTCGATTCCCGGCATATTGGTAATTTCTCTGATGATTTTTCCTGTGAAAAAAAAATACAGGTTCTCTCTTCATTCTGACTTGCCGTAAGTGTTTGGGATAGATTAAAAGCATCTACTTGCCCGAGTGCCAAGGGGTTAACTCATCCTCTTGATGCCCACAGTGGGGGCGGAGGGACGTTGGTTACAAGATTGTGACAACGTGAGTTAACTTTTACCTGGTCGTGGTGTAGTGGTATGCTGCCTGGCTCTCACCTGAGAGTCCCGGGTTCGATTCCCGGCATATTGGTAATTTCTCTGATGATTTTTCCTGTGAAAAAAAATACAGGTTCTCTCTTCATTCTGACTTGCCGTAAGTGTTTGGGATAGATTAAAAGCATCTACTTGCCCGAGTGCCAGGGGGTTAACTCATCCTCTTGATGCCCACAGTGGGGGGGGAGGGACGTTGGTTACAAGATTGTGACAACGTGAGTTAACTTTTACCTGGTCGTGGTGTAGTGGTATGCTGCCTGGCTCTCACCTGAGAGTCCCGGGTTCGATTCCCGGCATATTGGTAAATTCTCTGATGATTTTTCCTGTGAAAAAAAAATACAGGTTCTCTCTTCAACTTCCCATCTACTTCATATATTCTTAACACTTTTCGTAATCCTTGTCTACCCACCCTGTCATGTGCTTGCTCCAAATCCATGAAGGCTGCATATAACTACTTTCCCTGCTGTAGAAACTTTTCCACTAAAGATCTAAGAATGCATATTTTATCTGATCTACACAACCTCTTCCCTTCCTGAAACCTCCCTGTTATTCTCCAACTACTTCCTCTGTATTTCCCTAACTCTGTCAATACATATCCTACCATGTACTTTTCCTATTACTCTAAGAAGGCAAATGCCCCTATGATTACCACACATTTTTCTTTCCCCTTTTCCTTTGTATAGGGGAATAATTATACCGACTTCCAATCCTCCAGGACTCTACCTTCCTCCCAGGCCAACCTGCACATCTTCCACATCCATTCTATTACTATTTCTCCCCCATGCTTCAGCATTTCACCACACACTCCATCAATTCCTGGGGCTTTCCCCATTTTAACTTTCTTCATTGCTTCCACAACTTCCATTCTACTGATTTCTTCCTCTCTTCTCACATCCCTCCATCTCCCAGCTACTCCCCAGCCACTTGTACTTGTATTACTTTCATTCTCTATGTTCAACAATTCCTTAAAGTGTTCTCTCCATCTACTCACTTTTTCTCCCTTCTCCAATAGTAATCTACCATTTTCATCTTTCACTCCCCAACTAACTTCTTTGGCACCCTGTTTAATTCTCTTTACATGGACATATATATATATATATATATATATATATATATATATATATATATATATATCTATATATATATATAAATAAAATATATATATATATATATATATATATATATATATACACATATGAATGTCTGTATGTGCGTTTATGTAATGATACATACGCAGTAAAACCTTGATATAACGAACTTATATAGACCGAAATTCGCTTTTATCAGAACTGAGGAGCTACTGGACTATATTCTTATTCAGTAAAACCTCGATATAACGGACTTCAACATAACAGAATTCGCTGTTAACGGGCTCAAGGAGCTAAGAGGACTAAATTCTTATGCATCAGGAAAAGTCCAATAAAGCCAGAAGCAGTCTGTCTCTTGGAATAAACGAATAAACAAACAAACGGAGGAGATACCATAACATCGGTCCCTCCTCTCTCTCTCTCTTCCTATATTCCTTCCCTTCCTCCCTGTCTCTCTCCAGTGAGAGAGAGAGAGAGAGAGAGAGAATAAATACGGGAATGTCAAGTGGCATCCCCTTGACATAAACAAATGAGGGAGATAGGCATAACCTTGGTCCCTCCTCTCTCTCTCTCCTTCTATCCCCTTCGTCTCTCCGGGAGAGGTGAAAGTGAATGTAAAAGTGAAGGTTAGTGAAGGAATTGTGAAAGTGAAAGTGAAGGCAGTGTGAGTGAAAGTGAAAGCAAAAGTGAAGGTGAAAGTGAAGTCAAAAGTAATAGAATATGAAAGTGAAGGTGAAAGTGAGGGTGAAAGTGAGGGTAAATGTGAAGGTGAAGGTGAAAGTGAGGGTAAAAGTGAAGGTGAAGGTGAAAGTGAGGGTAAAAGTGAAGGTGAAAGTAAAAGTGAATGTGAAAGTGCAAGTGAAAGTGAAGTCAAGTGAATGTGAAAGTGAAGAAGGAAGGTGAAAGTGAATGAAAATAAAGATGAAAGTGAGGGTGAAAGTGAAGGTGAAAGAGGTGAAGGTAAAAAAGTGAGGGTGAAGGTAAAAAAGTGAAGGTGAAGGTGAAAATGAATGTATGAGTGAAGATGAAGGTGGATGTGAAGGTGAAAGTAAAGGACAAGGAAAATGAAGGTGAAAGTGAAGGTGAAAATGAATAAGTGAAGATGAAGGTGAAAATGAATGTATAAGTGAAGGTGAAAGAAAAATTAAAAAGGTGAAAGTGAATGTGAATGTGAAGATGAAGGTGAAAGAAAAAATGAAGGTGAATGTGACAGTAAATGTAGGGAGGGCTAAAGTGAAGGTAAGTGAAAGTAATTGTAAAGGTAAATGTGAAAGTGAGAAAGTAAGGTTGCAAATGAAGGTGAACTGGAAATTCAAAATGAATGAAAGTGAGTGTGAAAGTGAGCATGGAAATGAATATGAATATCAGAGTTAACTGAAAGTGAAGGTAAAAATGAACAGGAAGGTGAAGATGAAGGTGATAACAAAGACAAAAATATGTGAAACAAAATGGAAGTGCCCAGTGTGGAGAGAGAGAGAGAGAGAGAGAGAGAGAGAGAGAGAGAGAGAGAATAAACACATGAATTACAAGCCAGTCGCTGTGCATAACAAATGGAGGAGGAAGTCTAGGGGGGAGTCCAGATGTCACTTTTATCGGACTTTTGCATTTTTCGAACTGGCTTGGGCCCCAATTAGTCCGATATAGTAAAGTTTTACTATACATGAGAAAAAGTCCGATAAAGCCAGAGGCAGCCCGGATTGCCTGACTGCTTCAGGTATTTTTACCACAATAAGGTAAATGAAAAACATGTTTATCACTGTACAATACAGTATTATTATAAATATATTACACCATTTGATTATTGTAGTGAATGTATAAGACGGCACAGAACTGCAATGGCAGTGCAAAAGGTTTAATATACGTTGGACTAATACCTGATACATCGGAAAGAGTCCGAATAGCAGGGGAAGTTTGGATGTTGCTTTTATCGGAATGGCTTGGTCCCTAATTAGTTCGTTATAGTGAGGTTTTACTGTGTGTGTGTGTATATATATATTTATATATATATATATATATATATATATATATATATATATATATATACATTCATCCATCCATCCATCATCTAATCCTACGTTGCCCCATGAGGAGCATAGGAGCCCAGGGTTAGGGAAGTTGGTCCTGGCATTTAAGATGAGAGTGACCAGCCTCACCCATCCCTGAGTGGCATTACATGAGCAATAAACCCCTACCACCCCTTGGATATAAACCTTCACCAGCTCAATCCGACTGGAGCACCTTTATTACCCACTAAACCACCAGAAGCCAAAATTTGGTTATATAGTTACCACCCAGCATAGTAAATGGTTTCCTGGTGTACAGGAAACCATTTGGCTTGTCACTCAGTGTAGAGTCACCCACAGGCAGAAGGAAGAGGAAAGAATGAAGGAAAGAAAGACACAAGAGGAAGAGTAAAGTCACCCACAGGCAGAAGAAAGAGGAAAGAATGAAGGAAAGAAAGACAGAGGAGGATGGATGGAAAGAAGGTTGGAGGAGAGGAAAGGGTAGACACCCGAGAGCAGCATTACATCAAGTGAGTGGATGGTGAGCGCCCCCACCTACCACATATATATGTATACAGTAAGTATATATATATATATATATAAAGTAATCCCTCTAATATCCAGACGCCCACCATCTGGACTTCCCCACTAACCAGACATAATCGTCCCAGGATCCAGTATTCAAAAAAAAAAAAAAAAAAAAAAAAAAAAAAAAAACGTAATTTGAACTTGGCGCACGGGACAGCTTTGTAGTGGCGCGTCATTTCTCCGACGTCCGCTAGAGCGCCCCTGCATCCTCCCCACTTTCCGCCTGTCTCTCGTCGCAAGTGAATGCTCGTCGTCATGGCTGCCACATGCTCGCTTTTGTGGTGGGTACTTACCTGCTGCAGGCACTCCTGCTGCTCTCGTGCCTCTCCGCGTGTGTGATGATGGCCCCGCCGCCTGAGAAGAGGAAGAGAGTGGTACTGACTCTGGAGAACAAGCGGGAGATATTGGAGAAAGTAGATGTGGGATGGTCTTCACGCATCCTCTGCGAGTTTAACATGGCCCGATCTACTTTGTTTGATATTATGAGATCCCAAGACAAACTCATGAAGTACACGGCTGACTTCTCGTCGAGAAGCAAACGCAAAGTGGAAAGGAAGGTGATGTTTACTCCCAAGTTTGCTGAAGTCGACCACTCCACGTTGATTTGGTATCGACAGCAATGTGCTGCTTGTGTGATGGTACGTGGTACGGAGCTGAAGGCTGCTGCTGAGAAGTTCGCCAGGCTTCACGACGCCCTAGGCTTCAAGGCAAACGAGGGTTGGCTCTTCGTGCTTAAGTTACGGCATGGCCTTACCAACCGTAAGGCTCATGGCGAAGCTTTGGACGCTAATGAGGATGGAGTAGAGGAGTTTCGGCACAAGGTGAAGGGCTTGATCGACAGGGAGGGCCTCACTCTCAGTGAAGTCTACAATGCTGACAAAACTGGTTTATTCTATCGCTCTTTGCCAACAAACACTCTAACCGAGGAGACGGAGAAGTGTGTACCTGGCAGCAAACTCTCCAAGCAACGGATATCTGCTTTGTGTTGTGCCAATGCTAATGGCATGCACCGGCTTAAGCCCGTTATTGTTGGCCGTGCAAAGCAGCCTCGGTGTCTTCGTAGGGTGATGGATGTCCTTCCTGTCATCTGGTACCATTCTTTGAAGGCATGGATCACAGCCCAGATCCTCAAAGACTGGTTCCACCGCCATTTCGTCAAGGAGGTCATACATTACCAGACGGAGAAACTGGGAATCCCACACGACCAGGTAAAGGCCCTCCTTCTCCTCGACAATGCACCTGCCCACCCATGCGACAAGGACTTGGTGGCTGAGAATGGCCACATTAGGTGCATGTTTCTCCCACCTATTACTACTGCTCTCATCCAACCAATGGACCAAGGAGTGATCGTGGCAACAAAGCGCCTATACTGACGGAAGTTCCTGGACGAGGTGATGGTTGTTCTCGAGGACGAAGACGAGCGCAGGGAGGGACGGGACACACAAGGCCAGCGGACTTCGGAAAACCTTTGCCGCTACAACATCAAGTTTGCAATCTACAACTGAGCCAGTGCATGGAAGGAAATCCCTGTCAAGACTTTAGAAAATGGTTAGTCTCGTCTGCTTCTCGGAACAGATTTTGAGTACGTTTTCCTGGGTTTCGACGTGGATGACTTCCATGCATGTCTACGTACGCACGGCGATGCTGTTGATGTGGATGAAGTGCATGAGTGGTTGGATGACGACGAGGGTGATCCTGGGTATCAGACCCTGTTTGATATCGAGATCGTATCTTCAGTTGCAGGTGTTAGTACCCAGCTTGAAGATTCCGACAAGGACGGCGACGATGATGCGGACTCCTCTCAGCATGACACAACTCCAGCCATCCCCAAGCTGAGCATACTCCGGGAATACCTAGAGTTCGTTCTGGACTACCTGGAACACCCAGACTGCGACAGGAAGATGGGGCCCTTGGAACTTGTGGAGGAAGTGCATGCTTTCAGGCAGCGCATCATAAATCGTCAGAATCATCGTTCCTTGCGTCAATCAACCACTGACAGCTCTTTCAGGCCAGTGACCCCCGGTGTGCCCAGCCCTGGCTCCACTCCGTTGCCTCCCCAAGACAGGCCCTCATGCTCCAAGCCACAGCCCAGCACATCAGCCACGGTGGAGTCATCGCTCGACGTGAGTTTGCATCTGTCTTCAGAGTCGTCTGCAGGGGGTACGCCATCACCATGACCCAGCGACGCACCCCTAGGTCACCTCCCTGTGCTACTCTCAGACTCTGACAGTGATTAGATGCCAAGAACTTCTCCACTAGACCACATGGGAATTTACAGTGTTGTGCAGTGAAAAAACAGTATTGTGTTAAGGATTTACAGTTGTAAGTGAAAAGACAAAAATTTAATGGACTGTAACTGTAACATAAATTAACTTGAGTGTCTTTGGTTTAGAAAATGGTTTTAAGAGTGGAAAGACCTAAAGTGCAGAGTGCAACACTTGTTTCATTAAGGTACAATGGAGTGCAAGTAAGACAAGAGTGCGCACTGTGAAGAGAATGGACTTCTGAGTGCAAATGACTAAGTTCAGTGCAAGACTTCATGAACAGTGTACTGCGAGTGATTCAGGAAATCCTTCTTACTGTCAGTGTCTGAGAGGAGGTGGTTATTCATCAAGATGGCCATGGACTTGCTGTAAGTAGGCAGAATGTTTCATACTGTACTGTACTGTATTTTCCATACTATACTTACCTCAAACACCTCATTTCACTCTTTTATGTCCCTTATTGGTGTGAATATGCTGTGTCTTAGGTGCTATGCATGTGCAGTAGGGAGGTGTTTTTCTGAGTTAGGCTAGGTTAGGGTCCATAACTACCAGTCCAGGAGCCAGGGACTTGTAAGTACCCAGAATGTTTAATATTGTACGAACCTACCTCAAAAACCTCATTTTATGCTTCTTTTGCATTTATTTCAGTCTTCTATGTCCCTTATTGATGTGATTTGGGTCTTAAATAGGTGCTATGCATGTCCAGAGGGAGTTATATAGGTGTTTTTCTGAGTTAGGGTCCATAAGTACAAGTCCAGAAGGGTGGGGCCCAATATCCAGACAGGACCACTATAAGGACATGCCTATGGCTCTATTACGTCGGATATTGGAGGGATTACTGTATATATTTAAATATACAGTCGTCGCCTATGGTGTGAACTTCTATGCCATGGTTCTCTATGCCATGGCAAGGTGCCAGGCCCAAAAGAAAAAGAACCACATGCATAAACTACCTATGGTGTGGGTGCGGCAAGGTTTGAAACACACGGGCAAATTCCCCTGGCGGCGCACTCCCATGTTTGTAAACAAAGATGATGACCATTTCAGCTCCATACTACAAGTGCTTCAACTGTGGACTTTTTTCTCTCTTATGAGGAAGTTAAACTTCACCAAATTCATTGTGTTAAGTAATGAAACATTAAAGATTCTTTGGGTATTGTGACTAGTTTATAGGTTTGTTCGTATAACCGCTATGAACGGGTTAGTGATGAAGCAACTATTTCTGAGCTAAGACGAAGTATAATGCCTCCCATCATCATCAACACGTATATAAAAATGATTATAAATGTGTTAAATGTGAGTTTTGTTGACACGAGCATACAAACTTTATCAAATAATCTTATTCAATCAGGCAGCCTCCGCCATCTTTAATGCTTTGGTCAGTCAGCTAATCTGTGTCTATTTGAGCTTTTTTTTGCTCAATCTGCAGCGTCTGGTATTGCCCAAGTAGACACAAGGCCACAAGGCTGATCACCCTCAATTTTTTTGTGCCAATTGTTACATGTAATACATGCATTGACTGATTGCTTGATTGTGTGCGTGTGTAAAGTGGGGAAAAATGGGGAAAAGTGGAGTGAAAAGGGGAACTTTGGGCGAATGTCCAGAACTAAATTCCATTTTTCCCACAGGTTTAGTTATCTGTATGGCACGGGCGCGGTCCAGAACCAATTAGCCGCACTTTAGGCGACTTGACTGTGCATATATAATATATATATATATATATACATAAAATGAACAAAATCAATACCCTGTCAATTCTCAACCTCATTAACTTTCATGCCATGCTTTATCACACTCTCACTTAACCATATCCATCCACCTCCTTCTGGGCGTATCATGCCTCCTTCCACCTTCAAACTCACCTGTAAGAAACTGACGGTCATGAGAATAAGAGAGTATGAAGAGATGCCTCCAGTGAAAACTTCATTAAGGTCACGCTGGAGGAGGAACTGCTTGAGCACCATCACCAGTTTGGGCAGGACTGGGAAGCGGGCCTTGAACTCCTTGATTAACCGTGCAGAGTTAACACCACTGCTCATATTGAATGAGATGTCAACCTTCACATCAGTCTCGCTGTCTGTCAGCTTCACAATTGGGACCTGGTATCATCACCGAAAACTGGGTTAGTCCTGCTGCCTTCATTCACAATACCCTATGTAATTTTAGGTACAATACTGAAGCAGAATGATAACAAAGAATAATAAAAAAATGCTCCCTAATAATCCCTTCAAGGTGTAGGGGCCAGAGGTTTAACTTCCATAGTCCACAACATTAAATGACAGGAGACCCTACATCACTGACAGCAATGCATTACATGATCAAAATGCCTCCCTGAAGTCAACTCTGGAATTCAAACCCCCGATATATAAGATGAAGTCATTGCTTCAAATGGTGCATTCCACCATTAAACCACCAAGTGCCTATAACAACATGATCTAAGTACTGTAATGAAAATAATCACTATATAACTTGAAAATGGGCAGAAGGGATACTTTGTGTAACAGTATGGTAGTGCAAATCTAATCCTTAAAAATGTGGTATTTAAGGATTAAGTCATACATTTCATACAGCAGTACAAGTCACTGGTTGGCTTTGGATAAGGTCTACCCTACTGCCTAAAGCATGTTATTATTTTGTGGAAATAACAATAATGCAAGTAAATGCTGACTGATTTGGATACTTCAAGCTGCTCCTGGGTAAACATCGTTGGAAAGGGATAGTCTAAAGCACACTGTAATAATGTGGTGAAACTTCACAACCATGGAAGAACTGTGCAAATTTCAGAGCTGTCACCACAATTGCACTGAACCCATGTGCTTGTCACAGTCGTGAAAAAATTACAAATGACTGTTGAGAGCTGAGAAATTCTGTGGTCTTTATTTAAGTACCAACTCACTGTCTGTCAGCTTTCTACTGGCTGAAGCAGTTTTAGTTGGTGCAGCATAATGTATGACAGTAACATAATATTAACACTATATATTTACACTATATAATGAGTCTACTAACAACAGGAAAGACATTAAAAAACACAATACATCTAGAATTGACATGCATGCAGTACTGCCTACATATTTAGCGAAAGATGAGTGGCCAAGCATGCCTAATACTGACGTGTCCAAACCTATTAAACGAGCCAATGTGCTGCCAATATTTGCATTTTGGCAATTCCAAACTGTTCGACAAGGTCTGTCCAAAACAAAACAAAACTTTTTAAATAGCAAGCTAACGAGCCGGCGTAGCATGTTTGCAAAGTGAACACTGTGTCGTAGCGACTTTGAGCTTTAGTCTAACACTAGTTGCATCACACCATGTCACATAGTCATCGAGATACACGAACTTGAAAAAAACGTGTTTAGAGCACTTCATGATTTCTTGCAAACTGAACAATAACGGATCTTGAAGAGCAATGAATTGGCATGAAATTCTGTTTCAAATTAGGAAAAACTTTTACAAAGACTTTAGATGCTGCAACAAGCTTATGGGGAAGATTGTTTGAGCTGTACACACTGTCACAAGTGGAACTGTCAGCGAAGTTTCCAAAGAAGTAGGAATTTGTAAGAGTTCATGTCACAGGATTTCAGCGAGCAAACTGAAAATGCATCATGTTGCCACAAAAATCTGTGCTGGATCTGCTGACAGATAGGCAAAAAGAGAACCATGTCACAGTCAATCATTAGCTGTTTGTTTGAATGCTGATGTAAACTTTTCTGAAAAATGTCATAACAGGTGATGAAATGTGGGTGAACAGCTACAATGCTGAAACAAAAAGGCAGTTGTCACAGTGGGTTAGAACAACAGCACCGCGACTAAAAATGGCATGTCAGAGATGCTAATATGCAAAAGTGATGTTGATTGTCTGTTTTGACTGGAAGGGCGTCATTCATTGTAAGTTTGTTCCATGTGGTCAGACAGTCAATTAGGAGTTTTACTTGAACGTTTTGATGCGTCTGAGGGAGGTAGTGCGAAGGAAGAGGCCTGAGGTGTGGACAAACAACACCTGGGTGCTGCAGCATTACAATGCTCCTTATCCGTGACTTTTTGGTGAAGCACGAGACAACTGCTGTCGCCCAGCTGTCCTGTTCTCTGCATTTGGCCCCTGTGGGCTTTTTCTTGTTCCCAAAGTTGAACTCCACCCTGAAAAGTCTCTGATTTCTGATGATAGAAGAGACAGAAAAAAATTCGCCATGTGCACTAAACACGCATTCGCTCAAGCGCATGTACCTTGATGATTATGTGACATGGCGTGATGCAACTAGCGTTAGAGTTAAACTCAAAGTCACCAATACTCAGCGCTCCCATCGTGATCACGCTATGATGGCTAGTTGGTGAGCTATATTTTTAAGTCCAATTTCTTTTGGGGCAGATCTTGTACATTCATGTCAATAAATGCATTCGGGATTGTATGGGGTGAAGATGAAACTGAAAGTGGTTACATTTTTCACTTGATCTCTCTGAAATTTTATCCATTTATTATGCTACTGAATTTTTTGGGGGTGTTCATTTTTTTTTTTTTTTTTTAAATAAACATCTGTAGGCAACCATTCCATAAGAACCCATTAGAATAAAACAATGTTTAAGGTATGGGAAAAAAAAAAAAAAGAAAAAAAAAGCCTCAACTGGCCTCAAACCTGCCAGAACAGGAAGTGTCTCTACAATTTACCGGCAAACTACAAGTGTTAACAGGACAGCTAAAAATTTTATTCTGACATCTTTTGCTCCAACTCTCCCTGATGATTAAAGAACTAGATATCCCAGGTTTCACCTTTCTGCTCTGAATTTTGAGCTATTGTGGCCAATATTTGTAGTAGGAACAGTTTCAACAACTTTAGAAAGGTCAAAGCCTGAAGTGTGTGTTGTGTGTGTATGATTTGAAACCCTTCATCTCTCTGACACTTTGTCATGGAATTTTCATTCCTGCAGAATACACTGGAAAAGCATGCCTGTGCCTAAAAGGTTAACAGTTAAAATACACACACACACACATTCTAGGCAATGCATTCTAGCTTCTATCACAAATATGACTCCAAAATGACATCCTAAGGTTAAAAAAAAAGTGAACAGGCCTTGGAACCCAATCCTTATACGTAAACTTTTATCTAAAAATTTTGCAATACTGTAATTTGCAGAAAGTGCTTGTGCATCTGTCATTATGTTAAATTCCTATGGATGGCAAGAGAATTGCATGTGTTTATTACAGCTTCAAATTGACATGAAAAATTTTCTTCAGATAAGGTGTATGTGGATGGTACAGACACTGCCTCCCACTGATAAAGTGAATTAAAGATGAATTTAACATGGTTTTAGTAAACCCACAATATATGTAACGTTAATCATAAAACCCCTGTATGGAAAAAGGATAAATTCACAATGCAAGTCAAGTGTTTACTGTGAGCTAAAAATCAGCCATCAGTATTAGGTTACAGTAACTCCAAATTCACACAAAACCTGCATAAAAACATTACTAATTTATGAATATCCTTAGCAAATGAATATGTTAATAAATAGCATAAACTCTCAAATCTGAAATGTTTGGTTCCACTGGCTTTATGGAAAATTAAAGATTCTGGAAAGTAGAATCATAATAACTATGAGCAAATCATGTGAAAAACAATTACTGTACGGTAACATGAACAGAAAATACCATGAAGCATACCTTGTACCGGTAACATTTTATGTTATTACACCTATTCACAAATAATTCTTATCTTCACATATGCACTTACTCTGAGGATAGTTGATGTCAACACCCTCTACTGCATGAAATTATTTTTTGGAAACTTGAGGCATTTGGAAATTAGATATTCAAATTGAGAGGTTGTACTGCACTGTAAACAGAAATTGGCTGGTAAGCTCAGTCTGCAACAGTGATGGTAATATTATGGCAATAAGACTTACAATTAATACGTATGTTTTGTACCTTTATTTATCTCCAATGCAAACTACGAACAGAATTAAATCAGTGCTGCTGTTTCTGAAAATTTATGCTCCTCTACATCTCCAACAATGCAAAGTCTATAAACCCTTTAAGCCCCTCCCTAAGTACTGTAGCATTCTGCTTCTAATCACATAGTTTGGTGTAACTTACAGAGGCTCGGTCGAGGACTTTGAGTGATGATGGCTGGGCAATATTGTTCTGCAACAGAGCCTTCTCCAGTGTGCGAAGTGGCAGCGCCTCCCACTTTCCAATCACTACCAAATCAATGTCACTAGATTCCACAGCACACAACCAGGCAACCATGAGGACAAGGGTATAAAAATTAGTTACTAAAAATGAGAAATGGGAGTAAGATTTGAGAGGCCTAATAATTACAAACATATCAACATAACATTTGCAATTTTTAAGTACCCAAATCATGTTCCCCTCCTCAATTTTATCACTTCAAGACATCCTAACAATCAGCTTATTTCTTACTCAGACCATAATACATACACATGGGTGTGAGGTATCTTCAGCAGTGGAGGTCCTTGTTGACTTGTGGGGGAAAAAATGCCTAATCAGTGGCAAAAAGGAGGCCAGCTTATTGTGATTATGTGAACTGAATGTGAGAGTCGTAGTCCCATCTGACACTGGTGACAAAGCTGGTGGATTTGATTAAATCAGAACACAAGACACGGTGGGGGTTTAAATTTTTTTTTCAGCTGCATAATGGTAGGATTTTTCGCTGTTTACATCCAGCGAAGGTGAATTTACGGGATTCTTCAACGAAGACTGGAGTAACGCAAGTATTAAACTGAACCAAGAAGAGTAGCATGTGTGAAGAAAATGGCTGAATGCCTAGGAATTAAAAAAGGTATAGTCAGTACAGAGCTGAAGGAACTGACCTTAGTATTGAAAAACGAGTGAGACAGAGTCTGCTTATGCACTGCTGAACGAGAGAGAGAGAGAAGTAATGGAATTAAAAGTAAGTAATGAATCAGCCTCAAATGAAATAAAACAGCTCAAGCGAGAAAATAAGAGGCTGGAGGAAGAAAGGGATAGGATGAAAAGTGAACCTGACGAGTATGAATCATAAACAAGGATGCAAGATGAACACATTAAAGAGATCAAGGAAGAGCACAAGTGATGGAAGATGGAAGTGAAAATAAATTTAAAGATTATAGAACAACCAAGAAAAGAAAACCAGGAAAAGGTGGAGAAAAAAGGGGTTAGGGTACTAAACAGCAGAGAATCTCTAGTCAGAGATGCAGCAGACAAGAAAAAATGCGTGACAATCTGAGGTTTGAAAGAAAAACCTATGTCAGTATGATCAGAAAATGCAAGAGAAGAACTGAGAAGGGCTAAAGAGATGGTGTCAATAGTTGTGGAGCGTAACATCGAAGCTCAAGAAGAGACTGAAGAAGCGTTTAGGCCGGGAAGATACGAGGAGAGAGGGGCAGGACCACTAAAAGTTAAATTTCAATCTCAGGTCACAGTAAAAGAAATAAATCATCAACAAGACATGAAAACTAGCAGGCAAGGAGGGGCTCAAGAATGTTTGGATAAGAAGAGATGCAAATGAGGAAGGATGATCTAAAATAATGGAACTTGTAAAGGACATATAGGAAAAAAATGACCAGAGAACAGAGGAAGAGAAATCAGAGTTCTACTGGAGAGTTGTGGATCAGAAACAGGATGTGGTACTGGGGAAAAAAAAAAAAAAAAAGATTGAAAATGGCATATACTAATGTAGATGCTTAATCTTGGCAAGGTTAGAAATGAACAATTTCTTGAGGGTAAATGATATTATGTGCTTTGTAGAGACCAAGCTAAGAGGAGATATTGAAATCCAAATGGGAGATGGGAAATACAAACTATGAAGATATAGAAAAGAAAAAAATGGGAGGAGTGACGATAGCAGTGGAACTAGGAGAAGATATGGCTGAAGTGATAAATATGAAACCAGAAGCCAGAGGGAAAGGGAAGAGAGACATCGCAGTACCATATGTCACCCCTAAGACAACGGCATGGATTAGGATGAATACCAGATGTTGTCAGACACAGTTATATGCCTACAGAAAGTGACTGAGAAAAGTAACTACATAATCCTGATTGGTGATTTTAACTGTAAAGAGGTGAAATGGGAGAAGTAGGACTCAGGAGGTAGCGAAGATTTGTGGAGCAGTATACTGTTAACTATTGCAATGTGTAATGTAATGACCCAGTGGGTCAAAGAAGAGACAAGATTTGGAGGTGATGACACACCAGCAAGACTAGATATACTATCTATCTATCTATTGCCAGATGCCATAAAACCCGTAAGGGGTAGCCATTTAACTTCGAGTTATTTGTTTTATGGGGAGGGGCACTAACCCTCCACCAACCCACTTGTTGACACGTAGGGACCACGTATGGTTTGGTTATATGGTTTACCACCCAGCGTTGTAAATGGTTTCTATGCTTACAGGAAACCATTTGGCTTGTCACTCAATGTAAAGCCACCTGCAAAGGAAAGAAAAGCAATAAGAATTAACAGGAAAGATGGAAGAAATAGGAAGAGAGGTTGGCAGGCAGAGAAAAAGAATGATAATGGCTGAGGAAGAAGTAGGCAGCCCACAATACCTGACGTAACTGTATCTCAAACATAGTTGTGTCCTATAGGATGAGGTGATCATGTAGTGACTGAGTACCAAATGATAGGGGGGACTGTGGAGCTAAGCGATTAACTATACAGGCATGGAAGATACAACTTTGAGAAAGCAAATTTTACAGGATTGAGGAAATTTTAAAAAAATGCAGATTGGAGAGATTTCAGAGAAACAAGAGAGATACAGAAGTGGGATATTTTTCTGCACTTCTATAATATGGGCGTGGAAAAATATGTGTCAAAAGTAAGTGGGAATGGGAACTGGAAAAAAGACTGGTTCAACAAAAGGTGCATGATAGAGAGAGAGAGAGAGAGAGAGAGAGAGAGGCAGCATGGAACAAATGGTGAAAGATTGGTACCAAGAGAACAAAGAAAGAATGTAAAAGATCTAGAAATGAAGATTGGTATACAGTAAACCCTTCATAAGTCGAATTATACGGGCCTCTAAGGTAGTTCGACTTACCATATTTTCCGACTAACTGGATATAATAATAATTAAAAAAAAAACTATATTACCCCCCAATAGTCACAAATTACACATGATTACTTGCATTCGGAGAGCAATAAACTATTCAGATATATATGGTAATAATTAGGTACAGTAAAATCTCAAATTTCGATGGACATATGTACCAAAAAACCGCATCTAAATTCAAAACATCGAAATTTAAACTGAACTTCTTATGGGAAAAATCAATTTGGGGCCAGGGCCTCCCAACTTCACTACGTAAAATCATGATTTTTTGCCCACACTCTCTGTAAACTTTATGAACTATAAATGTAGTTAAGTAACTGTAGTTCTGCACTGTATTTGCCATACTGTACTGTAGTGTAGAATACAGCAAAATTTGTTACAGTTTGTCAGTATCCTGTCACAGTTTTTATTACAGTCACTAAACTAAAGAAGCATTTATAAAGTAATAAAAATAAACAATAAAAACAATTCAGTGCATGTCATATGCTATGCTACGATAGGAGGTTGCATAGGTGGCGGGGAGCAAGAGTCAGTTAAGTACGTAAAGTTCTGCACTTATCTATTCACTTTACAATCAATTAAACTAAAATGTAACACTTGGAATATAATAAAACTAAAATGTGGCACTTAGAATATAAGAAATTAAAATGTAACCCTCTGAATAAACTGTAAGTCACACCTAGGTAAGAGTTTGACAACGGAAATTTTGCCTTCTGCAGGGTCGACTTATCAAGGTTTTACTGTACATGAATACACAGATGGGAAGAAAGAAACTCTGGAAGAGGCTTAAATTGCTCACGTAATGCCACTCAGGGATGAGTGATGCTGGTCACTCTTATCTTAATCCCTACAACGCTAGCAATGTAGATTCACATATCCATCTAAAATGCCAGTGATGGTGATCTATGTCCTGCAACACTGAAGTGTCCAGTGCCTTGATACATGCATCCTCAACAATTTTCATGCATTATAAATATATACTGTAGATGCTCGATTTAACAAACTAATTCAGCCAACCCCTACTCCGTTCTTGAATTTACCACAAAGTCGAGTTCTGTAACCAAGGTTCAATATAAAGGAAATTTTTCCAGTGTTTTGAGACTCTTTTCACTCAATCTCTGAAGCCAATGGTCAGGCTGAGTTCCTGACAATATGCATCCAAACCTAACAAATTATGCTAACTCTCAATGTAACACACAGCAGTCTGAACCCATAATTAATGCCCACACTTAAATGCATTACAGTATTGTGAACATGTTAACAGTGGCACATACAGTAATGACTTAATGAAAAATGCACACATAAAGAATAAGGTGAGGATAGTAGTGTACCAAATACAGTATTATAGTAGAGTATATAGGGATAGTAAAATATAGAAAGGCTTACCTCCAAGAGTATGAGTTCGCACTAGTTGCGCAATAATATGCTTGACACACGTAGCCATACTGGCCCCCCCCCCCCCAAACCTGTGTCAGGCCTGGTGGTAGTTTATTCACTGTCAGGGTCACCCTGTATCGGCACCAGAGGTGGTACTGGGGTGATAGAGGGGCTGGGGAGCATCAGGGATGGTGTTGGTGATGGTGTAGGTGTACCTTGGGCACAGGTTGCGGGCAGAGAGACATCAGATTCAGTTGAGGGAAGGCTAGAGGTGGATGGCAAGGAAATATCTGATGTGCAACTGTCCTTCCTTTCCTTAGGTTTATCTGGTAGTGGTGGCTTGACGAAGTCATCAATCTTGTCTGCTTTGGGGCATACATCTCCCTCTGGATCTTCCTAATTCTGGTCCTCATTTTCCTCATGTGAAGGTAAAAGACTTTAAGATCCCAATGACTGCTATCAATGGGGAAATCCAGCAGTGTGTCAATATTATCACTGGCTTGGGACAGTCTGACCTTGCTAGTTGACTTCTGGACTTCCTCCTGGTGCCTCCTCTGCAGTCACTTTCGCCACAATTTCCTCTTTGGACTGGACGTGGTTCCCAGGGTCACCGGCATCCATTTTCATTCATTTATGGATGTTCTCCACGCCTACTTCAGCCTCGCCTGCTTTGTGAAAGGCCTCCCCTGCACTCCTCTGTAGTGATGCCCTGTAAATGTGCTGCCTCCTCCTGTTGCTACTGCATGTGCTCCCTCTGGCCGAACATCGCATTTCACCCATGAATAAGTGTCCTGGTGGCCACAAGGTCCCATGTCTTCCTGATGTTCAGAACAGTGTCATGCATATTATACTTCTTCCATGCCTCAACACTGCACTGCCCTCTGGTGTCCTCTCCTTCCTCTGGCTCCATCTCAACCACCAGAATGTCGTCCAGCATCAGCCTCTTGTAATGTCGCTTGAAGATGTTGATGATCCCCTGGTCCATGGGCTGCAGGATGGATGATGTGCTGGCCGGAAGGAACATGGCCTGGACTTTCTCATCATGGGTGGTCAGCACTTCCTCTGAGCGATGGGCTGCGGCCTGGTCCAGCAGCAACAGAGCCCTAACCTCACCTGGAAGCACATTGTGCTCGTTTGTCTGGTACCTCTTGACTGAGGGCACAAAGCAGTAAAAAAACCAAGACTTAGTTATCCTGCCTCTGAACCAGGCCTTGGCATTGCACTCTTAGTCCACAAGCAAACTATTCATGATGGGCCTCACTGCACTTAGTTGCTTCGTATTGCTCACCACCACTGGCCTGTTAACGGAAAGTATCAGCATTTGCGCACAACGGCACAGACACCCATGATCTGCTCTGCCTGCACAGTAGACTGGCTTTTTTTGGCACATGTGGTGTTAGGCAGGGCTTTCCAAAAAAAGCACTGTTGCATCAGTACAGTACTCCCTCCAATATCCGACGTAATAGAGCCATTGGCAGGTCCGGATAGTGGTCCTGTCCGGATATTGGGCCCCAGCTTCTGCACTTGTACTTTTGGACCCTAACTCAGAAAAACACCTATACAACCCCCTCTGGACATGCATAGCACCTATTTAAGACCCAAATCACACCAATAAGGGACATAAAAGACTGAAATAAATGCAAAAGAAGCATAAAATGAGGTTTTTGAGGTAGGTTCATACAATATCAAACATTCTGGGTATTTACAAGTCCCTGGCTCCTGGACTGGTAGTTATGGACCCTAACCTAGCCTAACTCAGAAAAACACCTCCCTATTGCACATGCATAGCACCTAAGACACAGCATATTCACACCAATAAGGGACATAAAAGAGTGAAATGAGGTGTTTGAGGTAAGTATAGTATGGAAAATACAATACAGTACAGTATGAAACATTCTGCCTACTTACAGCAAGTCCATGTCCATCTCGATGAATAACCACCTCCTCTCAGACTCTGACAGTAAGAAGGATTTCCTGAATCACTTGCAGTACACTGCTCATGAAGTCTTGTACTGAACTTAGTCATTCACACTCAGAAGTCCATTCTCTTCACAGTGCGCACTCTTGTCTAACTTATGCTCCATTGTAACTTAATAAGTGTTGCACTCTGCACTTTAAGTCTTTCCACTCATATAACCATTTTCTAAACCAAAAATACACAAGTTTATTTACGTTAAATTTAGTCCAAAAATTGTTTGCCTTTTCACTCACAACTGTAAATCCTTAACACAATGCACCGATTTTTCACTGCACAACACTGTAAATTCCCGTGTGGTCTAGTGGAGTTCTTGGCGTCTAATCACTGTCAGAGTCTAAGAGTAGCACAGGGAGGTGACCTAACGGTGTGTTGCTGGGTCGTGGTGATGGCGTACCTACTGCAGACGACTCTGAAGACAGACGCAAACTCACGTCGAGTGATGACTTCACCGTGGCTGATGTGCTGGGCTGTGGCTTGGAGCATGAGGGCCTGTCTTGGGGAGGCAACGGAGTGGAGCCAGGGCTGAGCACAGAGGGGGTCACGGGCCTGAAAAAAATGTCAATGGTTGATTGATGCAAGGAACGACGATTCTGACGATTTATGATGCGCTGCCTGAAAGCATGCAATTCCTCCACAAGTTCCAAGGGCCCCATCTCCCTGTCACAGTCCGGGTGTTCCAGGTAGTCCAGAACGAACTCTAGGTGTTCCCGGAGTATGCTCAGCTTGGGGATGGCTGGAGTTGTGTCATGCTGAGAGGAGTCCGCATCATCGTTGCCGTCCTTGTCGGAATCATCAAGCTGGGTACTGACACCTTCAACTGAAGATGCGATCTTGATATCACACAGGGTCTGATACCCAGGATCGCCCTCGTCGTCATCCAACCACTCACGCACTTCGTCCACATCAACATCATCGCCGTGTGTACGTAGACGTGCATGGAAGTCATCCACGTCGAAACCTAGGATATCGTACTCCACATCCGTTCCGAGAAGCAGACGAGACCAACCATTATCTAAAGTCTTGACAGGGATTTTCTTCCATGCACTGGCCCAGTTGTAGATTGCAGACTTGATGTTGTAGCAGCGAAGGTTTTCCAAAGTCTGCTGGCCTTGCGTGTCCCGTCCCTCCCTGCACTCGTCCTCGTCCTCGAGACCAACCATCACCTCGTCCTGGAACTTCCGGCGGTATAGGCGCTTCGTTGCCACGATCACTCCTTGGTCCATTGGTTGGATGACAGCAGTCGTATTAGGTGGCAGAAACATGCACCTAATGCAGCCATTCTCAGCCACCAAGTCCTTGTCGCATGGGTGGGCATGTGCATTGTCGAGGAGAAGGAGGGCCTTTACCTGGTCGTGTGGGATTCCCAGTTTCTCCATCTGGTAATGTATGACCTCCTTGACGAAATGGCGGTGACACCAGTCTTTGAAGATCTGGGCTGTGAACCATGCCTTCAAAGAATGGTACCAGATGACAGGAAAGACATCCATCACCCCACGAAGACATCGAGGCTGCTTTGCGTGGCCAACAATAACGGGCTTAAGCTGGTGCATGCCGTTAGCACTGGCACAACACAAAGCAGATATCTGTTCCTTGGAGAGCTTGCGGCCAGGTACATGCTTCTCCGTCTCCTCAGCTAGAGTGTTCGTTGGCAAAGAGCGATAGAATAAACCAATTTCGTCAGCGTTGTAGACCTGACCGAGAGTGAGGCCCTCCCTGTCGATCAAACCCTTCACCTTGTGCCGAAACTAGTCAACTCCATCCTCGTTAGCGTCCAAAGCTTCGCCATGAGCCTTACGGTTGGTAAGGCCATGCCGTAACTTAAACACGAAGAGCCAACCCTCGGATGCCTTGAAGTCTAGGGTGTCGTGAAGCCTGGCGAACTTCTCAGCAGCAGCCTTCAGCTCTGTACCACGTACCATCACACCAGCAGCACATTGCTGTCAATACTAAATCAACGTGGAGTGGTCGACTTCAGCAAACTTGGGAGTAAACATCACCTTCCTCTCCACATTGTGTTTGCTTCTCGACGAGAAGTCAGCCGTGTACTGCATGAGTTTGTCTTGGGATCTCTTAATATCAAACAAAGTAGATCGGACCAGGTTAAACTCGCGGAGGATGCGTGAAGAAGACCACCCCGCACCTACTTTCTCCAATATCTCCCGCTTCTTCTCCAGAGTCAACACCACTCTCTTCCTCTTCTCAGGCGGCAGGGCCGTCATCACACACACGAAGGAGAGGCACGAGAGCAGCAGGTAAGGCACCACCACAAAAGTGAGCACGTGGGCAGCCATGACGACGAGCGTTCACTCGCAACGAGAGACAGGCGGAAAGTCGGGAGGATGCAGGGGCGCTCTAGCGGACATTGGAGGAATGACGTGCCACAACAAAGCTGTCCCGCGCCCCGCACGCCAAGTTCAAATTGGAGGCGAGAAAAAATCGGGTTTTTTTCCAAATTTTTTGCGGTTTTCGGACCATTTTGGGAATATTGGATCCCGTGACGATTATGATCGGTTAGTGGGGATGTTCGGATAGTGGGCGTTCGGATATTAGAGGGATTACTTATAAATTTCCCAGTCCTGAAGGCCTGCCTCTCTTTTAATCTTCTTTAGTTCCTCAATGAAAGACCGAGCGCTTTCAAAGTCAGCACTGCCCTTCTCACCAACAATTTTTCTGTGTATAATGTCATGTCGTCTACAAAATTTTGTTATCCACTCTTCAATAACCACGAGTTTCTCAGCAAACCTCAGTGCAGTACTCCTTATCTCAGGCCCATGCAAAGGCAAGCCCTGGGCTCTTTCCTGTTTGAACTAGCTGCACACTGCTTCGTCTAATTTTTCAAACTTCGTTTTTTTCAGTGACCATCTTTCCAACATTTTAGATATTTCACTAACACTAGTACCTGCCTCTAGCTGCAAATTTAATTTTTTTATTTTGTCCTTGAGTCTGCGTAGTTCATACACTTGGGTTTTCTTTACCCCATGCTCCTTCATCACCACCTCTGGGCTTACTCCATGCTCCATCTTCTCAATATTTTCCAATTTCTGGGCTAGAGAAAGCCTCACCCTCCCCTTCTTTTCCTGAACCTTAGGCATGGTTCATAAAAGCTTTGGTTCACTGAAAATAAATAAAATAAAAATAAAATTTAAAAAATAAGGCCGCAATACCAAGGCAAAGCTGCATACATGCAGTGTTATTGCTAACAGTACGGTGATCACATAAATACTGTGTGGGCCATGCAACGTCACCCACTCCCCGGTGATGTCTCTACCAAGGCAAGTTGGTGGGGAAGGCTTGCAACACCTCACCGCCGGCCAGGGAAGCGGGT
This sequence comes from Coenobita brevimanus, assembly GCF_032717465.1. Taxonomy (NCBI): domain Eukaryota; kingdom Metazoa; phylum Arthropoda; class Malacostraca; order Decapoda; family Coenobitidae; genus Coenobita; species Coenobita brevimanus. The sequence continues at coordinate 50,199,712 of NC_137024.1, read as the reverse complement.
CCATGGTGGGCTCGATGATGCACTCAATTTACAAAACTATTTCTGGTAATTCAAAGATTTTCGGAACCAGGTTTCCTTTACGGAATTATTCTCAATTTTACAGAAGCTTTCCTTTAATGGGGGAAAAACAAATGGAAAAAAATTCTTCCGCTATCTCGGTGTTCGTAAAATTGAGCATCTACTGTACCTGGTACAATGAGCCAGTGCCACACTCAGAAACACAGTCAGCTGGCTGGAGTCAATGACTGTGTGAAAGTCTACACACTTTACCTCAAAGATTTCAGTTGTCGAGTGGCACCAACCCAACTCGATTCCACAAACTTTCTAGAGTGGTGAGTACTTTTATTAGTGTCAGGGACCTTGTACTGATGTATTAAGTCCATTTAAAAAAAAAAAAAAAAAAAAAAAAAAAAGGGGGGGGGGGGGACTCACCCCCCCCCAGCACGGTGGTTAAGGTTCAGGACCAAACTGCATAGGTCCAGTCTCCTATGTTCCTCATGGGGCAACACAGGATTAGATGATGATGATGACGATGATGAAAATAACTGACAAATACAGTATAAGTTGGAACCTAAATTGTTTTACAGGTTTGTTAATGGCAAACTGAAACAAAAAGATGGAATCAATAATCTGATGGCAGAATGAAAAGTCTATAAAGATGCGGTAATGCAAGCAGAAGTATGTAAGGAACAGATGTTTCCAATCGGTTTTCACTACAGAAAGTGATTTTGTGAACGGGGAGGGAGTGACTAGAAATGTAGTGTTAAAAGATATAAAACTGGAAGTGCAGGAAATGTATACTGTATATTACTGGAAACTCAATAAGTAAGGAGGGTCCCAGGACCTGGCAGAATCTCAAATTGGATACTAAAGGAATGCAGAGAACAACTGGTGGATAAGATTCACAGTTAAATTGTGTGTTTTCTGGAAGAAGGGAAAGTGCCTAGGGAATGGAAGAGGACCAGCTTGGTACCAATTTACAATAATGGAATAAGGAATAACCCCTGAATTATAGACCAGTGTCCCTGTCCAGCATGGTCACAAAATTGTGCGAGAGAATCCTGAAATACAGATGGATAAAATACCTCGAGGATATGGACATGCTGGCAGGAAGTCAGTTTGGATTCACAACTGAGAGGTCGTGTGTCTCTAATTTGTTGGGCTTCTGCTCAAGGGTGATTGATGTGCTACACGAGGGAGATAGTTGGGTGGATTAGTGTTTTTAGATCTGGAAAAAAACTGACAAGGTACCCCATAAATGACTAACGTAGAAACTGGTGCACATTGGAGGACTGAGAGGGAACCTCTTGGAGTGGGTGAGACTTCATGACAGACAGACAGATGAGGACAGTAATAAAGGATAGAGTGTCAGGGGGGAATGGAAGTAACAAGCAGAGTCCCGCAGAGCTCGGTGCTGGCATCTGTAATGTTTCTGATTTACATAAACGATATGGTGGATAGAATGATGAGTTATGCAAGTCTGTTTGCAGATGATGCAAAGATCATGAGGAGAGTAGAAGTTGAAGAGGCTTGTAAAATGATGCAGGAAGATTTGGTTAAGATTCAAGATTGGAGCTGAATATGGGAAATGAAATTTAACACACAAAAAATGCAAAATACTGGAAATGGGAAAAAGTACCAAGAGGCCATCACTGAAGTATCTGATGAGTAATGAACCAATCACAAAAGCAAGAGAAGAGAAGGACCTGGATGTGTTGGTCCAGGATAATTTGTCACCCAAAAAGCACATTAACAAGATTGTTAGAGAGACATATAAGCTCTTGACAAACATAAGAGTGGCATTTAAATCCATGGACATGGAGATATGAAAAAAAATTTATTGTGGCTATGAGCCATCCCACATTGGAATATGCAGCAGTGGTTTGGTTCCCCCATGAAAAGAAAGATATAAACAAAATCGAGATATAACTAAGAACAGCAACCAAAATGGGTCCTAGCTTGACAGATCTATCATACAAGGAAAGACTACAAAAGCTGGGTCAGCCTTCCTTTCAAGAAAGAAGAGAGAGGGGCGACATGACTGCAGTGTTCACGGCTATGATGGGAGTAGACAAAATTGACGGAGATGATCTGTATGGGATGGGAGAGTAAGAAGGAGACATGAAAAGAAACTTAAAAAGCCAAGCTGCTTGAAGGATATCAAGAAATATACTGGTAGTTTCCTATATAGATGCACTGACCTGTGGAATAGCCAGGACAAAGAGATCATCCAGTCCAAAAACTTAAACAAGTTCAAAGCAAAGTTTGGCTTGTTAAGACACTGAGACAGGACCTCACAGGCGTAGCTCATTTCTTGTATATCACAACTAGGTAAATACACACACACACACACACACACACACACACACACACACACCGCTCGCTGGTGCAGTGGTAACGCTCTCGCTTGCCAACTGGTGGACGGGAGTTCGCGCCTCGCTCAGGTTGCGAAAAGTTTCACTGACGAAGTGGGTGGTTACTGTCCCCCTGGAGCAAGGGGACGGGTGTGTGCGTGTGTGAAGGTCACAGCCTTGCCCTTAGTTCGGACTATATGAGCTCTCAGCTCCCTTCCGGGAGGGTAAAAGCTGACGATCACGACCATCAAGTGATCCTGACCGACTCGGTGAATTACACACACACACACACACACACACACACTCAAACCTTGATTTAAGAGACCTCCATTTAAGGGACTCCATATTCTACCTGACAAACGGACATGACCATTCAAAAAGTCCACTGCTTGAAACATTAATACCGGTATGTTTCCTTATAGAGTACCGGTAAAATAATATTCATAATCATATAAACTAGTAAGATAAGTGAAACAATCAGTGCCTTTCATATAGGATTGTCTTTATATGTGGTAAAACAATAGACAAGTTGATTCCCAATTTAGTCCCTTAAACTGAGGTTTGAGTGTGTGTGTGTGTGTGTGTGTGTGTGTGTGTGTGTGTGTATATATATATATATATATATATATATATATGATGTATATATATATATATATATATACTGTATATATATATATATATATATGAGTGAGAAGCCAAATGGTTTCCTGTACACCAGGAAACCATTTACAGTGCTGGGTGGTAACAATATAATCAAATTTTGGCACCTGGTGCTTTACTGGGTAATTATTGCACTCCAATTGGATCGAGCCAGTGAACTATTGCACTCCAATCAGATTGAGCCAGTGAAGGTTTATATCAAGGGGTGGTTGGGGTTTACTGCTCATGTAATGCCACTCAGGGATGAGTGAGGCTGATCACTCTCATCTTAAATGTCAGGACCAACTGCCTAGCCTCGGGCTCCTACGCTCCTCATGGGGCATCGTAGAATTGGATGGATGGATGGATGGATGGATACCATATATGTGTGTATATATATATATATATATATATATATATATATATATATACATATATATATACATACAGTAAACCCTCATTATGCGATGCCTCTTTGTACGATATTTCTCTTATACAATGTCAAAATTTTAGTACCCTATGCCCACTATACAATGGGAACGATTTGCAACAACGATGGATCATCCACGGCTCAGTGAACAGCGAATGTGCAAACGCAAGAAAAACGTCCTCACACTGTCGGCATTAGACCACACACACTTGTCCATCGGTCCAGCCTCATTAGCTAGCCCTGCCCACATTGATGAGTGAGGGCTGTGAGTCCCTGTGACTATGAGGCCGAGTCGGGACAATTCGCCGTCAGGACGATTCCCCATCATTTATTTACGTATCAGTTTATTTAGCAAGTACGCTAGTTTTTTAATTATGTAAGTTATAAAAGTTTCCTGTAAGCCACGAAACCATTTACAGCGCTGGGTGGTAACCATATAACCAAACCATACGTGCTCCCTACGTGTCAACAAGTGGGTTGGTGGAAGGTTAGTGTCCCTCCTCGTAAAACAACTAACTCAAAGTCAAATGGCCACCCCTTACGGGTTTATGGCATCTGGCAGTAGATAGATAGATAAAAGTGATGGTGGTTTATTGTTTATATAGTAAATGTAAAATATGGCATCAAATCACGGGCATTAAATGAAAAATAATAATATACTGAAACGTGAATCAGCTGATTTATGATCGATCCTTCATCTTAGCATAAGGCTACATACGAGACATTGGCATTTATATAAATGCCTAATTACCTTAAGTGAACGATCGACATACTTTGGAATTATACAAATAATCTTCATGTTACGTCTAATGCTGTCCGCAACAAGGAGAAGGCCTACAAAAGGTACCGGAGCCAACCCACCCCTGAATCACATCGTCTTTATGTTTCTGCCCGGAATCGTGCTAAGTCTGTTCTTCGCTCTACTAAAAATAATTTCATCCATACTAAATGCTCTCAACTCTCCAACTCGAATTCTTCCCGCTCCTTCTGGCACCTTGCCAAAAATCTTTCTAACAACTTTACCTCATCATCCTTCCCTCCTCTTTTCTACTCTGATGGTTCTGTAGCTATTTCTTCTACTGATAAAGCACATCTCTTCTCCTCCAATTCCACCTTAGACGATTCCGGTGCTGTTCCTCCATCACTTCCCCCCTCTGACTTCCTCATGGCTGACATTAAAATTTCTTCAGTTGATGTATTTTCTGCCATCACTGGCCTCAGTACTAACAAGGCATATGGGCCTGATGGGGTCCCTCCTGTTGTTCTCAAGAACTGTGCTTCTGTGCTTACACCCTGCCTAGGTAAACTCTTTCACCTTTGTCTGTCAACTTGTACCTTTCCTTCTTGCTGGAAGTTTGCTCTCATTCAGCCAGTCCCTAAGAAGGGTGACCACTCCCAACCCTCCAACTATCGTCCAATTGCTTTAACGTCCTTTATTTCAAAAGTTTTCGAGTCAATTCTTAATAGAAAAATTTTAAGGCATCTTTCCTATCACAACCTTCTTTCCGATCGTCAGTATGGGTTCCGTCAGGGACGCTCCACTGGCGATCTTCTCACCTACCTTTCAGACTCCTGGTCATCCTCCTTTCGGGACTTTGGTGAAAGCTTTGCCATTGCACTTGACATCTCAAAGGCTTTCGATCGAGTCTGGCATAAATCTTTAATTTCCAAACTGCCCTCCTACGGTTTCTATCCTTCTATCTGTGCCTTCATCGCTAGTTTCCTTTCTGGTCATTCTATAGCCGCTGTTGTAGACGGCCATCGTTCTTCTCCTAGATCTATCAACAGTGGTGTTCCTCAGGGCTCTGTCCTATCACAAACTCTCTTCCTTTTATTCATCAATGATCTTCTAAGCTGTACATCTAACCCTATCCACTCATACGCTGATGACTCCACCCTTCACCTTTCCATTCGGTTCCCGCAACGCCCATCTCAACAGTTACTTCAACAAACAAGGGATGAGGCTATGGCACACCTAATGTCTGACTTGGCTCGTATCTCTGACTGGGGTAAAAATAATATGGTTGTCTTTAATGCATCAAAGACTCAGTTCTTACACCAATCAACCCGACAAAATCTTCCACAGGTATACCCACTAATGTTTAATAATATTCAGCTTAATCCTGCATCATCCTTGA